>NW_005369552.1:4120652-4153532 GCF_000412655.1 Myotis brandtii | reverse complement strand
CCCTGCCTTGCCCCCCTCCAGCCTTGTTATCTGACTCCTGCCTTCTAGCATCTTTCTTAACTCCATTCTCATTGATTTGCCCCTTCTGGACACAGAGCCCCTTGTTCAATATTATTGAAGATGTATTTTCATAGAAGGTTTGACATCATTCTTAAATACCTCACCATTCTTTGGGACCCAATTAAAAAAAAAAAGAGTCCACTTTTATGATTCCTTGGGGTGTATTAGCTCCCTAGTGATACAAAGTCAGTGCTATGGTTAATTGCCAGGCTGAAATGACATTTCTATTCTTTGGTTTATTATGTGTGTTGCTGCCCAATTACATTGAACAAGAGAAAAAGCACTTGATCCCACAGTAGAAACAGGGCAATTTGTGCCTCACATTTTCATTTGATATTTATAAATATAACTGAGGTTACCAAACAATATTCTATTGCACAATGCAACTTGATTTTCCCCCAGTTTTATTGGGATGTAAATGACATATAACATTGTTCAAGTTTCAGGTGTACAAGACAATGATTTGATATATGTATATATTGCAAAAGGATTGCCACAAGTTTAGTTATCATCCTTCACCTCACAGTTATACATTTTTCCTTGTCATGAAAGCTTTTAAGATCTTCTCTCTTAGCAACTTTCAAATATACAATACGGTATTGTTAACTATATCACCATGTTGTACATTATATCCCCAGAACTTATCTACCCTACAACTGAAATTTTGTATCTAATTTTCTCACCCTGCACAAGGCAACTTTAAGCAGAGAGTGTTTAAGTCCTTTGGTTAGTATGTTCCAAAGAAGGAAGCACCCACAGAGTCAAGTAAACAGAGAGCTCTAGCATCTCCAGCAGCAGCTTATCAGGAGTAACATAGACAGAATATGCACAGAATTTGGATATTGTGGCCTTTAATGATTCAAAATATGTCTATTCTTGTTAAGTCCTATGAAGACAATGACATTCCAGGAAGGCTTTCAGGAAGGGACGGGACAATTGTTTCTGTGAATCTAGATCACAAGTGTGTTGGCAGTCTAATAAAAGGGGGAAAAACAATAAATGACCAACTGATAGACACCTGATTCTTATTTCTTGGATGGTGAATTCATTTTGAATTTGCCAGGTCAACTGGATTCACTTTATTATTTTTCAATTTATTTATTTGTGTTTTGTTTTTATTTTATTTTAATTGTATTAATCTTTATGTTGAAAGCATTACATATATCCCCTTTTTCTCCCCACTGACCTCTTCTAGACTGCCCTCACCCCCCACCCCAGGCCTTCACCACCCTATTGTCTGTGTCCATGGGTTATGCATACACACACGCATACACACACACACACAAGTTCTTTGGTTGATCACTTCCCATACACCCATCCTCCCCCACCTTCTATTCTTCATATTCTTATTGAAATCTTTATTAAGGATCTTAGAACTCATTTATTCTACTCCTCTGCAATGAAACAGAAACACACTGGGCAAACCCCTCACAGGAGCAGAGCTCGGCAGGAGCAGCAGTGAGATTAGAACTCAGGGACCCAGCCTCACAGGCCAGTGCTGCTTCCACTGCCAGACCTGGCCATGTTCTGGAAGCCACCTCTTTTCGTATCTCAATGATGACTTTTCTGCTCTCTTCCTTTACAGGTTTGAATCACCTTGGCCCTTGTTTTTGAATGTTTAGATTTTTTTTGGTTAGTTTGTATGTTTTTGTGGGAAGCCACCTATTGTCTTCACTAGCAGAGATGTGTACACAAGGAACCCGGAAAGCTGGTGACCCTTGAAGCCCTGGCAAAGGTCAGGGCTGTGCACCCACTGTTTAGTCGAGACAATGGTAGCTGAAGCAACTTCCCCATCTATTATCATGTAAATCCTTGCTGATGGGATGGTCTGCCTGCTACTGGAACTTGCCTGCCTAAGGGCTATGGGTGTATCCCAAACTGAATAAAAAGAGGGCGAGGCCTGAGCACAAGTGGAGTCCATCCTCTTGGGATGGGCTCTCACCTGGCCCCCCAATTTCCAAATTATCTCTTGTCTCGTCTCTTTCATTTGTGTGCGGCCCCTCTTCTAGATCCTGAACCCTGAACCACGCGGGACGCGGGGGAAACATACAAACATTACACGTGTTTTGTTTTTTGATTTGGCACCTTTTCCTGACTCATGGTAAAGGCGGCCTGGGCATACACAGATGCTTGATGTGCCTTGGAAGGAGCCTTATCTGACTGGTGCCTTTTAATTTATTTTTAAATCTTGCTTCGTTGGTTAGGAGGTTTTCTCATTGTTGCTGTCATGTTTTATTTTTTGTTTCATACTACCTTTCTGAACTCCTTAAACCAGCCACTTTCTATTGTCTGCACAGGATATAGTTTTGAGAAGATAGTCTTCTCATCACATTGATCATATTTCACATACCAGATTCTGGATTGATTTAATCATCATGGTTTCTTGATCCCAACCTAGAAACGTCTCTTCTATGCATGGTTAACCCTTATTTTTCTCATCAAGTTTCCTTTCCCTTCAATATTATTATTACTGGATATGAGAGAGTACTTAGAATAAGTTAACTTTCTCCTTTTTTTCCCTGAGATGGAACCCCTGAGCTTCCAGCTGTGTCTCCATCACCTAATATGTCAGTTTCCATTTCATTCAGTCACTTCATTTCTTTATTATAATATGTCCCCTTTTGCATCAAATTGACTTTTTTTTTTCCTCAAAGCTCTGCATTTGTTCTTCACTTATGAGTCATGTCATTTGGCTCAAAATCATACTTCTTTCCAAAGCTTCTCTCCTACTCTTTTCCCTTGCTAATATTCTGTGGTTATATTTGGATCATGTCTCTACTTTGCTGGTAATGTTGACCTTTCACCTGCCTGCTTCAGCACCTCCTACATATTTTACATAAGAGGAACAAGTGTTCAACCTCACTAGACAGCAACATAACTTCAAAGCCATCACTCTAGGAATAGAAATGGTGTGAATATAGGTATGCTGATGGCTGAACATGACCTCAGCTCAGATGGGGCTATGGATGCACAGGACCAGACTAGATGTGGCTACATGGGCAACTTAGGGCCTACTTTTCCATCTGGAGTATAACCTAGCCCATGGTCACAGCACCCCATATGTAGGAGGTCTGTAGTTAAAAAGTATTGCTACTTGAGTCACCACAAAAACACATCTGTAATTCTATTTGTGTGCTCCTAAGACTGATAAACATTTGTTTGCCCCATCTAACTCAGAGCTCCTTAAGTGTCTGATTCATATTTGGATCCTCATAGTTGGGGCTTATCAAGTGGTTAATAAAAAAGACTTCTGCTTCCCTGAAAGGGCCCCTTTATTCTCAATTTCCATTTTCTAAAATTGACTTCATTATAAAGTGCATAATATAAGTAAATATAGTGTGGCAAATTATTAAGGCAATCAGAACCATCTAGGGCAGTGGTTCTCAACCTTCCTAATGCCTCGACCCTTTCATACAGTTCCTCATGTTGTGGTGACCCCCAACCATAAAATTATTTTCGTTGCTACTTCATAACTGTAATTTTGCTACTGTTATGCATCGTAATGTAAATATCTGATATGCAGGATGTATTTTCATTGTTACAAATTGAACATAATTAAAGCGTAGTGATTAATCACAAAAACAATATGTAATTATATATGTGTTTTCCGATGGTCTTAGGCGACCCCTGTGAAAGGGTCGTTCGACCCCCAAAGGGGTCTCGACCCACAGGTTGAGAACCGCTGATCTAGGGCTTAGTTTTCACAGGTGAATGTATTTTAGAAGACTTATGCCCTGTATCCAGTGTGACTACAGAATATTTGAAACATTTCACAAGTGTAGCAGTTAGCTTGGGAAGGGGTAGTAAGGGAGTCTGTAAACTTCTACCTCCAACAGGTAGGCCAGCTAACTGTAAGAGTCTAGATCAGCACTGAGAACCACACCTGCACCTGAACTCCCAGGTGATCAGTTCACCTGCATCATGACAGAAGCCCTTCTGCAGCTTCATTGAACCTGAAGACTTAGAGAAAAGCAAGACTGGGGAACCAGCAACAAGAAGCTTCCATGAGGTGGTGAAGAAGAAAGAGGGCCGGAATTAGGCTGCTTGACTAAGGGGAAAATCCAAAACAAATGTCAACATCTGGACTTTGTTTCAAAGATGGTCAAATAGCAATTATTTAAGAGAAATTAGCTCTCACCCTCACTGCCTACTCCAGCTCCCACAATGGCACTTAGCTTTCTCACTGTCTTCTATTGACCTTTCCAGGAATTTGATCTTCCCAATTAAACTCTTTAGATACTGGAGGTTGCCTTTTTATCCCTAGTGCAGTATTTGATCTTCTAGGTGCTTAGTGGATGTTTGTTGAATGAGTGAAGATTGAGCGAGTACCATAATAGCAGCACTTAGAGAGCACTTCATAACTCGCTGGCTTTACAAGGGTTAAACTCATTGAGTCTTCCTTCACACTGACACTATTTTCACCACTTTATCGGTGAGTGAAGTGAAGCACAGACAGGTTAAAGAATTAGCTCTCAACCACATCACCCGAGCAGTCTGGCTCTGGAAGGGATGTTTCTAGGTTGCTTCTCTGTTTTGTATGTTTTAAGTAAAAATAATAATCCTTTAACAATATGATCCCCCCCCCCCTCGCGCGCGCGCGTGCGCGCGCGCGCACACACACACACACACAGAAAAAAAAAAAGGAAATAAACTGCCACTGTGGATGATGAAGAAAACTACTCAAATACTAAAAGTAACAAGGCTTTATAGAATTCCTATGAAAATAAGTTAGGAAAAAATATTGGTTACAGCCTTGAAATAGACCAATTGTGTTCTCCCACTACTTGGCAGAACCCGTAGGTTTGTTCCATTTGGGCTTTCTAGTTAAATTTTATTTTCAGTTTTAGTTTCAGGTCACTAAATTTGGAAATGCTAGTCAAAATGTTTAAATATTTAACTTATTTGCATTATCATCATTGATTTGCATACACCTTAATGGTATCTACAAAAATATAGTTATAAATATAGCTTTGAAATATTCTTGGATAACTAAATTAATAGTTTAAAATACAAACAGCTTACACCTGTCATATTTTTGAAGAACCATGTAACCACATTCATTTCTTTTTTCTGAATATAGCAACTTTAAATCAATTCATTATTTTCTTAGGCAAGTTATTTTCTCTAAGCATAAAAAATAAACTACATCTGTGTCACTGTATCTAAAATGTAATTGAAAATATTTCCATATTTTAAAAAAAGTATTGAAGTAATGACTCTTGAACTTCTCTGAACAAAATCCACAGTAAGAGATACATATTATATTGCAATCCTATACCAATGTAGGTATACACATATTTACATGTGCATTAAATTTTTTTGCAAAATATTTAACTTTACAATACATAATTCACGCTGTTATTTTTATTCTATTCTATTTAATTTTTTTTAATGTCTGGTTTTGAATCACTCAATTGATTTTTCTGACCCTCTGATGGTCATTAATGGTTCATGAACTGCAGCTTTTGAAGACTAAAGAAATGGACTCTGGAGTTCACAACTTTATTCCTTAGATCCTGGTAATTGCAAGTTAGTTACAGATGCTTATTGGTCAGAACTGTCGCTTCAGGCAGCCAAGTCAATGTGGGTGTACCACATTTTCTCAGAATGGTGGCCTCCGGGTTAATTACTTTGCCAATTACTCATAAAGTTTGGCTTTACAAAGTGAACCCTTGGTCCAGTTATTGCTGCCAGATTTCCTTTTTACACTAAACTCAGTGTGTTAGATTGTTGTTCCCACTTACAAGTACTGTAGATAAGGAAGAAAGGTGAATCAAAACAAGAAACCAGATTCCCAGCATTATTTGATGGCACACTCTGGCAAAGAATCAGCTAACACCAAATGACTGTCGGTGAAGTCTAGGAGCCTTCTACAGACACTAACTGACCAAAATAACTCTAGGGCAAATGGTTCAAAGGTTTAATATAGTGAGATTCATCTGCATTGCTTTCTCCTGGCAGTCATCAATAGCACAGCCCACTGGTAACTTAAAATATCACTTAGAGAGGTTTCAGGCTAAGATTTTCTATACTCCTAAACTACGAGGTAGGGGAAAGCATTCTTGAGTACATTGATACACATTTTCTCCTTGCATAATCACATTACTGCCACAAATCACGTGGATATACATACTTGCTTCACTTAAATTGGCTACTATAGGCACATTTATTTTCTTAATTTTAGAGTTAAGAAAAACTACAATTAAAAAAACAACTCTTGTTGATTTTTTTCTATTGTCTTTCTATTTTATATTTCATTTAGTTCTACTTTAATCTTCCTTATTTTCTTTCTTCTGCTAACTTTGTACTTAGTTTGTTCTTCTTTCCAGCTCCTTGATGTGTAAAGTTAGGTTATTTGAAACTTTTCCTTCTTTTTTTAATGTAAGTGTTTATCGCAATAAACTTTTGTATTAGTTCTGCTTTTGTGTGTGCATTCCATAAGTTTCAAAGCCATGTGTTTTCATTTTCATTTGTCTCAAGATATTTTCTAATATTCTTTTTGATTTTTTCTTTGACCCAATAGTTGTTAAAAAGCATGTTGCCTAATTTCCATGTATTTGTTAATTTTCAAGTTAGTTTTTGAAAATATAAACAAAATTGACAAAATCTTAGTTAGACTAAGATAAGAAGACAAATAAAATCAGAAATGAAAGAGGAGTCATCACATGATGCCACAGAAATAAAAAGGATCATAATAGACTACTATTAATAATTACAACAGCAAATTGAATAACCTAGATGAAGTGAATGAATTCCTAGAAATATACAACCTATCAATAAAAAGAAATTCTGAACAGACTTATAATTAGAATTATATATCACTTAACAGTAGGGATACATTCTGAGAAATGAATTGTTAGGTGATTTCATTGTTGTGTGAACAGCACAGAGTATTACACAAATCTAGGTGGTATAGCCTACTACTGTAACTGTATATGCTATACTTTCATATGACTGGCAGCACAGTAGGTGTGTTTACCCCAGAATCACCACAAACTCATGAGCAATGTATTGTGCTATAATGTTATGACACCTAGGACTCAACTAGGTGATAGGAAATCTTCAGCTCCATTATAATCTTTAAGACCACCATCGTATGTCCGGTCCATTGTTGACTGAAACACTGTTATTTGGTGCATGACTATAGTATATAAATTGAATTAGTAATCATTATTTCCCAATAAAAAAAAGCCCAGGACCAGATGGCTTCACTGGTTAATTCTGCCATATATTTAAAGAATTAATGCCAATTCTCCTAGGAAATGGAAGAAAAGAGAATACTTCCAAACTCATCTTATGA
Organism: Myotis brandtii; assembly: GCF_000412655.1. NCBI lineage: Eukaryota > Metazoa > Chordata > Mammalia > Chiroptera > Vespertilionidae > Myotis > Myotis brandtii. The sequence goes on along the minus strand of NW_005369552.1, from coordinate 4,146,172 downwards.
GGCCTGATACCAAAGCCTGATACCAAAGCCCAACGACACCACAAGAAAACTATAGCCAACATCTCTGATGAATACATATGCAAAAGTCCTCAAAAAATACTAGCAAAACAAAGCCAGCAGCTTATTAGAAGGATCATGTACCACAACCAAGTGAGACTTATCCCTGAACTAGAAGGATGATTCAACATAAAAATCAAATAATGTGATTAATAGAATAAAGGATAACAATCACATGATCATCTTAATAAATGCAGAAAAAACATGACAAAATATAAAATTTCATGATAAAAGGTATCAACAAACTAGGAATACAAAGAAAGTACTTTAATACAATAACTACCATATGAAAAGTGCACAGCTAATATAATACTTAACGGTGAAAACCCAAAAGCTTTTACTCTAAGATCAGGAACAAGACAAGCACACCCATTCTCGTCACTTCTATTTAACAAAATACTGAACACCCTAGCCAGAGCATTAGAAAAGAAAAAGAAATAAAGGCATCCAAATTAGAAAAAAAGTACAATTGTCCCTGTTTGCAGATGACATGATCTTATATATAGAAAACCCTAAGGACTCTACAAAAAAAATCATTTAAAATAAAAAGATTTAGTAAAGTTATGGGATACAAAAATCAGTTACATTTCTATATACTTGCAATTAACTACCTAAGAAGGAAATTGGGGAAACAACCCAATTTAAAATAGCAACAAAAAGAATAAAATGTTCAGGAATAACTTGAAACCTACAAAAAATTGATGAAACAAATAGAAAAACATCCCATGTTCATGGATTGGGAGACTTAATAATGTTAAATGCCCACACTATATCCAAAGTGATTTAGAGATTTAATACAACTCCTATCAAAATCCCAATGGTATTTTTTACAGAAGTAGAAAAACTTTCTATAATCCCATGGAACAACAAAAGACAGAATAGCCAAATCCATCTTGAGAAAGAAGAACAAAGCTGAAAGCATCACACTTCCTGATTTCAAAATATATTGCAGAGCTACAGTAACCAAAACAGCATGGTATTAACATAAAGATAGACATATAGACCAATGGAACAGAATAAAGAGCCCAGAAATAAATCCATGCATATATGGTTGAATGATATTTAACAAGAGTGTCAAGGATGCACAATGGGAAAAGAATAATTACTTCACCTAATGGTGTTGGAAAAACTGGTTATCCACATGCAAAAGAGATGAATTGGGTCCTTATTTTACATCAGACATAAAAATGAACTCAAAATGAATTAAAGACTTAAAATGTAAGACCTGAAACTATAAAATTCCTAGAGAAACACATAGAGAAAGAGCTTCATGACACAGGTCTTGACAATGATTTCATGGATATCACACCAAAAGTACACATAACAGGAACAGAAATAAAAAAGCAGGACTCAGCAAACTACAACGCTTCTTCACAACAAAGGAAATAAGCAACAGAGAAAAAAGGCAACCCATAGAATGGGAGAAAATATGTGCAATCCATACATCTGTTAAGGGGATCATCTCTAAAATATATAGGAATTCCTACAACTTTAAAAATTTGCTAAAGACTTAAATAGACATTTACTCAAAGAAGACATACAAATGAACAACAGGTGCATGAAAAAATGTCCAATATCACTATATTTGCAGGGAAATGCAAATCAAAAACTCAACGAGGCATCACTTCAGACCTGTCAGGGTGGCTATTATAAAACACACACACACACACACACACACACACACACACAAAAACAAGTGTTGACAAGAATGTGGAAAAATTGAAACCCTTGTGCTTTGTCAGTGGGAATGTAAAATGGTGCAACTGCTATTAAAAACAGTATGGAGTTCCTCAAAATATTAAAAATAAAACTACCATTGTGGAGATGTACCACAGTTTTTTAATCCACTCATCTGCTGATGGGCACTTAGGCTGTTTCCAAATCTTAGCTATTGTAAATTGTGCTGCTATGTAATACTTTAAACAATAAAGAATTAAACACACACACACACACACACACACACACACACACACACACAAAAGAAACAAAAACAAAAAAAACTACCATATGTTCCAGCAATCCAATTTCTGGGTATTTATCCAAAAGAATTGAAAGCAGGATCTTAAAGAGATATTAGCACTCCCATGTTCATTGCAGCATTATGCACAATAGACAAATGTGAAAACAACCTCCATCCAGAGATGAATAGATTAAGAAAATGTAATACATACAGACAATGCAATACTATTCATCTTTAACAAAGAAGAAAACTCTGTAATATGTGACAACATTGATGAACCTTGAAGACATTATGCTAAGTGAAATAAACTAATTACAGAAGGACAAATACTGCATGATTCCACTTATATGAGCAATCTAAAAAGTCAAATTCATAGAACCAGAGAGTGGAATAGTGGTTGCCAGTGATTGGGGAAGAGGACATTGAGAGTTACTTATCATCTGGCATTAAGTTTCAGTTAAGAAAGATAAATAAGTTCTAGAGATCTTTTGTACATTGTACCTATAGTCAACAATACAGTATTGTATACTTAAAATTTGTTAAAAGGGTATCTCTCATGTAAAGTGTTCTTATAACAATTTTTTTTAAAAGCTTTAATCAACAATTTTTTTTTCTGGTAAGGATGACATGCAAATGAGCATTTCTTTCTCCCTTCCCCACACCATGCTTGGAGACTTATAGACCAAATCCTTTGCTTTTCATGTAGTATTTTGTAAAGGTTACTCAACTTAACCTCAGATAAAGTACAGCTTCTTGGCTGATGCCAAACAGCCTTTTCTAATTTACGACGGGGTCAAGTATACCATTTAGGTTGGTTCAGGGATGTTTACTCTAGGGTCATGCACTGCAGCCATTAAAACCACAATCAATATTAAGAGGTTCCAAGCTCTGGTCCTGTCTCATTTTAGTATGTATCTAACTCACCAGGGAAGCTTGGCCTTCCTTATGACTAACAAAATCAGCCCTACTTAAGTCCATTTCCAATTGATTGGTTCTCTAGGAACATGAAAACAACTTTGAACCTCACACAACCAAGTGCTTAATTTTACGTAGTTTAGTTTGTTCATTAATTGTTTCTCACATGTTCATGTCCTTTCTTCAACGATCTGAAGCTATTCAAAGACTAGAGTTTTCTTGTGCAATTTTTCTTGTATCACCTCCTGCCCCACCTTAGGCAATGGCACCCCCCTGACACCTATGGTTTGAACCAGCTGAATTCTGGGCCTCCTTGGTGTGCACTAGTGCTAGTGGAGAGAAGAGAGGAGGCTAGGATGGGAGCAGCTGCTGAGAGTGGCCCTTGAGGTCCAGGAAATGACACTCTTCTAGAATTACATATCAGGGTCAAAGCTGTCTTTGATCCATTGTAAAGCCTTAGAAAGAAGTTGTCTGCAATACTACAATGTCAAGTTCCTTCTCCAGGCCACAGTACACTTGTGGGAAAGTAATAAAGATTATTTGAAAGAGATTGCAAGGCTATTGGCCTTTTAAATTATTTCTAGTAAATGGTATGTTATTTTGCAACAGTTAATTTCTAAATACCTTAGGATTGGATGTAGGTCTAAACAGAAAGCCAGCTTTACAGCATTGTAAGACCTGGTAACCCTTATGCTGGTGTTCTGAGAGACATCCTCACACACAGGAAATCACATGGGGATCTTCCTTTCAGACGTCTAGGGTAGAAGTATTTACCTGTCCTATGGGCTGAAAAGTTACTATATAAATATTACAGGAAAGCCTTTCCTGGGCCTTATGTCCCAAAACATGATTAACTGATATAAAAATAGAATATACCCCAAATGGTAAATTGTGAATCATTTTCTGACACTCATATTTAAATAAAATTCCTTTACTGAGCAAAAGGACAATAAAGCAAACAAATATAGCACATGAGGGGTTGAAGAAAATGATTCTGACATTTTTCCTAGTGCCTGGATTTGACTATTATAGTTCTAATTACAGAGCCATCCATGGCCAGGGCTATTTCAGGCTGAGATGCAAAGTTAGTGAGAAGAGATTATTTCCTGGGTAGAGTCATATCATTTCCTAAAGTATCATTAATCATTCTTTATTTTTAAAAATTATTATTTTAAAAAATATTGTTGAGAGTATTACAGATCCCCCCCCCTTTTCCCCCTTTCTCCCTTTCCCCTCACCACCCAGTTCCTGCCCTGCCCTACCCCAGGCCTTCACCACCCTATTGTCTGTGTTCATAGGCAATGCATTTATACATATAAATTCTTTGGTTAATCTCTTCCCACCACACTCTCTTCTCTCTTCCCTCTGAGATTTGTCTGTCTGTTCTGTTTCCATGCCTCTAATTTTATTTTGTTCATCAGTTTATTGTACTCATTAGATTCCACATGTAAGTGAGATCATGTGATATTTGCCTTTTTCTGACTAGCTTATTTCACTTAGCATAATCAAAATTGTGAATGCCTTTTAGTTTAGTGACAGGAGTTTCCAGGTAATCAAATTAGAAATGCAGAAACAGCCCATGTGGATACACCAACCTGGTCTAGCTGATTAGCACATTTGCCTGAGGTAATTTTCAGAATCAATAGTCTGCTACCTAAACACACATACACCTCCCCCCTCCCGCCCCCCAAAAAAATCATTCCCTGGGACTCATCACCATCTCACAGCAAATCTCAAGACATTACAATCTAAAGTCACATATGATGAAATTATCAACCCCCCATCAGCAGAGCAGATAAAGTGAACTGAGGTCCCCAAAGTGCCTTTCCATGACCAGCAAGAATCACACCAGAGGAGTCACATCACTTGTTCTTGTTCTGATCCATAGAATTTTTGTTTCATCTAAATGGCTTACTTACTGTGATTAGCCAGGTTCCCGTCTGGGCCAGTTAATTTGTGAGGAGGCTCAAATGTTCACACTTAAAGCCTCATGATTTTACATTCAGCCCCCAAAGGGCAGAAAGCTTCCCCCTAGAAGCTGTGGCTTGGGTCCACATGATCAGTCAGCTTCTCACATATTAGAGAGATTAACAGATATTTAAATAAACTTTTCTAGATGTGGGAGTAGTATGAAGAAGATGAGCTTTTCCTCCAGGCTGTCTGAAATGTTGAAATCTATGTTGTGGCTTTCAACTTTTTCTGAATGACATTTGTTTAAAAAATAATCCAACCCTACAGTAAAAATGCCTAAAAACATTCAAACACATGGAGGCTAAATAGCATGTTATTAAACAATGAATGGGCTACCAACGAGATCAAGAAAGAAATCAAAAACTTCCTGGAAACAAATAAAGATGAACACATAACAACCCAAAATCTCTGGGACACAGCAAAAGCAGTCCTGAGAGGGAAGTTCATAGCACTACAGGCATACCTCAACAAGAAAAATCAACAATGAAGTATTTAACCTTACAACTTAAAGAACTAGAAAGAAAACAACAAGAAAAGCCCAGAGTAAGTAGAAGGAAGGAAATACTAAAGATTAGAACAGAAATAAATGACATAGAGACAAAATAAAAAAATTTAAAAAAATCAATGAAACCAAAAGCTGGTTCTTTGATAGGATAAACAAAATCGATGAACCTTTAACCAAAAGTCATGAAGAAACAAAGAGAGAAGACCCAAAAAATAAAATCAAAAAATGAAAGTGGAGAAGTAACCACTGACACCACAGAAATACAAAGGATTGTAAGGAAATACTATGAACAATTATATGCCAACAAGCTGGACAATGTGGATGAAATGGACAAATTCCTAGAAAAATACAATCTCCCAAAACTGAATCAGGAAGAATCAGAAAACCTGAATAGGCCAATAACAACTGATGAATGGTTAATATCCAAAATATATAAGGAACTCATACAACTTAACAAAATGAAGACAAATTAAAAAATGGACAAAGGATCTAAATAGACACTTCTCCAAAGTGGACATACAGATGGCTAACAGACATATGAAAAAATGCTCAAAGTCACTGATCATCAGAGAGATGCAAATTAAAATGACAATGAGGTATCACCTCACACCTGTCAGAATGGCTACCATCAACAAATGACAAATGCTGGCGAGGATGGGGAGAAAAGGGAACCCTAGTACACTTCTGGTGGGAATGCAGACTGGTGCAGCCATTATGGAAAACAGTATGGAGTTTCCTCAAAAAATTAAAAATGGAACTCCCATTTGACCCAGTGATCCCACTTCTAGGAATATATCCTAAGAAACCCGAAATACCAATCAGAAAGAATGTATGCACCCCTATGTTCATAGCAGCACAATTTACAATAGCTAAGATCTGGAAACAGCCCAAGTGCCCATCAGCAGATGAGTGGATAAAAAAGCTGTGGGACATTTACACCGTGGAATACTGTGCAGCAGTAAAAAAGAAGGATCTCTTACCCTTTGAGACAGCATGGAGGGACCTGGAGAGTATTATGCTAAGTGAAATAAGTCAGTCAGAGGAAGACAAGTAATCACATAATCTCACTCATATGTAGAATCTAAGTAACAAAATAAACTGATGAACAAAGTGGACCCAGAGACATGGAAGCATGGAACAGAGTGTGCAATCTCAGCAGGAAGGCAGGGGAGGGTGGGTGAGTAGGAGGTAATCAACCAAAGACCTTGTATGCCTATAAGCATGGCCCATGGACACAGACAATGGGGCGGTGAGGGCCTGGGGCAGGAGGTGGGGGTGGGCTCAAAGGGGTCAATGGGGGAGAAATGGGGACATATGTAATACTTTCAACAATAAAAAATTATTAAAAAAAAAATTCCAACCCAAAGCATGTTTAAAGCATTCATGATAGTTCAGAGACCTTTTTAAAGTATTTAGGCTAGGGCTCCATGGTTTCCACTGTCCGTATTTCATCACCATTCCAGGCTAAGACCAAAGTGCTCATATAAGACAGAGCTAAGTTAGTTCTGAGGTTCTGACTTTATTTTTGTAACAAGAGCCTTCTACATGTTAGGCATAGCTCCTGCTTACCCCTCACAACACACCTATGAGGCATACATTCTAATCTCCATTTTACAGAGGCGAAAGCTGAGCACCTGTAAACAATAATAGGAATGGAGCCACTTTAAAATTGAGCAGGAGCTGACTTCGCAGAGGAACTGCTTTGCATGTCTTATGCCTCAAACCTTAGAATATTAAAACAGGGCAAAATAATCTTTGGACTGGGCCTCAGCAACCTTGTTTCCAAAAAAACTGTTTGCAGAGATAACAAGAAATCAGTTATTATGACTACTGAACTAATGACTATTGAACTGGAAATGTAGAACTAACATTACTATGTTAGTTTATCTGCACTGAAATACCTTTCTTCTATTGGTGTAATTGTCCCCCTTCCCTTTCTCATAAATACCCACTGCCTTTTTCTCCTACTGGAAACATTATTTGAGCTTCTTTCTGAACCAGCATGTCCCAAATAGCTATTCTTTGAACTCAAATAAATACTTTTGCCTCTCACTTTGAAAGGTGTTTTTAGTTTTAGGTTAACACACCTACTGCATGCCAGGTCCTAGTCCAGTGATGGCGAACCTATAACACGCGTGTCAGAGGTGACACGTGAACCATTTTTTTTGGTTGATTTTTCTTTGTTAAATGGCATTTAAATATATAAAATAAATATCAAAAATATAAGTCTTTGTTTTACTATGGTTGCAAATATCAAAAAATTTCTATATGTGACACGGCACCAGAGTTAAGTTAGGGTTTTTCAAAATGCTGACACGCCGAGCTCAAAAGGTTCGCCATCACTGTCCTAGTCTGAGTTATGAGTTATCATGCATCAGAGCAAGGGCCGAGTTGTCTGGCCCAGATTATACCACCCAAAAACAGGGTTCTGTTTAGCAGTATGATTTCCTACCTCTTCATTGCTGCTTTTCACGCCTCACAAATCCACGTGCCAATGTTCAGAGAATGGTGGGCTATCAGGAACAAATCTAGATTTGTCTACAGTGCTATATCCAGATTGCTCAAAATCCTTCAAAGTCAGCCCCACATCTAATGTTTGTGCTGGTGACCACTGTCTGGAGGGTTTGCCTCTCCTCACCCACTGGACAGAGATTTCAAACAGTAAACCCCTGGGCAGGTTCACTGTGAAATGAGGGAAGGGTGCAGAAGTATTGTTTTGGTAAACAGCAGGGAAAGTGAACTTAGAAACTACTGAATGAGTATACATTTTTCTGTTGTAATAAAACAGACTGATAGTTTAATAGGAAAACAAGAATTTCGTTCCATAGACAAACCTAAAATGTAAAGGAATCATGTATAACTATCCTGTGAACATCCTTAGTAGAGAAAAACAACTAAATATATCTCGTTCAGAATAGGTTGGAGACCTGAATTTTCAAGTTTACACTTGCAGAGTAATCAGTTTTATTGATCAACTGCCATATCTCTAAGTTACTGGCATTTGTGGATAAAAAAGACCAGAATCACACTAGCCTGGTTTGCTCAGTGGATAGAGCATCAGCCTGCGGACTGAAGGGTCCCTGGATGGATTCCAGTCAAGGGCACATGCATGGGTTGCAGGCTTGCTCCCCAGTAGGGGGCATGCAGGAGGCAGCCGATCAATGATCCTCTCTCATCATTGATGTTTCTATCTCTCTCTCCCCCTTCCTTCCTCTCTGAAATTAATAAAAATATATTTAAGGGGAAAAAAAGACTAGAATCAACTCTAGTCTGGAACTGAAAAGGAAATAGAAATTAAATGTGTTCTAGGACAAAAGGAGGAGCTGCTGTCATAACCAGACTTTTCTATATAACTGAGATATGTTTTCATTTAATTAAATAGGATCTAATTATGCTATTTACAGCCACTGCCACCACAGCTGTGTGGAAGTTTTAAGTAAGCAAAGTATAGATGTTTAATTTCTTACAGGCTAAAATGTATCCATTTCTAATGTTAAAAAAGCATTAATAAATAAATAAATGTTGGAAGAAGTGTAATAAAATACAGAGGTACTGTCTTCATTTCATGAAAAAAATTAATTGAAAATAAATAAAAATAATTTTTATTTAAGCATGTACTAAGAAATATTATGTTTGTAGGGATATATGTATATAGAAACTAAATCATCAAACCACTTAGTGTGTGGCCAGTACCTTATATCTTGGAGACATGCAACTATAAATATATTTAAATCTGTCTGTAATGAATGAAAAGTTACATGTATATGCACAGTGATATGAGCTGTTCAAAACTCTCATTTATTTTCCTTTAGGTCCTTATTTGCATTATTTTACAATTTGTGTTATTTACAATACACTATAGCTATATATATAAAAGCCTAAGCGACCGGCCGACCAGCCGACCAGCCAGCCGCTAGCTATGATGCGCAGTGACCACCATGGGGCAGATGCTCAATGTAGGAGCGGAAACCACAGGCATGGAAACATGGAACAGACTGATGAATCTCAGAGGGATAGGGGGAGGGGGGAGAGCGGGAAGAGGTTAACCAAAGATCTTATATGCATACTAGAGGCTTGGTGCACATATTTGTGCACCAATGGGGTCCCTCGGCCTGGCCTGCGGGGATCTGGCCAAAACCGGCAGTCCAACCTCCCCTGAGAGGTCCCGGATTGCAAGAGGGCGCAGACCAGGCCTAGGGACCCCACCGGTGCACAAATTCATGCACCGGGCCTCTAGTATAATATAAATTAAGCCAACATTTTTGGTTAAGGTACAATTAGTAGACTGACTTCAGGTGAAGCTGGATAAGGGATTTTGTACTGACAGTTTCTAAAGAGGTCAAAAGTTAAAAATTATAGGGTATGTTTTAGAATGGTGCCAATCTATCTATATAAAAGCCCAGTGACCTTTACGGCAGAATGACCAGAACGGCCAGTTGCTATGATGCGCACTGACCACCAGGGGCAGACGCTCAACGCAGGAGCTGCCCCCTGGTGATCAGTGCGCTCCCTCAGTGGGAGCGCCGCTCAGCCAGAAGCCAGGCTCATGGCTGGCAAGCGCAGCAGTGGTGGCGGGAGCCTCTCCCGTCTCACAGCAGCACTAGGGAGCAGCAAGCCAAGCAGTAAGGAGCAAGCAGGTGGGCAGTTAGGAGCAAGCAGGCAGGCTATAAGGAATGAGCAGGCGGACAGTTAAGAGCAAGCAGGCAGGCGATTAGGAGCAAGGGGTCCCAGATTGCGAGAGGGTGCAGGGAGCCCCCCCATGCATAAATTTCATGCATCAGGCCTCTAGTGTCATTATAATAAACTACAAGTTAGTATTTAACCTAAACTTATCCTATATAATAAAAGGCTAATATGCAAATCGACTGAATGGCGGAACGACCGGTCTCTATGACGCACACCGACCACCAGGGGGCAGATGCTCAATGCAGCAGCTGCCCCCTGGTGGTCAGTATGCTCCCACAGGGGGAGCACCACTCAGCCAGAAGCTGGGCTCACAGCTGGTGAGTGCAGTGGTGGTGGTTGGGGCCTCTCCCACCTCCACAGCAGTGCTAAGGACCCCTCAGGGGATGTCTGACTGCCAGCTTAGGCCCGCTCCCCAGCAGTCGAACAGAGGGTGCAGGCCGGGCTGAGGGACCGCCCCCCCACCACCACCAGTGCACGAATGTTGTGCACTGGGCCTCTAGAACTGAGAATAATTAAAACCAATAAGCCTCATTGCCCTGAATTACGTGTGTTCAATCCTAATTCACTATTTTTAAAAGAACAGCATTTTTAAAGTGCTCCTTATAAAGAGAAGAGCCACCTTATAAAGCCATCTTTCTTTATAAGAAAGGTGCAGAGTCATCCAGGTAACTCTGACAGGTATGGAAAGTAACCATGACAATCTATGGAGGAAAAGTTCCATAAAAATGAGAGTGAATAAGGAAGCACAGACATATGGGCAATTTAGCTGAATGGACAAATGGTTCCATAATCATAGGTTACAGCCCCAGAAGGTACAACCCCATGTTCACACAGCTGGCACAGTCATCCAAAAAAAAAAGAGAAAGTTTACTTCAGCACTTGTTTCAGAAGACAGAAGAGTCTTTACTGTAGAAAGATTCCCAACAAAGTGAAACTAAATTATCTGAAAAACATTGTTGGAACACACTCCTCCATAATGGTAGATACCGTAAATGAGGCTTTGTTGCACTTGTGAAATCCTAATGGACAGACTTTGCAGAAGCCCTCCATACAGTATACTAGCTACTGCTCATGCCAAGAGAGTGCTCTGTCTGTAAACAGAGGGTTCTGCTTGGCACTTAAGCATGATGCCTTAGGATCAACAATGGGATAGTTATATTAACACTAGAGGCCTGGTGCACAAGATTTGTGTACTCGGGGGGAGGTCCCTCAGCCCAGCCTGCGCCCTCTCACAGTCCAGGAGCCCTTCGGGGATGGGCCTAAGCTGTCAGTCAGACATCCTTAGTGCTTCCCGGCTTCTGGCGGAGTGGCGCTCCCCCTGTGGGAGCACACTGACCACCAGGGGGAAGCTCCTGCGTTGAGCATCTGCCCCCTGGTGGTCAGTGCACATCATAGTGACCGGTTGTTCTGCCGTTTGGCTGATTTACATAATACCTTTCTATACTAATAGAAGAGTAATATGCTAATTAGACCGGATAGACCGGACGTCTTCCGGGCGTCCTTCAAGACGTCCTTCCGGACAAAGCCACGGTGGCGGGGGCCGAGGCAGAGGCGGTTAGGGGTGATCAGGCCAGCAGGGGAGAGCAGTTAGGGGTGATTAGGCAGGCAGGCAGAGAGGTTAGGGGCAATCAGGCAGGCAGGCAGAGTGGTTAGGGGCAATCAGGCAGGCAGGCAGTCAAGTGAGTGGTTAGAAACCAGAGGTCCCAGATTGCAAGAGGGATGTCTGACTGCCGGCTTAGGCCCGATCACTGGGATCAGGTCTAAATTGGCAGTCGGACATCCACCGAGGAGTCCCAGATTGGAGAGGGTGCAGGCCGGGCTGAGGGACCCAACCCCCCTCCGTGCACAAATTTCATGCACTGGGCCTCTAGTTTATTATATAGGACTAGTGGCCCGGTACACGAAATTCGTGCATGGGGGGAGGTTCCCTCAGCCCAACCTGCACCCTCTCCAATTGGGGACCCTTTGGGGGATGTCCGACTGCCAGTTTAGGCCTAACTGCCTCTGCCTGCCCGATCGTCCCTAATTGCCCTCCCCTGCCAACCTGATCTCGCCCCCAACTGCCCTCCCCTGCCAGCCTGATCTTGCCCCCAACTGCCCTCCCCTGCTGGCCTGAACACTCCTAACGGCCTCTGCCTCAGCCTCCACCACCATGGCTTTGTCTGGAGGGAAATCGGACGTCCAGAAGATGGCCGGTTGACCTGGTCTAATTAGCATATTACCCTTTTAGTAGTATAGATAGATTACATAGGATAGGATTGCTTAAATGGGGGGGAAAGCCTTTTTCAGCAGGAGGAGATTCTCTTGGCAGACAAAAGTACATAATCCCTATATCTGGACTGATAGCCAGCCATATGCACTATACTGCCAAACCGGTCATTAAAAAATCGAACCACTTTCTTACATCTTACACCAAACAGCTATTGCCCTTAAAACCCCTCTTCAACCCCCACCTTAGGTTCTGCCTTTGTAGTTCACCCAGATTAGGTTCTGATTGGTCGGTTTCTATGCCAGTCAGCGTCAAAAAACTCCGCCTCCTAGGTAGCCATTGGCTCCTCGCACTTCACCCAGATTTGGTTCTGATTGATTGGTTTCTATGCCAGTCATCTCCAGCAGGCCTATCAACGGGCCTGATCAGAGAGGCGGGGCTGATCAGCAGCCCCAGCGGAGGCCAGAGAGAAAGAGATGTGCAGTTGCTGCCCAGGCCCGGAGAAAAAGAGAGAGGCAAGTGCTGATCAACAGCTGCCACGGAGGTTACGGATCAGACCCTGCTTCTCTCTCCCAGCCTCTCTCTGGGCCTGATCTGCAGCCCCCTTGGCAGTCAGTGCTGGGTTGGGGCGCCCACAGTGGCGGCAGTCAGTGCTGGGTCACCACGGCAACCCAGCACTGACTTCCGGTTGGTCAAGCCTCAATCATTTTGGATGTTATGGACCCTTGCTTTTTATATATATAGATAATGAACTCACAGAAAGATAAACTAAAGAAACATCCCATTTACCATGTCACAAAAAAACTAAGTTACCTAGGAATAAATTTAAGGAGGTAAAAGACCTGTACTCAGAAAACTACAGGATGTTAATCCTGCTTCTCTCTCCAGGCATCTCTCCGGGCCTGATCCGCAGCCCCCTTGGCAGTTAATGCTGGGTTGCCACACCCGCAGTGGTGGCAGTCTGTGCTGGGTCGCCATGGCAGCCCAACACTGATTGCAGGACTGACTTCCGGTTGGTCGAGCCTTCAGTCATTTTGGACGTTATGGACCTTGGGTTTTTATATATTAGGATCTGTCAATCATCTCTTTCTTCTACTTTGGTTGGTTAATCCTCAATGAAGATCTTTCAGTAAAGCATATCCTCTTATTTAATGGTGTTCAAGTAAAATGGAGACCACCTTGCAAAGTTCTGCAAATAAGCAAATTCATCCACAAATGTCCAGAAACTTTACTCAAGTTCACAGATAAAAACTAATGAGCAGACTGGATAGTTCAAAAGATTAGGAGAAAGGTATTTAACGAGTCAGTGCAAAATAAAAGTGACTTAGAATCTCCCTTTTAAAATAAGGTCGAACCTTCTCTACAATACTGTTAATGAAACTGATATTGATATTAACAGAAAACTTCCAAAAATAAAAATTTCTTATATTTATTTATTTTTCCTGTATGTATATTTGGGCAATTGATCACAAACACTGACACCATAAAGAACAGTCCTTAAGCTCTCAAAACCTAATTGCATATAAAACAAGCCTTGATTATGACTTGATTTCATTTTGATTGGTATTAGTTCAGACCAGTCATTTTTAAAAGGAGGTTCTGATAAATTTATATGTCATTAAATACCCAGTCTTTCCACAGGCCAATATCAATACTCTTGAGCTTATACCCTCAGTGGAAAACAAAATGACTATAATCAATTCTTACCACACATTTGAACTGGTCCAAAAGATCACACATTTTTGAACTGGTCATTCTCTATGTACCCAGCATCCTCCGGCAGCTATCTGATCACCTTGGGAGTGGATGGTATCACCCTTCACACACTCAGTCTCCCCAGAGCATCCTACACCCAACTGTCTGATTTATTGGATTTGCTGGGTACTCAGGGAAGTAAGGGTTTGTGTTTAAAAGCTCCCCTTCCCCAGTAGCTGAGGTTGGAGGTTTAGAACACCTCACACTTTGTCTCTTTGGGGATAGCTTGAATAAAACTTAGAATAGCAAAGAAGAGGCTATTCTAAACTGAGGAGGAAAACTGGAACTGAGGTTTTCAAACACTTTTTGGCCATGGGTTCCTTTAAGAAATTAATCAAAGCTATAGACTCCCTTCCAAACTAAAGAAAAGAATACATACATTTGCCCATGTTTCACACGAATTTCAAGTGAGAGATCTTACCCAGGATGCAAGTACAATCAACAGTGCCACAGCCTTTTTCCCATGTCCCTTGTGACTTCTGAACTGTTTTTCTTATTTTCTAATCTTGTTTCTAAGCTGGTGTTGGTTCCCTGGGTGGGTGGGCCTAGACCCTGTGTCCCATGGGAGACAAAGGAGGTGGGAAGAGGGCGTAGGTCCCGGGCTCCTCCTCTGTTTGCCTCCTGATCAGCAGTCCTCACACTTGGTCAGTTGTGGCAGAGAGCTCAGCAGCTGTGCCAGCTCTGATTGTCTTCTTCTAAATGGGGGTAATTCACATATAATTTCTTTTCAACACTTCCAGTATTTCTTTCAGATGCTAAGGACATGATCCAACAAGAAATCAAGTTCCACGGTTCAGTAAAAATACAATTCAAAATACATACTATACTGTGTGTCCAATGGACATTTCTGATAAATACCTCAACTGTTTAACAAATACTGAGAAGAAACTAAAAGCACCCCAAAAGCACCAGCCTGTAAGTGCTGCCAAAGTAAGTGTCTGGAAGGCTTTTAAAGAAATTGATAGCTTATTCAAACAGGTCAGAGTGGTCCCCCAAGGCCTGAGTCCCTCCTAAGGCTGAGGAGTGAGCCACTTACACAGCAAAGACGGGGACAAGCTTAGGACTAAATGCTCTGAAAGGCCTTTGTCAAATTGCCCTTCTCAGCATCTCTGACATCACCAGAGGGCAACCAGCTATTAGTATGTCCTAACAGCCAGAGCAACTATGACTTCCTTTAAGAAAACAAAATCTTCTATTTCAATTGGGGGGAGACTACTCTATAAATTACATGATTTTCTAACTACTATGCTGTACATATGAAACTAATACAGGATAGTATTGAGTGTAAACTATAATTGAAAAACAAAAAAATAACATACCAAATAACCAGACAAATAAAAAAAAAGAAATTAAGTAAAAAAGCCCACTTATAAAGTATTAGGAATACCTTTAACAACAACAACAACAACAAAATCTTTTAAATATGGAGTACTGTTTTAGGAAAGCTTACCAGCTGTGATAGCTGCTGATAACACCATATTCCTTTTATTTTTCTGGCACAACATGGGTTTTTGTTGGTTTTGTTTGTTTGTTTGTTTGTTTGTTTAAATAGTTTTATTGATTTCAGAGAGAAAGGGAAAAGGAGAGAGATAGAAACATCAATGATGAGAGAGAATCATCGATCAGCTGCCTCCAGCATGTCCCACACTGGTGATCAAGCCTGCAACTGGGCACGTGTCCTGACCAGGAATCGAACTGTGACCTCCTAGTTCATAGGTCGACACTCAACCACTGAGCTGCGCCGGCCAGGTAAAACATCATATTCTTAAAGTTTGTTCTTTCAGATACATCATATTTCCTCTCCGAGAAGACAAAGATGTCAGGGGAATAGAAGGAATTGTACAACAGGAAAGAGAGTGGAACCAAGAAATGGCAATGCAGAAAGAAGACTTTGAGTTGGGGAAAAGGAACGAAGAGGGATACTGCTGCCCATGTGGCCACAGAGCAAAGGACACTGGCAGCACACAGGGGGCTGGTGATGTCCAGGCTCAGTATTCCTTGGAAGAGAAGGTAGAAGAACAAAACTATTTGAGGCTAGAGAATAATGACTCTGACTCATTTTTTAAACTGTATAATAGTGTGCATTATATATTTATATGCAAATACACACATAAATATACATTATACACGTGTGTATATATTATTATTTTGTAGAATGGTGGAGATATGATGGCAGACTGAGAAAAGAGGAAATCAAGATAAGTGCAAAAAGAAAAAAAAAGAAATAACAATTAGTTGGAACGTGTTAGAAGAACTTTGATGGGCTTTGGGAGAATTGAGGTAACAAAAAGCAATTTATATGTTCCTAGGTAAAATATCTAGATAAAGAACCAAGAAGGCATAGTAAGTATCTGTTTGTACTGGTATAAAACCTATTCTTAATACTCCTCTCAGTAAAATCACTGGAGGTTTCAGGGACTGATACTCAAAATGCAGGATCATAAAGACAGGCTAGGTCTATTCATCTCTCTGGCAACCAAATTCTGGCTAAGTAGTGGCTCATTAGATTCTGAATTGGGGAAATACAAGGAGAAACTCAAATCAGTCTATTTGTGAGCAGCTCTAGTTGAAGATGGAGGGGGAGGTGATTTAAACTATCATGAATTTTGGTTATTAGCTGTAGGTTTCAATTCTCTAGTATCTCAGCTCCCAGGGGAAGCAATGTTTAAGAGCCAGCTGTAGAAATAAAAATAATATGATGGGGAGAGTGGCAGCATTCTGAATGGCAGCTTTTGACTGGCAGATGGCCTTGGTTTTAAGAGGCCAGTTGGCAGGGTTGTGTCTCCTGACAGTCATCTATCAGAAGATGCAAAGTGGAAAAAGCTCCTGTGCACTTCCACATCAGAACCACCAGGATGGCTCTGAGATGCACAGGTCATGAAATAGTGACAGGTTCATGATAATAAGAACCAAGAAGATAAAACTAAGGTAGAGAAGCTGTCTAATGTGCTATTAATGTCGGTAAGTGTCCAAACTGAACTCTGTTGTTGAATTTGTTTCTACTGTCTGGAAAAACATCTAAGTAAAAGAAAATCCCAATGAAGAATTCTGTCTCAAGTACTTTCTGAATAAAAGCCCTACAATTATCTTCTTTAGTGCTGGTTCAGGACTGTTATCGTTATTTTCGTTTTACTTGTAACAAATGAAAAAGAAGTGGACATAGGATTTCAACTTTCCAAATCACTTTAGACTTTTGCTAAAGCACAAACCATACCATTAAGTGCTATTATTATTGTGTATGTTTTATACTCTGGGCTGATCGCACAATGGTCTAACATTTGTATTCCAATGCCCAAAATATCTGCCCATGTCCCTCAACCCTATGGAGTAGAATCTGAGTACTCATGTGACACAGTCCATATTCATATCAACACCTTACATATTTTAGATAAGTTTTCATTGGCCATCTCCTTTCTCATTCTGTCATTTTTGTCTTTTATAATTGTTTTATTTCATTAATTAAATAAGTTTCAGTTTTCTATATTCTGTCTTTTTTTTATAAGATGACATAAATACTCAGAAAAATCTTCACTGCTTTCAGACCTGGAATAAATACATTACTTTGCTTGGTTTCCCTCCCTCTCTCCCTTCCTTCTTTTTTTATTAAGACTACTGTTTCAGAGCAGTTGAAGGGAAGGAGGAGAGATTTCCCATACATCTCCTGCACCCACACATGGATAGCCTCCTAAATATCAACATTCCCCACCACAGTGGTACAGTTGTTACAGTTGATGAACCTACACTGACATGTCATCATCGCCCAAAGTCCATAGTTTACATTAGGGCTCACTCTTGGTGTTGTATATCTGAGTTTGGACAAATGTATAGTGATATGTAACCATCATTCTAGTATTTCTTTTTATTCTCCAACATTGAACACCATGGCTTATCTGAAATTTAATACAATATTTGGTTATAACCAAAATATAAGTTATTCTGTTTTTTACTGTTTTTCTGCACACTGTTATTCTATTGTTTTAGCAAGCTGCATTAAGTAATTGATCCTTTCTTCAAGGTTGCACTACTTATTTGTATGTTTAAATTAAGTTCATTAAATAATCTAAATCAAAATCTGGAATTTATATACTATTATTTTTAATAGAATACCACAAAATTTTAATAATGGTCATTTGTAATAGATTTTTTTAAAATTTCTTAAGGTAAGTTTATCTTCATGACTTTATTTGTTAAAATTTCAGTTTTGATTTCTTGCTTCATTCGAGGTGATTTAACTATCAAATTATAAAGTATTTTGTGAGGACTTTTATTCATAATTAATAAGAATCTTTGAACCAAGAAAGGTGGGAACTAAGAAAGGTGGGAATTCCAGTCAAATTATATTTTTAATTCAGCAGATAGTTATTAAGCTCTTACAATTTGCCAGCACCTTTCTAAGCTCTAGGGCTTAAAATGTAAGCAAGGGTATGCCTCTTTCCACTCTACTCCCAAAAGAGTAAAATTCAAATTCATAAAGGTTAAAGTTCAAATAGAATGAAAATACTGAAAACAGCTCCAGGAGGGCTGTCCCTTAACCCTCTCCCTCCCATTATGGGGTCTTATAAGGGCTCCAGGAAGCAAAGGACTCATGAATGTTTCTGATGCTGAGAAATACTGGAAACCACTTATGTAGATGTAATGTCCATTACATATTTTGAAAAATTCAGATATTTTCACATATTATTTCATTTGACGGAATACACCAATTTTTATATAGGCCTAATTCGTGTACAGAATCCGAGGTTAAAAGGTCCCTATATTCAAAGCAGTACAAATACAATAACTAAGATCTGGAAACAGCCCAAGTGCCCATCAGTAGATGAGTGGATAAAAAAGCTGTGGTGCATTTACACCATGGAATAGTATGCAGCAGTAAAAAAGAAGGACCTCTTACCCTTTGAGACAGCATGGAGGGACCTGGAGAGTATTATGCTAAGTGAAATAAGCCAGTCAGAGAAAGAAAAGTATCACATTATCTCACTTATATGTGGAATTTAATGATCAAAATAAACTGATGAACAAAATATATCCAGAGATACAGAAGCATGGAACAGACTGTCGAATCTAAGGTGGGGATGGGTAGGTGGATAGGTGGGAAGAGATCAACCAAAGAACTGGTATGCATATATGCATAACCCATGGACACAGACAATAGGGTGTTGAAGGCCTGGGGTTGGGGCTGGGGGTGGGCTAGAATGGATCAATTGGGGGAAAAGGGGGACATTATGTAATAGTCTCAACAATAAAGATTTAAAAAAAAGGCCACAGAAGCCTGGATTGTAAAACATATATTAGGTTAAGAGATATGTTTCACTTAACATATCCTAACCACCCAAGGACTGTCATGACAAATATGAACTCTAGGTCAGCAACATAAGCTAGGCAGAAATGCTTTCATTGGCAAGTTTAGGCTAATATTGCTGCTCTAATTAGAGTTATGATGTCAGTTTCAAAACACAATGGGTGAGCAGCTGTGCTCTAGTGAAAGCATTCCTACAATTTCCATCAACATAAATAAGCTCCTACACAATGCAAAGGAGATGTGTGCAAAGTCAGAGTGGAAGGAATGGTAAGCAAAGGGCAATCTCAGAATTTTCACTGTGAAGGAGTTACCTTCTTAGATTATTATTATTTTTATTGTCTAAAGTTTTACATATGTCTCCTTTTTCCCGATTGACCCCTCCCCCAGCCATTCCCACCCCTGGCAAGCTAATATGCATGCATACAAGTCCTTGGGTTCTCTCTAACCCCCACCTTCTTAGATTATTAGATTGACCTCCTGCTTATGTTTTCATTATTATTAATGTGCATGGTCAAAATTCTAAGGAAAAGTCATTAGACTTTAAAGATGTCATCATTACCCAACCACATAAAGAAAATTTACAAGGCAACATTTTATTTCATTTACTTCGTTGTGAGTCCTAACACTTCTAGCCTCATGCACTCCTGCCACTCATCATTAAAAATAATGTCCTGAGTCTCACCTCATGTTCATCCCACTCATCACCACCCTCCATCAGCATCCTTAAAGTGGATATGTGTTAGTACAGGTACATTTAAAACATATTTTGCCTAAACTTGTCACCAGCACACTCCCTGTTAAATGCTTTCATATAACTCTGTCCAGTACCATTTCTTTATGTGTATGTATATCATCCCATCACCTGATCAATACTGACATGAAGTTAAGAAAAGTTGTTTCATGCTAGAGTAACTCATATTTAGAAGTCTACTCCTGAGCACAACAAATGCCACACACAATTCAATTGCAACTCCCATTTTACTCTGAGAAACGACCTTTTAAAAAGTTGCCTTTGACTTTCATGTTCCCTGACTTTTGTAGATATTCCAAATCCAGTGAATAAGTAATTACCCCAAAGATATAATTACCTTGTAGATTTCAAAATTCTACAGCTAACGATGTATTTGCTTAAGGGCTTATTTATGTTTTTAAAGACTTCAGTGTTTTGCCTCCTTTTCACCCTGGGTGGTTCATCTTTCATCCCTGGAGTGTGCAGTTTCTTCTCTTTTCTTCTTCTGAAGATGAACAGTGAACACCTGACTGTTCCAGCAAAGCCTGACTGTGAGCATTGGCTGGACCATCTGGCACCATGACTCAGATTTAATTACTGGTTACTGGATGAGTACCATGTGTCAGACCCTGACTGAGGCGTTCCTGCACAATTGGCTGAATACTCCATGTGTACATGGGCCTAATTCATTAGGTGACTATTTAACAAATTCCCATGTTACCATGTCTTTTATCTTCTGTATTCTGATGTTTTGACATCTTGGGGTTTTGATGACTCTAGAGCAGCCGTGGGCAAACTACGGCCCGCGGGCCGGATCCGGCCCGTTTGAAATGAATAAAACTAAAAAAAAAAAAAAAGACCGTACCCTTTTATGTAATGATGTTTACTTTGAATTTATATTAGTTCACACAAACACTCCATCCATGCTTTTGTTCCGGCCCTCCGGTCCAGTTTAAGAACCCATTGTGGCCCTCGAGTCAAAAACCCTTTTATTTAATGATGTTTACTTTGAATTTATATTAGTTCACACAAACACTCCATCCATGCTTTTGTTCCGGCCCTCCGGTCCAGTTTAAGAACCCATTGTGGCCCTCGAGTCAAAAAGTTTGCCCACCCCTGCTCTAGAGGGACTACTCTTCACGGGGTGAGCAAATTCCTAGAGATAAACATCTTCCCTTCCAGTATGCCTTTCCTATGCAAACCAACCAATACTGAGTCCAAACTCCCAATCACCTCCTTAACTGGCTCTCATACTCAAGGCCACTCTCCCCCTAACCTAAACACCTCAGGGCCAGGTACAAAACATCTAGGAACTTCCCTGTGTCCCAGAGCCCTCTGAAATTATTCCAAATAGCCAATCCTAAACCTGTTTACTTTGCTTCCTGTTCTTTCCAGTGGAAACCACAATAAAGTCTCTTGTCCACATTTTCCTTATTCCCTCTGACTCCACTGCTTCCCTGGTTCCCATGGAATGTGAGTATAATAAATTTCTTCCTTTATGACAGTAACATCTATATCTGCATATCTTACCATACCTGACTAAAACAAATCACCCCGCATAATCATAGAACTAGCAACTAAGATTATCCTGTTTTTCTTTCATTCTATCCTCTGTGTTTAGAAAAAAAACAAGATTTAAACTTTTCTTTTTCTCATTTGTCTGATCCGTGTTAACAATACTTAATAAAAATAAGTATATGTAAGTTCCTTTAGAGTATAAACCCAAAGATTTAATTGATCATTATTTTCTCCTATGTGAACAAGCCATCATCTCTTATCTATCTGCCAAATCCCTTCACACACCCACTACCCTACTTCACCCATACACAGGGAGTCAGGAACAACCCTCTGCCCACATCATTCATCATCCCCCTGCGCCAGCAAACTAGATGAATCTTAGAAACCCATCAGTGACCTCTGTTATAAATGGGTTTCACAGGTTCTATATTTCACTGGACTGGAATCTGGGTGTGTCATTGCAGGTCCAACTAATTATGTTCATAGGCTGTGGGGTAATTTGGCCAATGCTAACTTGCTTCAATCCTCAGAACTGCTTTAGAGCTCACTGCTGTTACACTCCCTGCCATTCCTTTTGCTGGCATCCTTATCAGGCTTGCTGTCCTTGTCCTAGAAATGGACTTTGTTTGATCAGGGAGCAATAAAGAAGCAGAGGCAATGACAGATGAAAATCTGAATTGCCCATCAAAATTTTCTCTATCTTTTCAACTTGTTTCTTTGTCAAATGTCAAAATATAAAAGATAGGCTTTGGGGGAGGTTAAAAAGTAGACTACAAGGCAAGGCCTTTAAGTAGATATATATGTTCTTGGAGGTGTACATCCAGACAAGGTTACCAGCACTGAGTTTCTGTTTCAAAGGCACCTACTGAAGCAAAGGTTAATTCTGGTATGTATCAAATACACAGGCCACTGTTAAAGTGCCATGTCATAACTGGCAGTATTTTCTTTCTTTTTGTATAAAATAAAAATAATGCTATGTCTTACAACAGATGGTATTAAAGATTTGATGATACATGGAAATAAAGACGGTTTGCTAGTTAATTTAGAAGTTTTATAAATAGAAGAGAATACTTAATGGAAGTTTGTTGATATGGGACAGTTTTAAGTTAACGAGCTATTTGCATGAACCCAACTTTATTTAGGCAAACTGTGCAATATCAATAATTTGATAGAGTTTTGTAAGTCACTAGTCATTTTAAAGACATGTCCTTCACTCTATCCCAACCATGTTTCTAATACATTTTTTATCCTGGTGTAAGAATGTGACAATGAGTATACCTCATACTCTACCTTCCCAGCTTTAATTAGTGTTGCTCCAGTGCGGGGGAGTTTAGAGATGTTGGAGGAGAGATACTGGGGCTGTCTTCTAAACTGAAACCCAAATACTGTTATGGGGATTGAGTGAAATAATTAGACAGGAGAGTCCACTTAAAATCCCAAAGCATGCATACAGGACTTTGATATTCTTAGCACTAGAGTAGCATGAGTAAAATGCCACCCACAGGGATATGTTTCCAAGCAGCATATGGTCACAGCTCAAAAAATGCATTTATTCCTTTTAGGCTTATTACTGCCAACCATTTTGGAACCAGAGAGAGTTGAAAACTATACCAAGGATGAGAACACACACACACACACCCTTAGGGAAGGGAAATATTAAAACAACAGCTGTAGATTATAGTAACAGACACAATTATTTTTAGGCACAGCTTCAAAACTTACTGTATCATAACTGTGAAATCAGTTTTGTGTGTTTTTTTTTTATATTGTTCAGCCAACTGACAACTACCTAAGTGTAAAAGCAAGTAATCAAATCAGAAATAGGTGTGTGGTCACATACATCACAAGACAACATGTGAAAGGGTTTGTATATGGTGAGCACATCTCTTTGACAGTGTTGACAACAGGCTACAGTATATATCGGCAGGGCCCTAAGTTAATTTCCTTTTTGGTCAGCAGAGGACAGTCCAGGGATTTCCTAGACTAGTACCACCTTCTCCAGTAACTTTGTTTTAGTCTTTCCTTTTATGTAGGCTGGCCTCTGTCAGGAATTCTCTGACAGTTGTACAGGAGGACAAATACACCAGTGTGAACAGTGAAGGGGATGTGTTGCTGCCAACTGGAGGTGTACATGTATGTGCAGATCCAAAATAGACTTGATGACTGTGAAGGTAGAGACTGCTCTATGTTTGCTAGTGAGGGAAAAACTCTGTTACCTGTCTTTGGAATAAATTTATCTGAAAGGGCAAGGAGCTTATGTCTGGAGCTGTCCATCTGATTTACATGCTGAGGACTGAGGATGGAGGAGAGTCTGGGAGTCCCTTGGTGAGATGTTACCCCTTGGTGAATAAAACACCTGCTGGGCACAGGCATACAGTGATGGGTTTCCAGAAAGAGAAGATGTTCTATAAAGGGGTCTGGTCGAGGCCAGTAGGCAGTCTATGTTGCCATATTTGGATTTCCTACTATAACACATACTAGTCTCTCTCAAGGGGGGCTGGGAGACAGCATACAGTACATACAAGTTCAAATCCCAACTCTGTCACTTGTCGTATAATCTTGGGAAAATTACATAAACTCTTTAAACTCTAAAACAGAAAAATAATACCTCATCAGAGATTGTAAGAATTAAAGTAATAATATATGTAAAACACCTAGTAGTATATCTGGCACATATAATGTGCTCAATATAGGAACACTGTTCTGTCACTACTGACTAAGGAAATTTCCTTCTATTTATGATGTAAATGTTCTTACAGATATGTTACCTGGTGTGGGGATAAATCATATGGACCACAAAAACATGCTGATGTCCTTGGCAAAGGACACAACAGGGCACAAAAGGTCTCCAGGGCACAGAAGTTGGTATTATGAATGAAATAGTCTTACGGTATGACTATGTCTTGGTAAGAAATAAAGTAACTGTGAGAATCCACATGTGATCAGAATAGTATCAGAATGATTAGAATTAGTAGGCAACATATATTGTTGAGACCTGCTAATTTCAAGTCCATGCAATACCCACTTTACTACCTCTACCTGAGCTACTTTGTTCCTACAATCTTGTGTAAAACTCATTTCTGGCTCTAATTATTTCTCTGCATTAGAGAAAGTTTTGTAAAGCAAATGATCCCCACGTATAACCCATCTAGTTTTGAAGGATGAAACTTTCTCCTGCCTTCAAGTGGATACACATGCTCTGCATTCTTTGTTTCCACCTGTTTACCCTGAGAGCTGGGCCACAACTTCCCCCTCCCTTTCCTGTGCTCCACAGCAGCCAGCGCTCAGGGAAAGCCTGTTGCAAGCACGTGGCAATAAGAAAATATTCAAGACATGACAAAAGTAATCACTGGCACCTTTGACATTCTAGTGATTGGGGGCTTTAATTAGAAGGTAAGGTAGATAGACACATTTTTTAAGCTCTGAGAGTACAGACCTTGGTAGAGCCCATTCTAGGAGGAGAGAACATGGGGACATTGACTACTTGATGCACTACTTTCAAGCAAAAGTCATAGTCGTTCCCAAGGGGGTTCCTACAGATGAATTTCCTGAAGAAAAGCCTGTGTCAGGAATGCTGCTCTGATCAGAAAGCGGCATGGGTTCCTGCATGCCCACATTCAGGGCACAGGCACCCGGCAGGCAGGGGAGCTGCCTCTATTAAAGGCGCGGGCCTTGGGGACGCCAGTCTGGCTCCTGGAGTCTCAGCATCAAACTTTCTCCTGGAACAAAAGCTCTTTCAAACCACTTGGAGGCAGAGGCGGATGGAGGATGGGGATGCCACGAGCTGCCGGCCAAAGACAGCACCTCCCCCTGGGCTCCCTCCCTCTTCCTCACTGGGACCGCCGCCGGGCAGCGTAGCCCCGCCCAGGCCCCGCCCTCCCCCACCCGCTCCCCGGAGCCAGCCCAGCCCTGGCT
>NW_005369552.1:4115863-4120371 GCF_000412655.1 Myotis brandtii | reverse complement strand
TCCAGCTCCCTTGCGCGCGCCGCCTAGGAGGGTCCCCTGCTGGGTGGCGCTTCCTGTGGGCGTAGCGCTGAGCCCTGGTTCCCGAGCTCTGCAGGGACCCTCTCCTGGGCCAAAAGGAAAGGCTAGGAGAGGGGAAGAAACGGAGAACACAGCTTCTCTAGGGGAGGGCAGCTGCGGCATTCTGCCCTGGAATCTGAATTATATAGACACATTTATTAAGGGAAGGTTGGCGAGGGTGGGGTGTTGGAAGCGTAGCCACAGGGTGTTTTTGTTTTGCCATCTTGGGGTTGGGGGGGGGGGGGGGGGAAGGGGTCGGTCGTTAATTTTGTATTTGTAGATCTTTTTAAAAAAAAATTTGTCAATCACAGTTGGCATTCAAAATTATATTAGTTTCAGGTAAACAGCATATACAGCATAGTACTTAGGCCATCATATAATTTATAAAGAGATTCCCCCCATAAGTTTAGTGCCCATAAGTCTAGTAATCATACATAGCTATTACAATTATTGATAATAATTGCCCCTATGTTGTACTTTATATAGGCATGGCTATTTTGTGACTACCAATTTGTACTTCTTAATCCCTTCACCTTTTTCACTCAGACCTCCAACCCCTCCTCCCATCTGACAACCATTAATCTATTCTCTATGAGCCAGTGTCTGTTTTGTTTGTTTATTATTTTGTTCTTTAGGTTGGTGTTCTAACCTGAAGGTTCCTTCACACACGGTGTACACTTCTTTATTTTATGAAGAGAGTAAATTCAGTTCAACACGTGTCCAGGGTCACAAGGCAGGCGGTTGATTCTATGCTAATATAAGAAATCAAAGCTACCTCGGATTTTATTTATTTCAGTCATGGGAGAGATGATTCTAATACTCGATATTCTGTATACATGTAACAAGATTAATTAAAAATCCAGAGAAACAAGAAGTAGGTTAGTGATTGCTAGGAAGTGGGGGGAAATGAGGAGTGACTGCTAATGGGTAGGGGTTTCCTTTTGGGGTGATGAGAATGTTCTGCAATTTGATGGTGGTGATGGATGCACAACTCAATATCTACTAAAAGCCTGAATTGTACACTTTAACTTAGTGAACTTTATGGTTTGTGATTTGTATCTCAAAGCACTTACAGAAATATATTGTGAGTGAGATTGCTTTGGGGAAACCCACATAAACACATAGTTACACTAAGTCACAATTCTGTTCTTTGTAGGCAGAAAATTATGTGCACACACCCATTCATTCATGCATTCATTCATTCAATAAGCCATGTTCATCTTTACCAGATACTCTGAAAGGATACAAAGATTAATAATACATGATCTGTTGTCAAACTATTGAGGGGGCAGGCATTATAATACAATAAAGTGTTACTCCAAGGGAGTTAAGCTAAGTGCCGTGTTTAGGTTACTAATGTTGTTGGAAGTGGAGTCTTTGGGATACTGCTGGAATAAGAATTTCTGGAGGTCCCCATGGGAGGATAAGATATTGTAGAAAGTTTTATTTCTGTGGAATTACACCGCTGAGTTTCCAACATCCCATTTTCCTTTGTCCTGCTAAGGAAGAAGTTCCAGTTTGTTTTCAGCAGAGCTAGAATCAAAGCTGGTGTCCAGAGTTTTTGCTCCATGTTAGGGCATTGTCCAATCTGGCATCAGGCTAGCTTAGTTTGTGTTTTCTGATGCATTGTGTGTGGGGTCCACAGGGTCACATGGATATGGAGGGAACACGGGCAGGAGCAGTGCCAAAGGAACCAGAGAGCCAAGAGAGAGAGTGCCAAGAGCCAAGTGAATGAGCTCCTCTGCCTAGGGGATTATGTATTCCCAAATTTTTGTGGGCTTGCAGTGGCTCTGCCCACTCTGGCCAATGATCTCTGTTCCCAGGTTAGACTGACAGGAAAGCACCTTTCCTATGTACCTTCCCCTACTCACTGCACATGGCTCTATCTCCCCTTTGTGCAGTCCTTTCCCCTAGTAATCTACAGGGAGTGGGCCGGTGGTTCCCTGTGGTGTGCAAAATAGCTTCCTGGTGAAGCTGCCCAAATAACGTGCCTATAATATCCGACCTTCTCTTTGCTCCTTTCCTATTATTAATAACTAGCTAATTACAATGGTATCACTAATAACTGAGGAAGAATCTTGGCATCAGTCATGAAGGACTGGAGTGCAGTGTTTGTTCTGTTAGCAATGCCTGATGTGGCCCATTATAAGAGGTATGACAGGAAGTGAAGCTGGACAATTACTCGCAGGACAAAATATCACCATAGATTACAGCTCAGTTCAAAAGGGGCAGCTGAGTCTTGAACATTTAAATTGCTCTGGGTCTTTTCCCATCCCTGGTATAATGTGTGATTTTGGTTTTGAATGGTCTCAATCTAATCCCAGTTTCATCATCTAGTAAAAGCACAATAGTACCATTAACTGACTTTCAAGTCTGCTTTTCTGGTACACAAAGTGCTTTCCTGAATTCTCTCCTCAGAAGCTGGACAGCTGAGGGGATGCGCTTAAGGCCTATGGCTTCTAAGTGATGGAGCTGGAACAGACCTTCATTTTCTGGCTCTGGGTCCCATGTTTTTGACATTATCAGCCATTTGAGTTGTGAAGCTTCCTTAGTAGCAACAAATGAAACCTGTTTTCACACTTAGAGTTGATCTTTTTGATTAGGAAGTAGGAATACTACAGGCCCTAAAAGACTCCCCCTTCTCTCTCCACCCACCCCCCCTCCCACCTCCACACACACAGCTTCTGATCTCCTTATCTCCTCACCTGGAAGCTACATATTTTTATTATCAGTACACAATTGTCAGCATACCTACAGCACTGTCCTTTCTCTTCACCTTTTCTTTCATTCCTCATGAGATCATGAACACATTTTGAAAGCAGGCCCTGTGCCTTGTTAATTTCCTTACTTCCCCTCCCCTCTCTGGTATCTTCATCCAACCTCACCCAGCCCCTTCTCCAACCTTTTCCCATCCTCAGAGCCTAGGACCCAGTAGGCCCTTCACAAATTTTTAAGTGTTTAATGGCATTTTATCATCAAAAAAGGAATCATGCCCTAGCCGGTTTGGCTCGGTGGTTAGAATGTCAGCCCTTGGACTGAAGGATCTCAGGTTTGATTTCAGTCAAGGCCACCTACTGCAGTTGCAGGTTGCAGGCTCAATCCCTGGCCCTGGTTGGGGTGGGTGTGGGAGGCAACCAACTCATATGTCTCTCTCACATCAATGTTTCTTTCTGTTTCTCCCCCTCCCTTCCACTCTCTCGAAAAATCCATGGGAAAAATATCCTTGGGTGAGAGTAACAACAACAAAAAAGGGAATCATTTTTTTCAGTACTAATTGTTTATAGTGCTGACATACATTGTGAAATTTGGGTATTAATTTTCCCATTTAGCATATATGCTCTAGAGCAGTGGTTCTCAACCTGTGGGTCGCGACCCCTTTGGCGGTTGAACAACCCTTTCACAGGGGTCGCCTAAGACCATCCTGCATATCAGATATTTACATTACGATTCATAACAGTAGCAACATTACAGTTATGAAGTAGCAACGAAAATAATTTTATGGTTGGGTCACAACATGAGGAGCTGTATTTAAAGGGTCAGAAGGTTGAGAACCACTGCTCTAGAGCTTTGGGACTCAATGTAAAAACATTAGAGAATTACATTTACACATAATAAGCTGTGAATTGAGTTCTAAAGCTAAATGCCTGAAATTTAAAAGTTAGTCTCCATCCAGAAAAGTACAATAGTATTTTAACAGTAAATAAGTAGCCCTTGAGAGGATAATAATTTTAATATTTATCACATAATTTTATATCTCTGAAGAGATAATTTACTAGTGGTTTTAGATGTCTTTAAAATCTTCTCTAGCCCTAACTTGTTTGGCTCAGTGGATAGAGCGTCGGCCTGCGGACTGAAGGGTCCCAGGTTCGATTCCAGTCAAGGGCATGTACCTTGGCTGCGGGCACATCCCCAGTAGGGGGTGTGCAGGAGGCAGCTGATCGATGTTTCTAACTCTCTATCCCTCTCCCTTCCTCTCTGTAAAAAAATCAATAAAATATATTTTTTTAAAAATCTTCTCTAAATCTTTCTTGTTTCTTTATTTTTCTTTTTAACTTCCTTCCGATTAATAATGACGGATTTTGTAATCAAAGAAAACACTATAATTTCAAGAGAAACATCAAAAGTGCTTTATTCAAAGTAATGTCCATCACTAGCTACACATTTCCCCATCTTTGAGGTAATTTGTGGATACCGTCCCAATAGAACTTTTATTGTTTTGAGGCAAACTATTCAGAAACCCAATTTTCCACTTCTTTGTACGTTTTGAAGTGCTGCTCAGAAAGTGCATGTGCCATTGATCGAAACAAGTAGTAATCTTAAGGAGCAAGGTCTGGTGAATACAGCGGATGGGTTAAACTTCCCAGGCAAGATCTTTTAACGCGTCTTTAACTGGTTTTGAAGTGTGTGATGGTGCGTCATCATGAAGCAAAATTACTTTGCCGTGTCTTCTG
>NW_005369552.1:4105699-4115437 GCF_000412655.1 Myotis brandtii | reverse complement strand
AGTTTGACACACATCTTCATCCAATAATGCTTATAATTGTTGGTCTTCAAACTTTTTCGGTTGACCTGGACGTTCTTTGTCTTTCACATAGAAATCATCACTTTTTTTAAAAAAATATATATATTTTATTGATTTTTTACAGAGAGGAAGGGAGACAAATAGAGAGTTAGAAACATCGATGAGAGAGAAACATCAATCAGCTGCCTCTTGCACACCCTCCTACTGGGGATTTGCCCGCAACAAAGGTACATGCCCTTGACTGGAATTGAACCTGGGACCTTTCAGTCTGCAGGCCGACACTCTATCCACTGAGCCCAACCAGTCAGGGCTAGAAATCATCACTTTTAAAGCGTTTAAACCAGCGTTCACAAGTATCTTGAAATGGAGCATGTTCACCATAAGCTTCCCAAAGTATTCAGCAGCACTTTTCTTCAAAATAAAGTAATGAATTATAACTTTCCGCAAATGCTCTTTTTTTGGCATTAAATTGGACATTTTTAAGGGTAAAAATATCTATGATGTTATCACCTTCAGCAAATTTGACATATAAAGTTTTGAAGCTTGTTGTCAATACAACAAAATAGCATACATATCAAATCACATATATATCAACATATGTGTAACTCCATCTATTGAAAAAAATCCGCATTATTAACTGGTACAACTAGGAAGCTCATTTTTATCTTTCATAGGATTCTGGTATTTAGTTAACACCTAAGCATTACAATTCCCTTTTTCATAAATTGCTGTACAAAAATATAGGGGATCTAAAAGGAAGAAGAGTGCTAATCTCCCTGGCATTCAAAGCATTGAGAAAACCAAGGAGGAAGCTGTAGCCAATCCTCTTACAGAAGCAGATATTGACCCTTCTGGGGGAGTTATTATGTGTTGGAAAAAATGAGATAATGATAATAACAAGCTACTTTGTGAATATCAAATATCATCAATACCAGCCAGATAGACCCCTAGATAAATATGTTTTTATTAATAAAAGTAAAAACAGTTAAACATGACACTTTTCTAAACATATTCAGAAAAGCAAATTTAAGGGAAAGGACTGACCTAATTGGGCCACACATGATGGCATATGGCAAATAATCCTTGGGAAATAGATAGTGGATTGTTTGATGGGCTCGGTTGCCTATCAGCTCTCAACTCTGCTCCGTAGCCAGGGCTTTGCAGCCTTCTCAAGCAGGCTTCCTCTTTTCCAGGTCACAAGGCAGAGAATTACTGGGATGTGACCTATTATTGCCCCTTAGGATATTTATGGGAACTGCTTCTAGGGTTGTAAAGCCAAACATAGATAGGACAAGAGGAGGGACCAAAAATGCTTCCCTGCTGAGCTGTCTGCCATATCCTGGTATTTTGTTTTGTTTTGTTTAAATATATTAATATTATTTCAGAGAGGAAGGGAGAGGGATGAGAGATAGAAACATCAATGATGAGAGAGAATCATCCATCCACTGCCTCCCACACGCCCCCTACTGGGGATCAAGCCTGCAACCTGGGTATGTGCCCTGACTGAGAATCGGATGGTGACCTCCTAGTTCATAGGTCGATGCTCAACTACTGAGCCACAACCCACTATTTACTTCCCAAGGATTCTTTGCCACATACTGGTGTTTTTAATCAGCCAACCATAAGGTTCCTTACACTTATGGTGCAATTTCTGGAAGGATATCAGCAGATAGTGATTTCAAAAGTAAGTAACCTGATGAAAAAGAACAATTTTGTAAGTAATATAAATGTGAAAATTTTGAAGGTTTTTTTAAAAATAAAAATAATGCTATAATTGCATACTCTAAAAAAATTAACAGTGGTGACTATTCCCTAGCTGAGACATGAACGATCAGGGAAAGCATGAAGATGGAGATGGTTTTTGAGTTGACAATGAGTCTTGAGTAAGGAATAGTAGTCTGAGAATGAGAGGGGAAGAAGGAGCATAATGTATTGAGTAAACAGCACCTGGAAAGTCCCATGGTATGAAAATGTGTACAGTCTCAGGATGAAATGTGGAGGGGTACATGGTTCTCTTCATGTTAACTGCTTATCCATTCTCTGCCTTTGTATATTTGCACATTCCCCACCTCCTCCTCCAGGAAAGTAAGTACATATTTAAGAGAGAAAAGAAACAGGCTCAGAGTAAGTTAGCTGTTACCATAGAGAATAAAAAAATAAAAATTTTCATATTATGTAAAAGGAAAGTCAAGCATGATATATAATTATACAGAATAAATCATTAAAAATGCTCTTTAATAGAATAAAGAAGAATAGTTATCCCAAAGGAAGATACAGTTTTGACATTAAACTGGGAAGACATCCAAACATTTAGACTAAGATTATAGCTTTTGCTTTTCTTTTGGAAGACTTTATGGTGATTATTTATATAAATTAATATTTGCAATTCTAGTTACCTTAAAGTTATAATAAAATAAAACAAAACCCAATGGATGTATGTGCATAAAGGAGAATGACACTTAAATAATTTCCATCTTTTTAATAAATTACTCAAAGCAGCTAAATTCTCAAAAATTAATTTTAAGCATTCCTTTTTATTTCTTAACTCATTTTTTGCTTACCTACTAGACTCATTGAAATGGTTCCATTTATTTCCTTTCATTTTTTTCTTGGTACTGGGAGGGCTGAGAAAGAAATTACCAGGTGTTAATCTTTTGAGAGTGGCACAGAAAGACAGGAAAAGATCTAATTTAAATCTAATTTTTAAAACAGAAAGATGTCGTTTCTGTAAAATCACTGATGAGTTTGAAGAGGATTGTGAGGGCCTAGACCAAGTTATTAATAGTCTGGATGTGAACACCTAGTAAAAAGTAATGACCACCATAATTTGGTATAAATTATTGAAAAATAAGTTATGTCAAATTAACAGTCTGAGTTTGCCCAAGTTATACTGGTAAGTCAGAAACAGAGAACAAAAACAGTAGGAAAGATTAACAAAATGAAGGGTTAGTTCTTTGAAAAGTTAAATAAAATTGACAAATTCTTAGCTAGACTAACCATGGAAAAAAGAGAAAGGACCCAAATCAACAAAATTATAAATGAAAAAGGAGATGTTACAACTGATACCAAAAAATTCAAAGAATTGCAAGAAGCTATTATGAAAAACTATATGTCAACAAACTAGACAACCTAGAAGAAATGGGAAAATTTTTAGAAATATACAACTATCAAGACTTCGTCATGAAGAAAGTAAAAAATCTGAATAGATCAATTACTGGTAAGGAGATTGAATCAGTAATCAAAAATTTTCCAACAAAAGAAAGCCCAGGACCAGGTGACTTCACTGATAAACAAAAACACAAACAAGCTGTTAGATATAATCAAAGTAAAGTTTCAAAATTAACATACAAAAATCAGTAACATTTCTATGTACTAAAAAATGAATCTTCCAAAAAAAAAAAAGAAATAAACCTATCCCATTACAATAGCAGAAAAAAACAATAAAATACTTGGGAATGAATTTAAAGAAGGAGGTGAAAGCTTTCTACTCTGAAAACTACAAAACATTGAAGAAGAAATTTAAAAAGACACCACACAAATAAACGGAAAGATATCCTGTATTCATGAATTGGAAAAATTAATACTGTTAAGAGGTCAATACTACCAAAAGCTATCTATAGAATCAATGCAATCCCTATCAAAACTCCAATGGCATTTTTTAACAGAAGTAGGAAAAAACACTACTAAAATTTATATGGAATCACAAAGCATCCTGGGTAGCCAAAGAAGTTCTGAGAAAGAACAAAGCAAGAGACATCATACTTCCTGATTTCAAATTAGCTGTAGTCATCAAAACAGTATGGTACTCACATAAACGCAGACCAGTAGGCTAATGAAACAAAATCAAGAGTTTAGAAATAAACCCAAGCATATATAGTCAGCTAATATTTGACAAGGAAGCCAAGAATGTTCAATTAAGAAAGGCAGTCTTTCAATAAATGGTGCTGGGATAATTAGATATTTACATGTAAAAGAATAAAACTGGACCACTCAAAATATTAACTCAAAATTAATTAAAGACTTCAATATAGGACTGAAAACCATGAAGTTCCTAGAAGGAAACATAGGAGTAAAGTTCCTTGACATGGTTCTTGGTAATGATTTTTTGGATATGCCACCTAAAGCACAACAACAAAATAAAAAATAAACAAGTGGGAGTATCATCAAACTAACAAGCTTCTGCAGAGCAAAAGAAACAATCAACAAAATGAAAAGACAACATATAGAATAGGGAAAAATATTTGTAAACCATATATCCAAAATATACAAAGACTCATACAACTCAATACCAAAACCCCCATCTATCCCAATTTAAAAATAGACAAAGGCCCTGAACAGGCATTTCTCCAAAGATGATATACAATGGGCAAACAGGTACATGAAAAGATGCTCAACATCACTGGTCATTAGGGAAATGCAAATCAAAACCAAATGAGAAATCATCTCATGCCTGCTAGAAAGGCTATCATCAAAAACACAAGAAATAATAAATGCTGGCAGGAATGTGGAGAAAAGGGAACCCTCGTGTACTGTTGGTAGGAATGTAAATTGGTACAACTACCATGGAAAAAAGTATGGAGGATCTTCAGAATATTAAACATAAAACTACCATATGATCCAGCAATTCTAGTTCTGGGCATCTATACAAAGAAAATGAAAACACTAATTTAAAAAGATATCTGCACCCCCCATGATTATAGCATCATTATTTACAATAACCAATGGAAATAACCTGAATGTCCATCAGTGAATGAATGAATACTGCCATTAAAAATGAGGAAATTCTACCATTTGCAACAACATAAATGGACCTAGGGGGTATTATGCTAAATTAAATAAATCATACAGAGAAAGACAAATACTGTATGATCTCACTTATATGTAAAATATATATATATATATGAAAAAGAAAACTCTGGAAAGAAGTTCAGACTTGTGGAGGGCCTGAGGGGGGGAAATTTGAGAAAGGTAGTCAATAGGTACAAACTTCCAGTTATAAGATAAATAGGGGGCAACCTGCCTGGGTCCCCTTCTTGCATCAAGGAGCTTTTCTGTAATAAAACTTTGCTTTTGCTCATCTCTTTGTCTGTGAACTCATTCTTTAATTTCAAGAGACAACAAACTCAGAACCAAACAGAAATTTTGGTATCATCTTTGGAAGTCCCACCGAGATATCCTGTAAAATGCATAGAAGCAATCAAGCTACAAATGGTCATGGAAATGGAACTCTGAATGGCAGCTCTCACCTTCCGCTGTTCCCAGATCACCTACCTCTGATGGAACCCTAACAACTGTCGCCATCAACACCACCCCTTACCAGCAGGAAGTGGTCATTGTCCCTTTTCCCTAACAGCAGTTAGGGACTCTTAAGTGAAGGGGGGAATGAGGAGTTAGAAGTGGCTAGGCAGTTAGGGATGGGACTATGGGAGAGAGATATGTAAGGCGGAGATGCAGCTAAACCCCATGAAGCAGAAACCAGTTTATCTGCCACATCCTGTCCCATGTAAAATTGCAAGAACAAAGGTCCCTGATCCTGGGCTGAACACACAGGGCAGGGAAAATGAGCAGGAACCCTGAAGTTTAAAAAATGTACGGATGTTGCCAGGGCTGAATTTTTTGAACCAAACAATGGAAAGTTATCAGGACACATATTAACCCCTAAACAAAGAAGCTTCCAGGGCAACCTGCTTGGGTCCCCACTCCCTGCATCAGGGAGCTTTTCTGTAATATAACTTTGCTTTTGCTCATCTCTTTGTCAGTGAACTCATTTCTTCAATTTTGTGAGAAATGAACTTAGACCTGAATGGAAATTTTGGTATCTCAGGGACCTACTTGGCCACCAGGACTCCCTGCTCTGCCTCCTTCACTGTCTCTTCTGGTACCATCCAGAGGCAGTTGTGAGACAAGTTCAATGAGAACTGGCTGATACCACAGAGGCTTCACTGGAGGTTAAATCACATTATCATATGAATTTAGAATATGAGAAACAAGAGTTAAAGAAGGAATTAGATCAAAGCAAAAGTCAATCTCAACATGAAAAGGAACAGTCAAAGAAACATTGAGTTAAACCTATCTCTGCACTATAGATTGCATCAAGAAATTAAGAAAAATGGTGAATTAGAAAAAAATATTATCAGATTTAAGGAACTCTTAAAAATTACAAAAGGGAGTTAAATGAATGTGAAAATGAAGAGCTTAATTTCTATAAAGATTTAAAACCAAGTCTCATTGAATGGAAATTCAGACTAATATGCTAAAACAGAAGATACAGCATTTTCTCAAGAAAATCTAGATCAGAGTATCATAATGATTCAATAAGAAGGGAGTTTAGCCCTGACCAGTTTGGCTCAGTGGATAGAGCGTCCGCCTGTGGACTGAAGGGTCCCGGGTTCGATTCCAGTCAAGGGCATGTACCTTGGTTGCGGGCACATCCCCAGTGGGGGGTGTGCAGGAGGCAGCT
This sequence comes from Myotis brandtii, assembly GCF_000412655.1. Taxonomy (NCBI): domain Eukaryota; kingdom Metazoa; phylum Chordata; class Mammalia; order Chiroptera; family Vespertilionidae; genus Myotis; species Myotis brandtii. The sequence goes on along the minus strand of NW_005369552.1, from coordinate 4,108,959 downwards.
GGTCAGTGTTTCTCTCTCATCGGTGTTTCTAACTCTCTATCCCTCTCCCTTCTTCTCTGTAAAAAATCAATAAAAAATATATTTAAAAAAATAAGAAGGGAGTTTAAACTTAGAATTAAAGACCTGAAATCTGAACTCTCCATGAAAACTTCTCAAGACTGTAAGTTGGAAAATATATGCAACTCTACCTAGAAACAGAATGTAGAAAGTCATTGGCAAATAAACTACATGAGACTAACAAGAGGCTAGCAGAGGTCAGAACTGGACTTTGCTTGCAGAAGCACCAGAACAGATCCTTACTCAGCACTTCTAATATGAGGCCAGTACTAGAGACACTTTTTGCTGGAAATGTTGATAATAGTTTTGTACCCAATAGAAATTCTACTCCAAGAGATTCCTGCCCCCAAAAACTATTTTATTAATTAAATAAACTTGTTTAAAAAAAGAAAGAAAATTATGAACAAGAAATAAGTAGACTTCACACAATGGATTATTGGCATTTTTTCTTCAGCATTCAGTGCTTCAAATAAATGTACATTCTCACAATTGCATTTGTGAAGAGAATCAATGGGATTTTGAATATTAGAGGACTGAAGAACACTGAATGGCAACTATGTCATGGGTATGCAAGACCACCCCCACACTCAGAAATTTGCTAAAAGAACTTATGGGTCAGCCCTACTTGAATGGTTCAGTTGATTGAGTGTCATCCTATGCACCAAAAAGGTTGCTGGTTTGATTCCTGGTCAGGGTACATACCTGGATACTGGGTTTTATCCTTGGCTGGGACATGTACAGAAGGCAACCCATTGATGTTTCTCTTTCACATTGATGTTTCTCTCTCTCCTTCTCCCTTCCTCTCTCTCTCTAAAATAAATAAAAAATATATTAAAAAAAGATAAATAGATATAAGGGATGTAATTTCCAGCATGATGACTCTACCTAACACTGCTGTATGACATATAAGAAAGCTAAGAGAGTAGATCCTAAGAGTTATCCTCACAAGAAAAAAATGTTTTTCTTTCTTTTTATTGTATCTACTAGAGGCCCGGTGCATGTGCACTGGGGGGGGGGGGGGGGGGGGGTTCCCTCAGCCCCGACTGCACTCTCTTCAATCTGGGATCCCTCTCACAATCCAGGACTGCTGGCTCCCAACCACTTGCCGGCCTGCCTGCCTGATTACCCCTAACTGCTTCTGCCTGCCAGCCTGATCAACGCCTAACTGCAACCCTGCAGGCCCGATTGCCCCCAGCTGCCCTCCCCTGCTGACCTGGTTGCCCCCAACTCCCTCCCCTGCTGGTCTGGTCACGCCCAACTGCCCTCCCCTGCAAACCTGGTCTCCCCTAACTGCCCTCCCTGCAAACCTGGTCTCCCCTAACTGCCCTCCCCTGCTGGCCTGGTTGCCCCCACTTGCCCTCCCCTGCTGGCCTGGTTGTCCCTAACTGCCCTCCCCTGCCGGCCCGATTGCCCCCAACTTCCCTCCCCTGCTGGCTTGATCGCCCCCAACTTCCCTCCCCTGCTGGCCTGATCACCCCCAACTGCCCTCACCTGCTGGCCTGATCACCCCCAACTGCCATTCCCTGCCGGCCTGGTTGCCCCTAACTGCCCTCCCCTGCCAGCCTGGTCACCCCTAACTGACCTCCCCTGCTGGCCTGATCGCCCACAACTGCCTTCCCCTGCTGGCCATGTTGTGGCAGCTATCTTGGACCACATGGGGGCGGCCATCTTGTGTGAGGGTATGATGGTCAATTTGCACATTACCTCTTTATTATATAGGATGTGAGAAGATGGATGTTACCTGAACTTACTGTGGCAGTCATTTCATATATGTAAGTCAAACTTGTCATGCTGTATGTCTTAAACTTCCACAATGATGTATGTCAATTATTTCTCAATAAAACCTGAAAAAAGATTACTTAAAATTATTTCAAAAAATTGTAGAAAAATGAAAGGAGTTTGTTTCTCTATCACAGAAAGGAAAATGAATGTTCCCACTCACAAGGGACTGTAGGCAAAATGGTCATGCAGGGGCTCACATTCCTCTCCACCAGTTGCTCCCTCATTTCCAGGTTGTTTGCATGTCTGAGGATGAGTCTAAATGAGTCCCAGCCATCATGCTGGTAGGAAAGGAAAAAAATGTGAAGGGCAAGTACTCATTTTAAATATACAGTTTGATGAGTTTTGTTGGATATATACACTTGTGAAAGCTCCATTCCAATTAGGATACTGAATTTCAGTTGTCAACTATTTTTTTAATTAGTTGTTTTGATGAAAAAAATATCTGCCCTTGAATTGATGGGTAGCATTAAGCTAAGATGAATAAAAATTGTGTTGTAACATGATAATAGTCCAGATATATTTTAAGAATCTACTGAAGGTTTTCCAAAATGGAGACGGATTAAATGGAAGCTGCACTGACACTTTCCGAGGACCAAACTGGAATTACAATTAAAATATCAAAAAACCATCCTAAATAATGAGCTAAAGACTAGCTAGAGAGAACCCTTATAACCTAGGACATAAAGTGGAGATCACATAGAGACTGGTAGTTAGTGTGGAAGCGTGAAAGGGCTGGCCGGGCTCTCACAGACAGCAGCTGAAGTTCCGGAGGGATATCTCAGCTGTGGGGGGTTGCCACTGAGAACTCTGGGGTCTAAATCCCAAGCTGAGCTTCCCAGCCCAGAGCTCCAGAACTGAGAAGAGTACCCACATAACATCTGGCTGTGAAAAGCAGCAGGATTGCTATCTGCAAGGGAAAGATGGCCGGAAATGCACCAATAGACAAAATTTCCTGTGCAGCCATTCACCTTAGGCTCCAGCAGAGGGAGTGCAGAGTGGACTAACCTTAAGGAAACCTTTGGAGCAGCGGTCGCCAACTGGTGGTCTGGGGACCACTGGTGGTCCATGAGGTCCGAAAGGTTGGCAACCACTGGACTAGAGCTGTGTGAGGAAAATCCAGGATTGGGGGCTCTGGGGCAGTCACCCAGTTTCCTGTGCTGACTCATTCCTCCATACGGCACAGGACATCTTTCTCAGGCAGACCTTTAACCATACCTTTTGCCTGGGGAGGAAGCAATTGCCCCATCTTGTTGCAAAACCTCTCCTCACACCCTGTGGAGTGGTCTACAGCCTGAGGTTCATTAAAAGACTGAGAATACAGTAATACCACTTCTAAGAATATATCCCAAGAAAACAGAAAGGATATATGCACCCCTATGTTCATAGCAGCACAATTTACAATAGCTAAGATTTGGAAACAG
>NW_005369552.1:4103391-4105646 GCF_000412655.1 Myotis brandtii | reverse complement strand
TTCTTACCATTTGCAACAGCATGGATGGAACTGGAGAGCATTATGCTAAGTGAAATAAGCCAGTCAGAGAAAGATAAATATCACATGATCTCACTCATTTGTTAAATATAAAGAACATCATAAACTGATGAACAAAAATAGATACAGAGACAAAGAAGCATCAAACAGACTGTCAAACTACAGCAGGAAGGCAGGGGGGGTTGGGGGTGGGGGTAAGTGATCAACCAAAGGACTTGCATGCATGCATATAAGCATAACGAATAGACACAGACACTGGATGTGGGGAGGCGGGGGTGAGCGGAGGAATGAGGGCATGTCCCAGGGGATAAGGGAGGCTGGGGGGAGGTCAGTGGGGGAAAAAGGAAACATATGTACTACTATTTGTAATACTTTAAACAACAACAACAACAACAACAATAATAAAGACTGAGAATAACAATCAGTTTGCCAGCAGAAATGATTCTTGGGATGCTTTGAGTCTTTGCCTGATCTGCTTCTGGGCCCTGGGGTAGGAAAATCAGACCTTTGTGTATATCTTGGTCCTTTCCAAAGGCACCAAGCCCCAGCAGAAGGGAGCCACAAGTTGTGGATTGTTCCAAACAGGGTACTCAGGGCCAGTCAGAAATAGAGTCTGACATTGTCCTGCACTAGAAACCTTCCAAAAAGATGGGGAGTCATAGCAGGTCTACCTAATACTTAGAAAGAAACCCAAACAAGCAGTCAAAACGGGAAGACAAAACAAAACAAAAAACAAGTCCCAAATGAAAGAACAAGAGAATTCTCCAAAAGAAGAGCTAAATGAAATGGAGATAAGAAATTTATCAGATATAGAATAAAGAATAATGATTACAAGGATACTCACCAGCATGAGAAAATGTATAGAAACTAGGAAAAATGACTAGTCGGAAATGAAAAATGACATAACAGTATTAAAAACACGTTGGAAGGAATACACAGCAGATTACAGGAAGCCAAGGATTGGATCTGTGAATTAGAAGACAGGGCAGAAAAAAATCACTCAATCAGGGAACTAAAAATAAAAAAAAATTAAAAAACAAGATTTTACAGAAATGTGATGAATATAATTTAGTAGGGGTATATGTAAACTTTGCGCTTTAATTCAAAAGTCAACTTCACACTTAAAGGAACTTGAAAAAAGAACAATACACAAAGCCCAAAGTGAATAGAAGTGAGGAAATAATAAAGATCAGAGCAAAAATAAATGAAGTAGAGTTTTGAAAAAATACAAAAGATCAATGAAACCAAGAGCTGGTTTTTTGAAAAGATAAACATACTTGACAAACCTTTAACAAACCCATTAAAAAGAAAAAGGAGAGAAAAGACCTAAATTAATAAAATCAGAAATGAAAAACAAGTAACAAATGATACCACCGCAATACAAAGGATTGTAAGAAAATATTAAGAACAACTTATATGCCAACCTGAAACACTAATTTGAAAGAATATATGTACCCATATGCTCATTGCAGTGTTATTTACAATAGCCAAGATTTGGAAGTAGCCCACGTGTATGTCAGTGGATGAGTGGATAAAAAAATCTGTGGTACATTTTCACAATGGAATACTACTAAGCCATAAAAAGAAGCAAATTTTACCCTTTGTGACAGCATGGATGGTCCTGGAGAGCATTATGCTAAGTTAAATAAGCCAATGAGCAAAGGCAAAAAGACAAGTAGCATATGATTTCATTCATATGTGAAATCTAATGAACTAACAAGAAAATTAGAGACAGACTCATAGAGAGCAGGCTGACATCTGGGGGTGAGGGTGGTGAAATGGATGGGGGTGTGGCAGGATTAAGCAAGCTAGAAAAAAGTTATGGACACAGACAACCGTGTGGTGATTGCTGGTGGTATGGGGTTGGAGGAGGATATAGGAGGGATAGATGATGATAGGAGACTTGACTTGGGTTGGTGAACACATAATATAGTGTACAGATGATGTGTTGTGGAATTGTGCACCTGAGACCTACATAATTTTGTTAACCAGTGTCACGTCAAATCAATAAATTCAATAAAAAGGGGGGCGGAGTAAACTTCAAAAGATTAAAAAAATACACGAAACAAATGTGTAGCTTAATAAATTATATAAGAAAAATATTCTTTAATGCCGGAAGCCTGTCCATCCTTGCTGCTTGACACAGTCGCTGCAGGGAAGAAACATCTGCACAGCATATGTTCCAAGGGACCTGGCGTATATGGCATACTGTTCTTAATATGTTTGCTCCCCTTCTT
>NW_005369552.1:4095972-4101711 GCF_000412655.1 Myotis brandtii | reverse complement strand
TCCTTTTTTTCCCCGCCCTTGACAATCCCCTGGCCTCCCCTACCCCCCAGTGTCTTATGTCCATTGGTTATGCTTATATGCATGCATACAAGTCCTTAGGTTGATCTCTTACCTCCTGCCCCCCAACCCTCCCCGGCCTTTCCGCTGTAGTTTGACAGTCTGTTCGAGGCTGCTCTGCCTCTGTATCTATTTTTGTTCATAAGTTTATAATGGTCTTTATTATCCATAAATGAGTGAGATCATGCGGTATTTTCCTTCATTGACTGGCTTATTTCACTTAGCATAATGCTCTCCAGTTTCATCCATGCTGTTGCAAATGGTAAGAGTTCTTTGGGAACCCCTGGACCGCTGGGGCTGGACCCCGGCACTTTAACTCTTGTGCCATCATGCAAATCATGAAAAAGAACATTTCCAACCACCCAGGAAGCCCCTCCATATGCCTGTTGCAATTACCACTCCTTCACATCTGCTGTAACTAATCAGTAGCCTGACTTTTATAGTAATTACTACCTTGTATTTCTTTATAGTTTTATTGCCTAAATGTTAGGCAATATAATTTTTTCTTGCCAATTTTATAATTTAATAAGTCTACTTTAGTCTACAGGTCCTTCTGACATTCCTTTATTTTCTTTATAGTCGCTAGCAGAACTGTCCATGGAGGTGTCCTAGACTCTGATCCATGTGCCTCTTCTCCTGGCTGATTTTAATGTGCATCTTTTCAAGATAAAACACCATCACTGTAAGTATAACAGCTTCCAGTGAGTTCAATTTGAGTAAGGTTATTCTTCTATCTCTTTGATTTAGAGAATTCTGACATTCTGCATTGTGTTAACTGCATAGCACTCAACATGTAGTTGAAGTTTCCTGTCCTTTTCTCCTTGTAATTGGTAGCTGCATTTAGATAGTTGATCAGACTTAGGTTTCATTCCTTTGGTAAAGTGGGGTAGGATTCTTTGAGGAAGTATGTATTATCTAATTGTTTCTCTTTTTGTGGTTTCAGTACTATTGATATTTAGTGCCTAAATCTGTTCATTCATTAAGGATTGCAAAATGGTGAGACTATTTCAGCCCTTTCTGCATCATTTTATGCTTGTATTATTTTTTAAAAGATACATTTCCCCTAATCTATTATTTGGTTATCCAGAGGTCCAGTTCATCTAATTAAGGCAGAATAAATGCTTGCTTCCTCCCTTCTTTTTTTAAAAAAACAGTTTTTAAGATAATTGTCTTCCTAACATTCTCCAAAGGTGACCAATTTTTTAATACTATTATAAACATGTTTATAATGTTTATTATACATTTTAATAAGTGTAGAGTTAGGGAGTCTCTAAGACTCATGATATCAATAACATGTCTGGGGGCCCTAAAATCTCCCTTAGGTTTGATAATTCACTAGAAGGTATTTTTGAGTCTCCATGTTATAGCTCCTTAGATTATATCATAATTAGTGAAATATATATACTTCAATAACAAATTTGCTTATCTTTGTCATATACTTCTATCTAGACAAGAGAGAATATGTATATAAGACAATTATATGAATTGTAGGTAGAAGAATGACCTTACTCAAATTGAACTCACTGGAAGCTGTTATACTTACTGTTATGGTGTATTACCTTGAAAAGATGCACATTAAAATCAGCCAAGAGAAGAAGTACATGCATCAGAGTCTGGGACATCTCCATGCATGGATCTTCCATATGTTCTCTCCTACTAGAGTCCTAGACAAAACTAACTTCTACCAACAACAGTGTGCGCATTGTCAATTGGGGAAGCTCATCCAAGCCTTGGTGTCTGGAGATTTTGTTGGGACTGTTCACATAGACCACCCACAAAGCTGGCCTTAGCCTCCAGCCTCTCCAGAGGTCGAGATGACATTACATAAGCCAAAGCCTCAACCATAAATCATATTATTAGACTCATTAATGCAGCCCAAGGTCCCCAGATAAGCAAAGACAATTTAATCAGGCAGGACAACCCAAGGGCATAGAGATGACTTTCCAAGTGCAGAGGGCAAAGATGGAATCTATCCTTGGGTAAGGTTAAGTTTTTACTAAATGATATGTTTCAATTCATTGAAATTATTGTTATTAAAGCCAGAATTATGCCATCTGTGACCAAGGAGACCTCTTCAGGTTGGTTCCTGAGTCCATAGAAGAAGATTTAGTGATCATGGGAAAGTTCCTTGCTATTTTTTTTTATGACAGCATACTCCAAGCTTATCTGCCTTCTTCTAGAACAAACATTTCAAGACCATAGTTATATGCTAGAAATGTTCTTTGCTATTGTACTGGTTATTGTTTCTAGATGTTTTAAGTGGACAGAGTTAGAATAATATATATCCTACAAAGTATATATCATTATGTAGATGAATATCTTCTGGGTATCATACTGATATTTGCAATTGAAGGACAGTAGTACCAGGCTTTCACTTAAATTTTTTCTTATTGCAAATACATCTTCTCTTTATACACTGAGAATTCTGGTTCTCAAAGACAAACACAGAGGATATTAGAATTCTACTATCCCCTAATTATTGACACATTTTTATTTATAAACACATACATACAACAAAATAAAAATACTAATAGCATTGCCCAATATGATTACTGAAAACAGTTAGAATGTTGTCCCATATGCTCTCTCCAGTCTCCCCACAGATTGCTTCTGGTGATAACCGGAATGGTGAGCAGAGGGTTTTTCCCTGGGGTCATGTCTCGTGATGCGGAAGAATGAGCTCCGGGGACCAGAAAATTTAAACAAAAGCATGGAAAATTTATTACTAGCATATTCAGACTCCCCTCACGGGGACGGGGGACCCAATAATGGCTACTCCCTCAAGCCTTGTAGTCCAGGGGTATATATTTGCTATAAGCCTGCTTCCATATCTATCCATGTCATCACCTGATTGATCCCCTCAATTGTTCTTGCCCAGCAATGGACCTGAACTTTCCCTGTTTCTATGTGTTCTTTCTCTGTTCCTATGCCGAACTTTCTCTGTTTTTATGTGTTCATACACCTTATTGCTGCAGGCCCTCCCTTGGTTTCCCATGCCTCCCGCTTTGAGTCCAGAAACATTTTATTATTTCTTCTTGGTTGGTTCCTGTGATTAGGCTTTCTCAAACGGCTGTGTCTGCCCCTGCCTATGTTTCACCTGCCTTTGTCTTCCACTGAACCCCCTGCCCTATCTGCCTGTGTTTCAAACTAACCCTCTCAATGGTACTGTATTTATATTGATGTAGTTTATAACGTCTAAATACTCTACTTTTTCTCATTTAGGCATCATGTAGTCTTTGTTCCATAAGAAACTTATAAATTTAATGTTCATAATCAGTCATTTGACAATGCCTTTCAAGTCGTTTTAGTTATCTTAACCATGTTCTCTAACAGATTCTTTAGCAAGGGCTCAAGAACAATATTCCCCAATACCATACATGTTGCTAATATTTTTCTGTGCCCTTTCTAGCCAAATATCAGTTTTGCTGGGTCTAAAATGTTTGGCTCAAATCTATTTTTCTTGAGTATCTTAGTATGTTACTTCATTTTCTTCTGGCATAAAGCAGAGCTTTTGAAAAGTTTAGTGGTGATCTATTTTTTTATTCCCTTATAAATAAGTCACTAGTTCTTTCTGTCTAAAAGTACAAATAAATTTTGTTTTTAAAGTCTAGTAATTTTATTAGAATAGGTCTCAATGTTGGTCCTTCTTGGTTAATAATTTCAGGCACACAGTGTGCTCTTTCAATATAGAGTTTCAAATCTTTTAAAAACGAATTTCTGGAAAATTTGCTCAAATAATAGTCCTGAGTTTGTTTTGTTCTCTTGTCCTCTTTCTGTATTTTGCCTCATCTTATCTCTGCCTATTATCTGTATGTTGTTTCTTCTTTGCCTGTCTTCAATGTTTGTCATTATCTCTGGAATCCTTTTTTAAAAATCTCTTAATTTCTTCATTTCATTCTGGTTTCCAAATTACTTAATTTTAGGCATTATCTGTTACCAGTATGCTTATTTGTTCTTCAGTTACTTCTAGCTTAGTTTTTATCTCTGAAATTATCTTTTAAACATTGGTAATGCCTTCCTCAGTTTTGTCACTTATTACTGAATTTCTATAATTTTTTTTATTTTTATTGTTCTTGCATATTTATCTTTGTTTTTTTAGCTTGTCTTGAAGTGGTAGTTTACAGGTTTTTTTGTGGTTGTTTTGGAGGCATATCTATTTGTCATGCTGTTATCAGAGGGGTGCCTTCTGTGTCCCCACCTATTGTCAGGGAAAGTGGAATTCTTGCAATATCACAAGGAAAGGAATTTCCAGAGACTCACACGAGAGAATGAGTAATATTTATTTCCATGGAATTAAACCCCTGGGTTTCCAGTGTCATATCTCCCTCTGTCCTACCATGGAAAAAGTCCAATCTTGTCTTCAGCAAGGCAAGAATTAAGGCCACCGCTCAGAGTCTTCACTCCATATTAAAGTCCAGTCCAGTTCAGCATCTGGCTAGCTTAGCGTGTGTTCCCAGTTGCAGTCCATTGCTTGTGGGGTCCACATGGACATGGGCCATTAGGCTATTTAAGGCCACATGGCAGGCAAATTCTGGCCATGGAGCAAGTGAGTGCAAGGAAGCAGGAGTGAAGCAAAAAAGAGAACTTTGTCTCAGTATTAACCAGGAGCTAAACCAATTGACCCTTCAAGGTTTCATGCTCTTATAGTGGCTCTATCCTCTTAGCCAATGATCTTAGTTCCCCAGGCTAGACAGACAGTCAAGCACCTTCCCTACTTCACCTGACTTCACTGCACATGTGCCCATCTTCCCCTTTGCTTTATTCCTGTAACTAATATTAAACTAGCTAACTATGGTGATAACAATGCACTCATGTCTATACAGATGTTCATTTATTCCTTATTCTTTTATTTTTCCTGTAATAACTTTATATGGAATTTTATTCTAACACTTCTCTGATGCTCATTTTTATGTGAAATTTGTTTTTCTGAATTGTTGAAGGAGATAGAGTTCAGGATACTTTTTAACTTTATAAAATTCTTTCTTTTATTAATTCTTTGAAATGTTGCAAATTAACAACTTTATTATATTTTTGGCATTGTTCCTCTTCCCCACTTCTCCAGACTGCCTCTTCACACACTGGGTGGCTTAAACAACAGAAATTTATTTCTCACAGTTCTGGAGGCTGAAAGTCCAAGATCAAGGTACCAGCCAATTTGGTTCCTGATGAAGATTCTCTCCATGGCTTGCAGATAGCTACCTCTCACTGAGTCTGTGCATATAGGGGCTAGGAGGAGATATCTGGGTGAAAAAGGGCCAAAACTAAATATGACAAGCTCAACTGAGGCCTGTGTGGTGGCCTTACAAACTCAGAGACCTAAAGTAATCACATAGGATGGTCTGAAATTAAAACTTTTTAACTAAAAGAGGTTCATGTCTTAAAACAGTATTTTACCCTAACAAAGGTCAATTTTCACCTTAACTAAACCTCTGTATTGTCTTTTTGCATCTAAGATAATACCTCATAAACATGTCTTTGCAATAACAAAGTAATTTCCCTTTTTCTCAGACTCCTCAAAGCACCAGAGTTGGAGACCACAAATCCCCTCATTGTTATTGTTATCATGTTAATTGTTGACTGTTTACTATACTGCATCCACCTACATAAAAGTAGTAGGTGTCTATCATTTTACTTTTTATTCAATCCCAGAGGTTTTCCCAATTTTTTTTTGCTTTTTTTTTT
>NW_005369552.1:4090499-4091422 GCF_000412655.1 Myotis brandtii | reverse complement strand
GTCCTCCTTTTCTTTCCTTTGGGGGTTTCTTTGTCTGCCCATGTTTGATCTCACTGACATATCTAGTTGTTGAGTCATTCAGTGGCTGCTCCCTGGGTGGCAGTGGCTCCTCGGGCTGTGGTTGCTCCTTGGGCGGTTGTGATAGCAGGTCCTCTGGTGGGTGCTGTTCACAGCTGTGGTGGCTCTTCTGGCTAGTGGAGGGAGGCTTCACACACAGTAACTGTTTCCCAGACACGTGGTGTGGTGATCAGGAGGCCGCTGTTGCTTGTATCTGCTTTGGGGGAAGTCTAACCTTTCTGTGGGGAGAAGCAGGGCTTGGAGTTCATGTTGTAGTCACGCTGCTTGAGAGCCGTTGCCTCCGGGTTAGTAGCCGATCTCTGGATGCCGGTAACAGCCACTCAAGATGGCACAGTCTCGCGGCTGAGCCGTCGCCCCGGGGGAGGTTTCAGCCTCAATCTCTAACCGTCCCCATTTTCTAGGAGTTCTCTGTCTTTCCTGGCTGCAGACTGTCTCTCAGCTGAATCACCTCTGCTTATTCAGGCTGTATGTTACCCATTTCAGCTGCTCGCCCTTATCTGCTCCAGGACAAATCACCGACACGTCCGTCTAAACCTCCGCCATTTTTTCAAGAAGCGAGGTTTTCCCAATTTGCCTCCTCCCACCTCCTTAAGCTATCACCAATGGATTTTATGTAACCCACTTACATCTTACTAAGGTGCAAAACTGCCATGTCCCAGATTATTTTCTCAAGTCCTTGAGGTTTTGCTTCCTGGCAATTGTCAGTTTGGCTCAAATAAACTCATATAAATTCTCTGCAGTTTGAATGTTTCTTACATTGACAAAGGTCACTAATCCCATCACGAGGGCTCTACCATCATGATCTATTTTAACTTTAATCACCTCCCAAAAGCCCCATCACCAAA
>NW_005369552.1:4084915-4090365 GCF_000412655.1 Myotis brandtii | reverse complement strand
AGGGGGTGGGGGAGTTTGGTTCAACATTTGTTTTGGAGAAACATTCAGTTCATCACATGGGTTTTATAAATAGGCTGGAGGTGGTTATCATCTCCCTAAAATTTTGTATTCTCAATGTTATATGGATGTGTTCATTTTCCTAGGAAGGGTCTTTAGTTCTCACTGAAGTGAAAAAGGGATCACTAACCCAATTTTAAAAATACTTTCATAAATTTTCAGCACCTTGAAAAAGAAAGCATACTTTATTCCCTCTTTCAATATGTGAAAAAAATGAATGAATAAATTATTGTTTTTTATAAGATATACAGGCCAGAAGGGTGCTTTGAAACCATAGAGTTAGCCTTTTTTTCTATTACTGTTTTATTTGATTTTCATGGGATTTTAGTTTGTGAAACAACCGTGAGTATATTTGCCATGAAAATACAGGACCAGTGATAGGAAATATGAGAACTGATTGGAGGGATAGGGGGATGGGAAATATTATAAGAATGTAGGGGGCATAGGCAAGCTGAACACTAGAATTTCTGCCATAGTTTTGCCTTTAAGAAAACTGCTGTTGCCAAAATTACCTACTATTGCCAGGTTGTCTTGGACCACATCCTATATAATAGAGGTAATATGCAAATTGATCATCATGCCCTCACACAAGATGGCCGCCCCATGTGGTCAGAAGATGGGCTGCAAGGGAGGGCAGTTGTGGGCGATCAGGCCAGCAGGGAAGGGCAGTTGGGGCGACTGGGCCAGCAGGGGAGGGCAGTTGGGGGTGACCGGGCCGGCAGGGGAGGGCAATTGGGGGTGACTGGGCCAGCAGGGGAGGGCAGTTGGGGGGGACCAAGCCTGTAGTGGGGCAGATGGGGGTGAGGTTATGGGCAATCAGGCAGGCAGGCAGGCGAGCGGTTGGGAGCCAGCAGTCCCGGATTGTGAGAGGGATGTCCGACTGCCTGTTTAGGCCCAATCCCAGTGGGACATTGGACATCCCCTGAGGGGTCCCAGATTGGAGAGGGTGAAGGCTGGGCTGAGGTACACCCACCCCGGTGCATGAATTTCATGCACCAGGCCTCTAGTAATATAATAATCTCTTTGCTTCTTTCAAAAGATGTTATTTTAGTGATGAAATAAAACTAGAAGAGCTCCAACTTTAATGATAAATACAATAAATGCAGTGCTGTCCCAGAACAGGTTTGGTGTCAGGGTGAAGTGTTGTCTGGCATATTTCAGTCCTCTAGGCTAGTTTTACAGATTCAGTTCTTATTTCCAGCTAGCTTTTAACCAGTTAAAAGACATGTGACTGCTGGAAGAATCATGTATATGTTCTATTCTAAAAAGCAACTGCAGTGTTTTCAGCTTTGGCAGGTTATTGAAGCCTGTGCTCTGCATCCCCAGCCCTAAGCATGACTTAGAAGCAGGGCTCAATGAATTACAAGAACTGACAGAAATTAATTCTTATTAAAATTAAATTAAAAGTAGGCAGATCAAACTGGGAGCTCTGCTGATAAAATTAGCTACATCCTTGTTGACTAGGCAGCCTCATGTGGAGATTGGCCTGGAGAGATAAAGTTCAGGGCAGTACCATCTCTATATGTGTGCACAGTGTGAAAAGACCCAACACTATGTATCTATCTTTAAAAAAAAATGAAATAAAATCAGGTTAAACAAAACTCTACAGCCACCTTGAAGAGGGATGGGGAATATTCAGCTTGAGGGATGTGAATAGAGAAGGGGAGGGAGAATTCCCATCTCAGTTAGGATTTAGATGTTGAAAGTTTATAGGTATGTGAGTCTAGGTTTTGTTAGCACCATCTGGCAGAATTGTTCTTAGCTTTGTTCTTGCACACAGTCCCTCTTTTGCTGCCCAGCAGGCCAGAGGTTGTGAAATCATCAAGGTTTGCTTACAGATATAAACCCTTGTGCATTTCTTATGCTATAATTATGTATTTCATTAATTTTTCTCTTAGACTATATTTCTAAGTGATGTACTTCTATAATTGTCTTTTCAAACCAAAACCAAGCAAATTGTGTAATAAGAGGCTCAAAGTATTTTATAGTTAAAGCTTCCAATTTAAGGTCACAATTAAATGCCTACTAAAACCACAGTATATTGCAAGCATTTAATTTCAGGGATGTGCTGAAAATATACCCAAATTATAGATTTTGAAGTGCCAAAGAATCAACAAAATATATGATATTGGTGAGTTTGGAAGTATTGAACAATTATTGTAAATAAAATTAAATTCTCAGAAGTAAAAACTGTAATGAGCCCTGGCTGGATGGCTCAGTTGGTTCGAACATCATCTTGTACACCAAAAGGTTGTGGGTTCAATTCTTGGTCAGGACCATACCTAGGTTTCTGGTTTGATCCCTGGTTAGGGCATGTATGGGAGGCAACAGATCTCACATCCAATGCTTCTCTCTCTCTCTCTCTCTCTCTCTCTCTCTCTCTCTCAAAATCAATAAAAACATATCCTTGGGTGAGGATTAAAAACAAAACAAAACTGTAATAAGTGGTGAATCAACTGTAGCTTGCTTGATTTGTTATGAACCAGAACCAGATTAATGTATTAATTAGGTTGATTATAATTTATGTATATGCCACAGCATAAATTTTAAATTCTTGGAGTAATATGTAATATAGAGTGAATTTGTTTTCTCAGCAAAAGGTGTCTTAATTTTTCTAAAAATAATCATGGCCCTAACCGGTTGCTCAATGGTTAGAGTGTCAGCCTGTGGACTGAAGGGTACCAGGTTCAATTCTGGTCAAAGGCATGTACCTTGGTTGCAGGCACATCCCCAATGGGGAGTGTGCAGAAGGCAGCTGATTGATGTTTCTCTCTCATCGATGTTTCTAACTCTCTGCCCCTCTCCCTTCCTCTCTGTAAAAAATCAATAAAATATATTTTAAAAAAATCATGGAAAGAATAATTGCAAAATTAATCTAAAGCAAAATATATTTATATCTGTTTGCTCCTTTAATACGCAAAAATTCTTAGGGATTTTAAACCCCTGATCCCAATTATATTTGTTGTGAATTTTGTTGGCTTATTATTTAGTTATTGCTCTTCATTGATGTAATTCCTACAATTTTAAGTTGTCTTGTTTTTTTCAAAGATGCCTTAGGGAAAATGAATCAAGTATGATATTATTAGGGGAAAATAATATTGAATTCATGAATAATATAACTGCTATATTTCTTTACTTTTTTCAGAAATATTATGATAAAAGAAATTTATAGTTATTTTTACTTTACTTATTTTTTTTGCTAGTCAACATCTTCTGGTAGTTATATGTTACAAGGACACAGAGTTCTAGAAAATCTATGGCTAAGCTACTCAAGTTTAATATTCTTTCATTATTTAATTCATCCTCTAATTTGGTTAAATTTAAGTATTATTCCTGCATAATCGAATCATGAAGATATAATTAAAAATATAGTTTTTATTTAAACAGAGTATGCCTTTGACTTTTTTTTTTAATATATTTTATTGATTTTCTACAGAGAGGAAGGGAGAGAGATAGAGAGTTAGAAACATCGATGAGAGAGAAACATCGATCAGCTGCCTCCTGCACATTTCCCACTGGGGATGTGCCCGCAACCCAGGCACATGCCCTTGACCGGAATCGAACCCGGGACCTTTCAGTCCGCAGGCCGATGCTCTATCCACTGAGCCAAACCGGTTTCGGCTGCCTTTGACTTTTTGAGAAATAAGATGTGTATGCCACTAGGATGAAATGACCAAGTATGCATTTAAAGTACTTCTGGCTGTTGATTTTTAAACTATATTTTAGAAACCATTATAGATGTGCTTACAACACAATAACAGACATCTCTGCAAAATCAGTAATAGCTGTTGGGTCAGGGAAATAATGTAATTCATTTTATTTATTATTTTATTTATTTATTCTAATCCTCACCTGAGAATATGTTTAGTGATTTTAGAGCGGAAGAGAAAAAGAGAGTGAGAAACATTGATTGGTTGTCTTCCATACATGCACCAACTAGTGATAGAATCCCCAATCTTGGTATGTGCCCTGACCAGGAATTAAACCTGCTCCGACCAACTGAACAACCAAGCCAGGGCGGTAATTAATTTTAAAATAATTTAATGTCAAATATATATGCACATTTTATGTTTGGATTTAAAATATTTGATTAATAGGTATATATATAGAAATATTCCTATTTTATGTACTAGGAAATTAAGCTTTTCTTTTTTGGGTCAGTAATTAGGAGAGATCAAATCAGCTATCTGGCTTTATTTCATAGTATTCATTAGGTGTATGGAAATAGTTGAATTTTTCTTAAAAATTTTACTTCTTAATTGGCAAAAAATTACTCAGATGTTGAGGATAAAAGGTTATTAAAAATCATACAATTTATTCTCCAACTTATAAAAATTGAATTTTTACTGAAGACTATGAAAACTTAAATTCTTTCTTCCATTTGATGATTAATTTTGACAATCTGATATAAAGCAAGTGAATAGCACTGTGATCTTACAGAAATTCAAGTTTTTGTTTTTCTAAATCTTACATTTCAATGCTATTTTCTTTATACTATGACAACTCAATGAACAATTTCTTCAGAAATGAAGTTTAATTACAGCAAAATTGACCAAAATTGACAGAATTGATGTAGAAGAAAACCTATTGGGTAAGCTCCTTTACATAGATCTTGGCAATGATTTTTTTTGGATTTGACGCCAAAAGCAAAAGCAACAAAAGCAAAAACAAATAGGTGGGAATACATAAAATTACAAAGCTTTTATATAGCAAAGTAAATCATCAACAAATGAAAAGGAAAAATATTTGCAAATTATATATCTGACTGGTGACCGGTGCACAAAATTCATGCATGGGGGAAGGTAGGAGGGTACCTCAACCCAGCCTGCACACTCTCGCAATCCGGGACCACTGGCTCCTAACTGTTTGCCTGCCTGCCTGCCTGCTCACCCCTAACCCCTCTGCTTGCCTGCCTGATCGCCCCTAACCACTCTGCCTGCCAGCCTGATCACCCCTAACCACTCTGCCTGCCTGCCTGATTGCCCCTAACCACCTCTGCCTCGGCCCCCACCATGGCGGCTTCATCTAGAAGGACGTCCAGAATGACATCCGGAAGGTTGTTTGGCTGTCAGGTCTAATTAGCATATTATGCTTTTATTATTATAGACTAGAGGCCCAGTGCACAAAAATTTGTGCACTCAGGAGGGGAGGGGGGTCCCCCAGCCCGGCCTGTGCCCTCTCTCAGTCTTGGACCCCTTGGGAGATAACGACCTGCTGGCTTAGGCTTGCTCCCGGGTGGCAGAGGGCACGCCCAATCCCTAGGTGCAGCCCCTGGTCAGGCTCAGAGCAGGGCCGACTGGGGAGTTGGGGCGCCACCCCATGTCATGCACAGAGCAGGGCGGATCAGGAGGTTGCGATGCCACCCTCAGTCACGCTCAGGGTAGGGCCGATTT
>NW_005369552.1:4083238-4083610 GCF_000412655.1 Myotis brandtii | reverse complement strand
AGGCGGGGAACGTTGGAGTCTGCAGTCACTGGAGCAAGCAAGCCTCATGTTCGCTTCCAGCTGCCTGGCTGCCGGCCGCCATCTTGGCTGACAGTTAATTTGCATAAGGATATGCTGATTATCCAATGGGAAGGGTAGCGGTCGTACGCCAATTACCATATTTCTCTTTTATTAGTGTAGACTAGAGGCCCGGTGCACCAAAATTTGTGCACTCGGTTGGGGGTTGAGGGGGGGTCCCCCATCCAGGCCTATGCCCTCTCACAGTCTGGGACCCCTCAGGAAATAACGACCTGCTGGCTTAGGCTTGCTCCCGGGTGGCAGAGGGCACGCCCAATCCCTAGGTGCAGCCCCTGGTCAGGCTCAGAGCAGGGC
>NW_005369552.1:4079432-4082538 GCF_000412655.1 Myotis brandtii | reverse complement strand
GACAGTTAATTTTCATAAGGATATGCTGATTAGCCAATGGGAAGGGTAGCGGCCGTACGCTAATTACCATGTTTCTCTTTTATTAGTATAGATAACGGGTTAATATCCAAAATATATAAGGAACTATTATAGCTCTGAAGCAAAAAAAGCAAACACAAATAATTCAAGTAAAAAAAGGGCAGAGGATCAGAATAGACGTTTTCCCAAAGAAGACATATAAATGGCCAGTAAGAACATGAGAAGGTACTCAACATCACTAATCATCAGGGAAATGCAAATCAAAACTTCAAAGAAAATCTAACCTCACAGCTGTTAGAATGGTCATCATAAAAAAGATAAGAAATAAATGTTGGAAAGGATGCGGAGAAAAAAATAAAAAAACGTGCACTCTTGGTAGGAATGTAAATTTTTCCAGCTACTATAGGAAACAATACAGAGGTTCTCCCCCAAAATAAAAATAGAACTATCATATGATCCAGCAATACCATTTTTGGGAATTTATCGAAAGGATATGAAAACAGGATATCAAGGAGATATCTGCATTTCCATGTTCACTGAAGCATTATCCATAATAGCTAAGTCTTCATCAATGATAAATGGATAAGAAAGTTGTATGTGTATACAATGGAATTGTATACCATGTATGAACCTTGAAGGCACTATGCTAAGTGAAATACACCAAACACAGAAAGTCAAATACTGAACGGTATTACTTATATATAGAATCTAAAAAAAAAAAAAGGCTAAACTCATAGAAAGAGTAGAAAAGTGGTTGCTAGGGGCTGGGGGACAGGGGTGGGGAGACAGGAGGAGGTTGGTAAAAACTTTAAAGAAAAAGGATATATTGATCAGATTTAAAACACACATTTGTACATTAATCATGTGAAGCATTGCTACTTACAAATGTTAACAGGAGAAAAAAAATATCTTAACTACATTCATGAGCTCCATCCAAGTAGAAGGCAGATAGAAATATCATTCTGGAATAGGTGGAAGTTGAAATCGGATTCCCTCTTCCCCATTTTCCCATTTTCCACTTTATTAATTTCATTGAAGTAATGCATAACTCTCATTTTTAATCAATTTGGATAGTCAGGACATTTCAAGAACAAAACAGTTTGTCTATGTTGGTTTTTGTGCTTTAGAAGCCCTGAGATCAAGAGCTCTCAGTTTGCCTATGCTAAAAGACATCAGAAATAAGACCTGGGTATGTTTTGTTTGTAGTTGTATTTGTTAAGCTCCTCATTGTTGTTTTTCTGCTTACCCACTGCGGCTTCTCCATATGTCCTTCTTCACTTCCCACACTGTTATCTCCGCTCTTGAGTCCTCTTTGCTAGGTTTCTGCTCTTCCCCAACTCTCTTAATGGAAGTTGTGCTTCTCACAGGAGAGGGCTTCTTAATGTCACTGCAGACAGCCTTTCAAATGCCCTTGCCACCACAACTCTTATCACACAGCTTCTACCTTAGGAAATACAGAATGATTCTCTTGCATAAATTGAGGACAATTAAAAGCTTCATGATATTTTTACCCAGCCAGCATGGCTCAGTGATTGAGCATCAACCTATGAAGCAGGAGGTCACTGTTTCATTCCTGGTCAGGGCACATGCAGGTTGTGGGCTCGATCCCCAGTGTGAGGTGTGCAGGAGGCAGCCAATCAATGATTCTCTCTAATCACTGATGTTTCTATCTCTCGTCCTCTCCCTTCATCTCTGAAATCCTATATAATAAAAGCCTAATATGCTAAGTGTCCAGTTATCCGGTTGGCCATTCAACCAATCAAAGTGTAATATGCTAATGATATGCTAAGAATGCTCAACCACTCACTCTGACATCCACTGACCACCAGGGGGCAGATGCTCCTACCAGTAGGTTAGCTTGCTGCTGGGGTCCAGCCTATTGGGACTGAGTGAGCTGGGCCCGGATATGCTCTGGAGCCCTCCCATGGTCCCTCCATGGTTGGTCAACCTCTGGCATCCCTCCCTGGCCCCAATTGTGCACTGGTGGGGACCCTCGGCCTGGCCTGCACCCTCTCGCAGTCTGAGCTGAGGGACCCCACCCATGAGTGCACAAATTTTGTGTATCCTATCTAATAATAGACAAACACGGTAATTGACCGTACCTTCGCTATGCTTCCCATTGGCTAATCAGGGTGATATGCAAATTAACTGCCAACAAATATGGCGGTTAACTGCCAACAAAGATGGCAGTTAATTTGCATATGTAGGCGCAATGCTGCGAGGCGAAAGGGGAAGGATGGATGAAGCCGCCTGCCACTGACGGTGATCAGAAACCCAGGCAGTAGGCAAGAGCCGGGTGGCAGGGCAAAGGTGGCCTTAGCCCCTGCCCCCCGGCCTGTGATTGGAGAACCAGGGCTGCCTTTGCCTGCCCCCAGGCCAGTGATTGGAGAAGCCGGGCGGGGCAGGGAAGAGGCGGCCGGTGTTCAGAGAAGTACCTGTATTTTTTTTTTAAAATACCTGTATTTTTAATAATTTCTTGACATGGTAAAAGAATTTTACATTACAATCCAAGGGTGGTGGGGTGAGGAGAAAGAGCAGCAGAACAATCCAACAAACAAAAAGGGAAACAGAAATGCATGGTGGAAGGGATTTGAAGGGTGGGTAGGGGCATTGCCCAACTAAAATGCAATTGGTTTGTTACTGAGTACTATTCATGGGAAGACAGCATCCTGACTCCTTCTCTATACAGCATATTGGGAGTAAAAATGATGCATCCAGGTGGAAATATGATTAGGGGTTGGAAGACAGACAGGGAAAGAAGAAGTCAGAAATAGACACTGAGAGAGTCACTGGCTGGCTGGCTGCAAATACTGACTCTCCAATAGTGATAGAATAAAAAAGTGGGGGATATCTCTGGAAGATTCAAGAGATAGGGGGCAACTCTTCTATGGTTTTGACTTGCCCAGCAGATTTCCACACACACATGTGTACATGCCTATGTTTGCATGCAGACACATATACACATAACTGACTGCCCACCCTGGAAGCACAGAAGAAGAAGCCACCAGAAGAAGAAGCCGCCCACCTTTGGTCCAGGTGCCAGCGCCTGCGGCTGGCTGCAGCCCAGGAGACGGACAAGCCACCCGCC
>NW_005369552.1:4061565-4078844 GCF_000412655.1 Myotis brandtii | reverse complement strand
TATATACACACAAACACACATATAGATATATATATACAAACACACACACATATATTTAAAGCTTCATCATATTTTAAAATATAAAAATTAAAATACTGTCAGTGTATTTGGGTGCTTACACTTACTACTTAACTTTTGGGTGGTACTCAATACTTTAATACATAATTGTCCCCTGGCATAGAGTATGATTCCTTTAATTTTCTCATTTGGACATGTTTATCCTTCAGAACTGCCAGATCAGAGGACATGATGATTGATGGACACTGAAATTCTTTGTTCTAAAGCCAAAGATACTACCAGAGTACAGGAAATTAAGGAAATAAAAAAGGCTTTGGGTAAGATAGTACCAAAGTTCCCTGAACTTCGAAGGAAAGAAACTAGCAGGTAGAGAGTATCTATATTAAAAAATTGGGACTGAGAGGCATCTCCTCAGATTGGGGTGAAGGTGGTTATTTTGGCCACAATTATGTCCAGTCCCCCAGCCAGCTGCAGTCTGGCCCTCCTTAGCTGTCAAATCTGAATCTCCACCATTAGAATCACTAGTGGTAATAATGGTTCCCACGGATCATTTGTCTTTAGGGGGTTATTATTAACATACATATGTTACATGTTATTTGGAAGGAGCTCATCCACATCCATCTGGATTTGTTAGTTAGTCCTTAAAAACTTAAGGCATGAGAACCCATCTACTCTTGGGATAGTGAGTGGGTGAGGAGTACATGCCTTAGGGGATAAAATAAAGATATTGATTCAAGGATGACCAAGTTAAGATGAGGAGTTTGAGTGGCCAAGGGACTGAAAGAGGGGAAAAAACCGTTACAAAGGTTGGTGGATCCTAAGGAAAAAAAACAGAGATAATCAGAGAGGGGAAGAGAAGAGATACTCAAACCAACTTTGCTTTTTCATTTAAGTTTAACCTAAGCCTTATTCTATTTACTGTCAAACTTTCCCTCACCTTCTCTATTAATCATTTTTTATTATTTTTGGGAAAATCAAGGGTAATTTGTTCACCATTGTTGGCTGGCTTTTCAGCAATGGATTTGCAAATAGAATGTTTTGTTCTTATTAATGCTGAAAGGGGCCTAAAAGAAAGACCACTGCCTTTCACAAAGGGAAAGGGCTTTAATTTTTAATTAATAATGTGTTTTTTAGTGAATCAAAATGAGAAACTGAAAGATCTCTGAAGATTGATAGAAAGGTTACAGCCTTCATTCTTTACCCTAATTTTTATTTTATAGCAATTTGCTGGTAAGAAAAAGAGAGATAGATATAGATGATAGATAGATAGATGAAATGTTTGCAGTGAGACAACCCAAAGTCATAGACTCAGTTCACTGGGTGCCTTTGTCATATTGGCCTAGGGTATGATACGTGGGTCAGAAGCAATAGGCGTTCCTTCTTGGTAAGAGAGTCTCCCACGGACACTTTTCACTAAAGAGTTGTCTGCCATCTCACTCTGTCCGCTCTCTGAATAATCTTTCCTTTATGATACGTGGGTCAGAAGCAATAGGCGTTCCTTCTCGGTAAGAGTCTCCCACGGACACTTTTCACTAAAGGGTTGTCTGCCATCTCACTCTGTCCACTCTCTGAATAACCTTTCCTTCCCTTGCAAGTCGAAATGTCCATCATGCCTCTGATTTCCAATTGATCTACTAACTTTCAGATGAGGCTTCTCATTATTATGAAGAAACTTCATAAGCAAAAAGAAAAATAAAGAGTTACTTACAAAGTTCTGTAGCCAAGATGAGCTGAAACATTTGCCATATACCACCCTCCTCATAAAATCATGGGAACTATGGTTTTATAGATTCATAAAAAGTATGAGTTCCTATACATTAAGAGGACTTGGGGCCCCCGTCCCTATTTTATATCCATTCCTAAGTGTTTACCTTGAACTCCTATGTCTTATTTCACTTATGCCCCAACTATAGATTTTCATGTAGCCTAGGGCCTGGGTGTGTAGTCAAATTATTTAATTAGAAATGTTTGTTATAAAATTTGCAGAGTCTTTTGACATTCGCTCAGAGGTGTTGATTTTTTTGCATCTCTTTATAAGTCTTAAAGAGTTGGTTCAACCATGTGCGAGAATAACCCAGAGAAAAATTTTTCCAGAGTTACCTAAATGGTTTAATGCTGAACAGGATGGACTTAAGCAATAGGCAAAGAAAAAACAACTCCAAAATCTATTGACTAGTAATAAATTATCCAATGATACTCTGTAGTGTGTTTTCCCGAAGCACATATTATCTCATTAAGTCCTCATGACAATAACCCTTTGAGACAGGTGAGGGGGAATTATTTTTGTCTTACAAACATTTGAGATTTAAAGATAGGAGGAGACTTACTCAAGATCATACCGCCTCTCTGTGGCTGACCTGAACTTGAACAATGTCTTTTGATGCTCAGTGTGTGATTTATGTTCCATTTCTACCTAATTAATGGTCTGGCAACCTCATATTTCCTTCATGGTATGTAATAGGTATCTCAGTATCTCCAGGAAGCAGACTCTGAGATAGAGTTTAGTACTCAGGGGGTTTATTAGGGAGAACCCTTGGGATGAACACCCATGGGAGGGAGAGGGAAGAAGCAGATTAAGCAGAGGGAGAAATGAGCTGGGATGCAGGATCAGAAGCTTGAGCTGACACCATGGGGAAATCTGGATCAGAGATGTCCCATCAGAGATGTTGTACATTGGACTGCACTGAACTGAAATGGCTAGACCCCCCATTTCAATCAGTTACTGGATGCCAGCCACCTTGGGCCAGTGACTCTAGAGATGAGGTGATCCTTGAAGGGGCTGACAGCTAAAGGCTGCTGACTGTACTCACAGAGATAGGCTAACAAGTCCTTTCTTAAGAGTCTTGTGGGTAGATGACACATCTGTCTGTAGCCACCACAGAGAACAAGTAGGAGGTGGGGTTGTGACTCATTCTACTTAGCTTCCAAAAAAGTTTGTAGTGGCCTTAACCTTAATTAGAAGCTTTAGAGAATGACTGCTAATAATGGCCAAATGTTAACAGAAAACTCTTGTCCACATTCTTCAAATCTCACCATCATAGTCTCAACTTTGCTTGTCTATATTCCAGAAGAAAAGAGGCTAAGACTGGCACAGATATTAATGAAGAGTCATAAAAGAAGATTTTGTGCTCAACCTAAGTCCACTGCCAAGGGCATGAGCCCTGATTTTATTAGTGTGCCCTTAAGCAGTGCTCCTCAGACCTAGTGTGTGTGTGTCAATCAACTGGAAAATTGTGAAAATGCAAGTTCTATCTCACTGGGTCTAAGATCCTGTGTGGCCTGAGATCCTGCATTTTTATAAAACTCTCAGCTGATGCTAAGGCTGCTTATCCTCCGAGCACAGTTTGAGTAACAAGGTCCTAATCTAACATGAAAATTTCAAGTCTGTTTCCAAGGACAAAGGAAAATTTACCTTATATAGCAGATGGGAGGTGATATGACTGCATGCCACCAATTAGCATCTGCCATGATTGCTAACTATCATCTGTCAGAGATTTTTCTTGTTGGAGTGTGTGGGTTTATGACCAAGAATGTGTACATTTGGCCAGTCAAGCACTTACATTTACTTTGTGTAACTTAGCCGCTATCTTCAGAATTATGGAGTCTTTATTTTAGTTTCATATTAAGGTGAATCTTTTTCTGTCTGTTTCTAAAGGTAGTTAACAACTGACATCTGTGTTGTTATGCTTTAATATTTTTGTTATAAATTTTACCATAACTAAAATGTATATTTGGTAATTTCCTAAATTAATATAGTGTCTTTCTATCCTAGTGCTCAATTCACATCTTTTATAGTAAAATCTTTTTTTAAAAATATTTTATTTATTTCAGAGAGGAAGGGAGGGAGAGATAGAAACATCAATGATGAGAGAACATCATTGATTGGCTGCCTCCTGCACGCCCACCTTTGGGCATCAAGCCCTCAATCAGGGCATGTGCCTGACCAGGAATCAAACTGTGACCTCCTAATTCATAGGCTGACACTCAACCACTGAGCCATGCTGGCCGGGCTATAGTAATAATTTTAAGCACAGGCACGGAGAATTGTAAGTAATCTTAAATAACATAGATTCTGACATCCTAATTTTCAGGAAAGGTGCAAGGAATCATGCAACTATTTAAGGGAAAGCAAGAACTAAAACTTTGGTTTCTTGGCTCTCAAATATCCCTCTTTACATAATATTATACTCTTTCATATTCCTATAGAAATGTTAAAAAAAATCTTTATTGTTGAGAATATTACAAATGTTCCCGGCCTGCTCCAGGCCTTCACCACCCTATTGTCTGTGTCCATAGGAAATGCATTTATGTAGATAAGTTCTTTGGTTAACATCTTCCCTGCCCCCCCCTTCCTTCTAAGATTTGTCTGTCTGTTCCATGTATCCATGCCTCTGATTTTATTTTATTAATCAGTTCATTTTGTTCATTAGATTCCTTGTTCATTTATTTTGATTTTTAGATTCAACTGTTGATAGATATGTATTTATTGCCATTTTATTGTTCATATTTTTTATTTCTTCTCCTTCTTCTTCTCCTTCTTCTTCTTCTTCTTCTTCTTCTTCTTCTTCTTCTTCTTCTTCTTCTTCTTCTTCTTCTTCTTCTTCTTCTTCTTCTTCTTCTTCTTCTTCTTCTTCTTCTTCTTCTTCTTCTTCTTCTTCTTCTTCTTCTTCTTCTTCTTCTTCTTCTTCTTCTTCTTCTTCTTCTTCTTCTTCTTCTTCTTCTTCTTCTTCTTCTTCTTCTTCTTCTTCTTCTTCTTCTTCTTCTTCTTCTTCTTCTTCTTCTTCTTCTTCTTCTTCTTCTTCTTCTTCTTCTTCTTCTTCTTCTTCTTCTTCTTCTTCTTCTTCTTCTTCTTCTTCTTCTTCTTCTTCTTCTTCTTCTTCTTCTTCTTCTTCTTCTTCTTCTTCTTCTTCTTCTTCTTCTTCTTCTTCTTCTTCTTCTTCTTCTTCTTCTTCTTCTTCTTCTTCTTCTTCTTCTTCTTCTTCTTCTTCTTCTTCTTCTTCTTCTTCTTCTTCTTCTTCTTCTTCTTCTTCTTCTTCTTCTTCTTCTTCTTCTTCTTCTTCTTCTTCTTCTTCTTCTTCTTCTTCTTCTTCTTCTTCTTCTTCTTCTTCTTCTTCTTCTTCTTCTTCTTCTTCTTCTTCTTCTTCTTCTTCTTCTTCTTCTTCTTCTTCTTCTTCTTCTTCTTCTTCTTCTTCTTCTTCTTCTTCTTCTTCTTCTTCTTCTTCTTCTTCTTCTTCTTCTTCTTCTTCTTCTTCTTCTTCTTCTTCTTCTTCTTCTTCTTCTTCTTCTTCTTCTTCTTCTTCTTCTTCTTCTTCTTCTTCTTCTTCTTCTTCTTCTTCTTCTTCTTCTTCTTCTTCTTCTTCTTCTTCTTCTTCTTCTTCTTCTTCTTCTTCTTCTTCTTCTTCTTCTTCTTCTTCTTCTTCTTCTTCTTCTTCTTCTTCTTCTTCTTCTTCTTCCTCTTCTAAAAGACACTTCAATATATCATGTAACTAGAGGCCCAGTGCACAAAATTCATGCACTTGGGGTGGGGGGGGAGTCCCTCAGCCCAGCTTGTGCCCTCTCACAGTCCAGGAGCCCCCGGGAGATGTCCTACTGATGGCTTAGGCCCTCTCCATGGAGGCGGGAGAAGATCCCGCCACCGCCGCTGCGCTCGCTAGCCGTGAGCCCAGCTCAGGGCTTCTGGCTGAGTGGCGCTCCCCCTGTGGGAGCACACTGACTACCAGGGGACAGCTCCTGTGTTGAGTGTCTGCCCCCTGGTGGTCAGTGCGCATCATAGAAACCAGTTATTCTGCTGTTTGGTCGATTTGCATATTAGCCTTTTATTATATAGGATACTGATTTGGTGGTGATGAGCTCCTTTAGCTTTATCTCGTCTGTGAAACTCTTTATCTGACCTTCAATTCTAAATTATAGCTTTGCTGGGTAGAGCAATCTTGGTTGTAGGTTTTTGCTATTCATTACTTTCAATATTTCTTTCCACTCCCTTCTGGTCTGCAAAGTTTCTGTTGAGAAATCAGCTGACAGTTATATGGGCACTCACTTGTAGGTAATTAATGCTTTTCCCTTGCTGCTTTTAAGATTCTCTGTCTTTAACCCTTGACATTTTAATTATGATGTGTCTTGCTGTGGGCCTCTTTGGGTTCTTCTTGTTTGGACTCTTTATGCTTGTAAGTCTCTTTCTCTCACCAGATAGGGGAGGTTTTCTGTCATTATTTCTTTAAATAGGTTTTCGTATTTTGCTCTCTCTCTTTTCTCTTTTCCTTCTGGCACTCCCATAATGCGAATGTTGTTACCCTTGACGTTGACTCAGAGGCTCCTTCATTTTTTAAATTCTTTTTTTCTTTTTGCTCTTCTGATTGGGTGTTTTTTGCTTCCTCATATTCCAAATCACTGATTTGATTCTTGGCATCCTCTTCTCTACTGTTGATTTTCTATAAATTATTCTTCATTTCAGTTTGTGTATTCTTCATTTCTAAGTGATCCTTTTTTATGTCTTTGACATTCTTACTAAGATCCTTAAAATTCTCACTAAGTCCCTTGAAGATTGCAAGTTCCTTGAGCATCCTTACAACCATTGTTTTGAACTCTGTATCTAGTAGTCTTCTTGCTTCCATTTCATTTAGTTCCCCTCTGGAGATTTCTTTTGTTCTTTCATTTGTGACATGTTTCTTTATCTCTGCATTTTGGCTGCTTCCCTGTGTTTGTTTCTATGTATTAGGTAGAGCTGCTATGTCTCCTGGAATTGGGAGAGTGGCCTTGTACAGTAGGTATCATGTAGGGCCCAGGGCTCAGCTTCCTCAGTCACCTGAGCTGGGCACTCTAGGTACACCCCTGTGTGGGCTGTGTGCACTGTCTTGTTGTAATTGAGACTTGATTGCTATTGGCAACAGCAGGAGGAATTGACCCCCAGGCCAACTGGCTGTGAGGTCCAGTTGTGACTACAGTGGAAGATCTGCTATGCAGGAGATAACCCTATAGGGAAAGACTTGCTTCAGTGGGGCTTTGGTGCTCACAGAGTCTGCCCCTTGAGTGTGTCACTCATGTATATATAGAGTTGTAATCTGGCATGGCCTGAAGCTGTCCACCAGGTGCACTGGCTCTGGGACCTCCCAGGTGGTGCAAATTCAGTCACTGCCTGGGCCACTGCCTAGGGCCACTCAGCACAAGCTACAGAGCAATCTGCAGATGGCTGCTACTTGTGTTGGATTTAGATGTGTCCAGGAGAGGTCAAACTGTGAACTAAGGCAGGCTTCTGTTAGTGCCAGGCCTGGGACCAATTTTCCAGAGGTATTGGAGCATGTGGAGTACAGCTGCTACTTGTTTGACGGGTTTTAGGAAAGTCTAAACCTGAGCCAGGACATGCCATTCCTATGGAAAAGCCACTGCAAACAGCTTGGGTGGGGCTTCAAATTGGGTGTGGTAGGGTCACAGGGAATCACCAGAGTGGGGCTCACAGTGAGGGCCAGGTTGATGGAGATGCAGATATGGTACCTGACAGTGGCAGTGGGAGTGGGGGTGGGGGGTTTCCATGCCTCCACCACTCCTACCAGTCTCACTGTGCCTTCTTTAATTCTCTGGTAGTAGGTCCATTCAGCCAGATTTAAGGTGGTTCTGAATGATGGTTGTTCTGTATTTCAGTGTAATTTTGATGTGGTTGTGGGAGGATGCAAGTACTATGTTTACCTACATTGCTATCTTGGTTCCTCTCTCCCCTATAGAATTATTGTGGGGATACCTGCCATCTCCATTTGTGTGTAGAAAAATTGAGATTTCTTTTTACAGTATATTTGTCAGAGTCAGAAAGAAAAATCAAGTGTTCAATCTTCTTATACAGTCTTTTTTTCATCCTGGCCCCTTAAAGCAAGCCAAACCAAACCAAATCAAACCAAAGAAACAAAAGCAATAACTGTGTCTTGAGCCCAGCTGACATGACTCAGTGGTTGAGTGTCAACCTGTGAACCAGAAAGCCACAGTTTGATTCCGGGTCAGGGCACATGCTTGGGTTGCAGGCTCAATCCCCAGTGTGGGGTGTTGCTGGAACCCAAGATCAACAGTAATTAATATAAATGTGAGGAGTCTGGCAGAAGGCTAGCCATACTCCTTTTGATATTCACAGGGTGAATATTTACATTTTATTACTTGCTGCTGACTCAATGGCCTAAAGCAAACTCCCCCCAAACCTGACAATCTTACTGTTTACTAAACATTACCATTGATATGTCTGTTTGCATTCCTAAAAGGCAATTGTGTATTCTAGTAAATAAAAGCAGCTGGGAATGGAGACTCAAGAGAACTTGACTGCTATGGTGGAGTTTTCCTCTGGTTTCTCCCGGTATCAAAATTAATATTTCGTCTTGTGTGTCATTTGTGCATCAGCTCTTCCTCCAAGCCTTTGAACCCCGAAAGCCACGCTGGCCGTGGACTTTCACAGGGTGTACAGGAAGCAGCCGATCAATGATTCTCTCCCTCTCCTTTCCTCCTTGAAATCAGTAAAAGTATATTTAAAACAAACAAACCAACAACAACAAAAAAACCACAAAAAAAACCCTGTGTCTTGAAAATGAACCCCAGGCAGTCTTCATTTGTGAATGAAATAATAACTAATGTTTATTGAATAGTTTCTATATTCCAGATACCTTTCTAAGTGCTGAACTATACTAGTTCTTTTAATCTTCAAATTCAATGGAGTGAGTAACCAGAGACACAATAAGGTTCAAGGAACTTGGCAGAACTCAAAGAGATAAGAATGGAAAAAGCCAGGGGTTCATTCCTATCTGTTTGGTTCTATCATGGCCAGCTGTAGAACCTGGATAAGGGGAAAATTGCCTTTGTTTAGCTGTGGGAGAATTAACTTACAATCCAGTTGGGAGTAAGTTCCAGATAGTTTCCGCAGAGTAGGTTCTTCATAGCGCAGAAGGGGAAGAGACACTGGGCACCTGGAGGGTTTTGAAAGGAGTCAGCATTAGAAGGGGTGGGGTAAGACAAACCAAAGGAGCTGAAGGAACCAGAGGTTAGCCTTCTTTTACAGTATTTCCCAGCATTAGTGGTGTCTTATCTATATTATTTTCCTGTGGCCACTATATCAAATTATCACATATTGGGTGGCTTAAAATAAGAGAAATTTATTCTTTAATGGTAGTGGGGGAGATAATGCTAACATCAAGGTAGGGCCTTGTTTCCTCTAGAAATCTCTTCCTTGTATCTTTCAAATTCTGGTAGACTTGGGCATTTCTTAGCTTGTAGCAGCATAACTCTAGTCTTTGTCTTCTTCACATGGTTGTCATTCTGTGTCTGTGTCCAAATTTCCCTGAGGCACCAGTTATAGTTGATTAAGGACCCCCCTAATGACCTCAATTGAACTTGATTACGTCTGCAAAGACCCTATTTCCAAATAAGTTCACATTCATAGGTATTGGGGGTTAGTATTTCAATATATCTTTGGGAGGGGGGCACAATTCAACAACATCTGTATTAGGGTTCTCCAAGAAACAAAACCAATTGTCTGAGTCCAGAGGTCTGAGAATCTGGGGAGCTGATGTTATAAACCCCAGTACGAAGGCAGGAGAAGATAAGATGAGATGCTCTAGCTCAAGTAAAGAGGCAAGGGAAAAAATGGGGCAAATTCTTCTTTCCTCAATCCTTTGTTCTATTCAAGCCTCAGTGGGTTGGATGATGCCCACCGACAAAGGGGTGGGTGATCTACTTTGCTGAGTTCATAAATTCAAATGTTCATTTCATTTGGAAACAATCTCACAGATACACCTGGAAATCATATTTAATCTGAGCACCCAGTGGCCAGTTTTGACACATAAAACTAATCATCACAGTATCCTTTCCTGGCTGGAGGAATCTAGCCAACAATTTAAACATTTCATGCTGTGGATGAAATTGGCAAACTCGGACTCTGGGTGATGTGTTTATTGGTTCAGTCCATTTGGACACGTGCCTATAGTGTGGACCAGAATAGCTTTTCTCAGGGTCTATCTAGTAAATCCTCTGTCTAATTCTCTTGCAAAGGATCCAAGATTGCAACAAATGTGGTAAAAGATGTAGACCATATTCCTTTCTGGAAATCCTTGGTGCCCACTGGCTCTGTAGGAGCATAGACTTTTAAAACCCTGTGCTTAACTTTGTTTCCTTCTATTTCTCCCTAAGTCTAATGGACTCTGAACCCTCTTTTGTCATAAGATATATTTATGTCCCTTCCTAATTAGTTTGGGAAATGTTAATCAAGACTCCTAAAAATCATCTATACCTTTCACTTCTGACCCCTTCATTGCATTCATTGCATTGTGTTTGGATCCCCCTTTATCAAATCTCTTTCACCCTGAGCTTCTCAAGAGCAGGGACTATTTCTTATTTACCTTTACATCCCTAATGTTCAGGACAGTTTTGGGAATAAAGTGTTTCATGCTTTCTGAACAAATGAACAAAGTTGGAAAGAACCAAAGTGTTTCACAGCCAAGAAATGGTTAGATCAATTAAGATGAATACTTCAATAGAAAATCATGCATCTCTACACAGAAAAATAATTATTATGAAAATTGTGTAACATAGAAAAAAATTATCATCTTGCAAAAACACCCCACAATACATTTGTATATATGCTGGTTTTACGACAGAAAATATTTATTTACATAATAAGGGACAGAAAAGAAAGAAATCAGTGAAAATAGTCATTATATTAAAATGGGGGAATTTTGGTTGATTTTCATTTTCATTATTTCTTTAAGTAGCACTATAATTTGATTTGTGCAATACTAATTACATTGCTGAAAAGAAAAACAAACCACCAGGTTGTGGCTTTCCCAGCACCACAGCTGGCCTGAGAGTGAGGCTGTGGGCCCCAGCTGCGAGTTGGGGTTTACAGAGGTGGAGGGTAGAGCTGCCAGGAAAAGCCAGCCAGCTTCCGTGGAAGTCCAAAAGGGAAGGCTATGCTTTGCTTCCCCAGCCCACCCCCAGGGAAAATGTTTGCTACAGGCTATTCTAAAATTGGCAACTCTTACATTAAATCGTCAGTATCTACTGATTCAAAATCATGTTGAGTGAATGGAGTTTTGTTTCTTTTGCTGTTCATGTTAACTTATGAGATGTTTATAATTCAGTCTGATTATATGATTTCATTATTTGCCAATGTTCTATCAGCTTTTGGTGTGTATAGACAAGAAGCCATTCAGGGGTTGCTGAAGTTTACTGAAAACAGAGACCTCTTTTTTTCTCCTGTGAGCTTTCAGGTGACTTATTAACATTCTGGCAGTTTTGCTAGATAGGGATTGCTTATATTTTGGTTAGTGTAAATTCTCCAGTAGGCTTCAATCTGACAACAGTAATTGTATTAGGGTTTAGAACTTGATCCTCATTCTTTCTCTTTGAATCTTTTCTCTCTTCTCTTACTCTGAAGCAAATTCAGCCAAATAAAATGGCTATTTGCTTAGCCACCATGATTCATAGTGATTCATAGTGAAGGGTTTTATTTCACCCCCTCTTATCTCTGTGTTATGGGCTGCCTTATTCACTCAGCCCCCAGAAGAAGGATGTCAGAAACGTTCTCTCTTAAAAGAAAGTCTGTTTTCAATGAAGATTACATGAAAGGCACTCTGTTCAGTAAGTAATAAAGTTGTGAAAAAGTCTTATATGAATCTCAGTGTCTTTCTCTTGGTAGGGTTTTTATATCTCTGGATACATTTTCTTTTCTGATTATAATCTATACTTTCTATGTGGCGTTGGGACAATTAGATGGCAAGGATAAGAATAATAAGCATGAGAAATTTCTGAAGATTATATATACACATACATAAAAAGACATTCCCCTCTGTCCTGTATAACAGTGTTTCAACCATCTAAAACCCTTGGGTCACTCTTGATAAGTAAATTGTGATTTTAGGCAGCTAAGGAGATACACATTTCATTTATTCATTCAACAAATAATTATTGAGCACCTACTATGTTCTAGACAACCATTTATTCACAGATGCTTAAACTTTGAAATGAACTTTCTCTAAAATCTTTGATATTTCTTTTCACTTTCTCTTTTCCATAGTACTCTGATCCTAATCTAATCTTTTCTTGGCAACATAAGCTTGGTGGTGTGGAAAGGAATCTATTGAGTCAAGAGAACTGGACTTTGTTTTCAGTTCTGTTAAAAATTATTCATGTGATCTTATATATTTCTTGACAGATTTTTTAAATGTAAAAGTTCCTTGTAAACTGTGGAAGGTTATACACTTATGCACATTCATTCTAATATTGGATCATAATATAGACATTTCTTCAGTATCAACTAAGGTATATGAAATTATTTCCCCTGAAACTAAATGGGCTCATATTTCAGGTCTTTTGGCATCTATATAACTGTGCAGGAGGCATAGGTGGGTAAATGGTGGGGGAAATGGGGAGACTCACCATTCTTTCAGATTTATTCTTCAGAGGTTAAGTACATTTTCATACTGCTTTCCTTCTGTTTTATGAAAGACTTGTAGAGGGGAACTATCTTACATAATATTGAATCATGCTAGAGGAAAACCTATAATTTCAAAGCTTTTTCTTTTGTTTTGTGCTGCTAAAGGCCAGAGACCCTGACGAGGAGGCCCTTTGTTTAGCCATGAAGATTCCCATTTTGGGTAGGCAAAAGAAGGCTTGATGCTTTGAAGCTTAGTTTGGGGCAGGGGTGAAGCACAAGCTATTCTGCAGAAGGGATTCAGAGGATATTCTGGAGGTAGGTGGCTGTCAGTCAGATCTATCTATCTATCTATCTATCTATCTATCTATCTATCTATCTATCTATCTTTCTATCTATCTATCTATCTATCTATCTATCTAGAGAAGCCCCAGAAGATGAAAACAATGTAGCCCTAAAGGTAGAGGTAAAAATGACTGAATGAGCTTTTAGAACCTGAACTGTAATCCACCTTCATTATCCCCAAGTATAAGTCTATGCATAGTAACTCTGTGGAGCCATGATCTAGGAGCTGATGGGGAAGGCAGTCTTCTCTCCAGCACCTGCTATGCAGTGTATTGGTGGTGGCACCACAGTGAGGGAGGGTAGAGGCTTGTGGGCCTCTGCCCAGAGGCAGTCAAGGCTAGAGGAGGCCCAGAGCTAGGGCTCAGACAGAGAAAAATGCTCATAAAACAGGAACTGACTTAACCAAATATAAATCCCCTAAAAATTCAAAGACACCTTGAAGAGACCTCTGAACATTGTACGCTATCATGTGCAGGATGAGGACTTGAGCCATTTACAACCTGGGCATGTGCCCTAACTGGGGAATTGAACCTAGGACCGCCTGGTGCATGGGATGACGTTCAACCAAGTGAGCCACACCAGCCTGGTGATTTTTAATTTTAATGAGTGCATCTTCCATTCAAGAAGTTGTTTTTAAAGACACTCTTTAATAGGGTCTTGTATTTTATGCTTTCAATTTCTTTATTATTATTTCTTGAATATTTAAAAATGTATTTTACAGACTTTCTTAGATTTATTACCTGAAGTTTTGTTTAATTTTGGTTCTAATCCCTTTTTTTGTATTGTGTTTGTTGACTCCTACTTGTGGTAGATTTTATTTCTTCATGGTTCATTAATTTGAGTATGAGTTAGTTTTGTGTGAGACATTACTGGGTCTTAGACTCGATTCCTGCTCAAGGGGACATACCTTGTTTGCAGGATTGACCCCTGGCCCCAGTCAGGCTGTGAACAGGAAGAAACCAATTAATGTGTCTCTCTCAGGTGAGGATAAAAAAAGTAACATTCTGGAGATGTTTGTGAGGACTGAGTTGGGGACATATATTCTAGAGAAGTTGATCTTTGATTCTTTGGTTCTTCCAATTATCTCAGTTATCATCATCCTAGGATTAATTTTTAGGTAAATTTCTTGGCTTTGGAGTGTATGGATCACAGGAAGTCTAAATCAGTAGTGGAAACCACATAGATATCCAAGCCACACACACACATACACATATTCATACACACTCATATTTTTTACCATCTCTGAGTTTAGAAATAAGAAAACAAATCTTGCTAAAATTGTATGTGAATTATAGGAAAATGGGTTCTAAATATATAAGAATTTTTGTGATGAGTGAAATTTATGAGATTAAGATATATATCTACTGTTTGTTGAGTAATTAATGAATTTAAGTCTATGTTTTGAAATATATATTTGTTCAATTAAAGCTTTCAGTAATTTTGTAAGGTGGCTATTATTTTTTTCATTTTAAAGATAGGTAAATGAAGGAGAAATGGCATCAGGATATTTTACTTAAATGTCACCTCTTATTGAGGATGTCCATTGACATTGCCCCTGCTCAGCCAATAACTCTCCCACTTCCTAATTTAATTATTTTTTTCTACAATTTCTCACCCTGTAATACAGTACAGGTTTGCTCATTTCCTTGATTGCTTTTTTCTCCCATACACCCCACCCCCCAACTCCCCAAGAATGTAAGTTCCATTAAGACAGGCACTATTTTATGGTCCATGTGTTTAATACTAATTTTTTATTGTTTTGTTCTTAGTTCCTTAAAGACCTTTAAAAATGTTGTTTATTTTTTTTAACTTAGTAATATCCTATGGAGGTGAGGCTGCCAAATATATTAATTCTAACATTGTGAGGTATTTATGTGTATATACATGTCTGTAAAAGCATGCACTTATGAATAAATAATGCTTGACCTCCAGCAAAATAAAAGCTTTGTGAAAGCCTTTGGCAGTCTGTAAAGCACTGTTCAGATGTAAGATGTTTCTGTTATTATTCTGTTGTTATATGATGGTAGTCAGACAGTTAGATCCTTATCGATTTAGGACACTCACAGCCAGCTTAGAGCATAAAATAAATGTAATCAATCAGTCTGCTTGCTGATGTACTGAGCAGAAGAATCCATCTTGGCCTCAATCTGGCCTTACATCCACTCCCAAAACACTGCCTATACAGGGAGAGACGAGAGAGAGAGAGAGAGAGAGAGAGAGAGAGAGAGAGAGAGAGAGAAATTCAGAGGGACAAAGAGATAGAAAGAGGGAGAGAATGCACAACAGAAATATAGAGAGAGGACAGAAATGAGGACACCAAGAATCAGATTTAGAGAGAGACAAAGAGGTGTGTGTGTGTGTGTGTGTGTGTGTGTGTGTGTATAGAGCAAGAGAAAAAGGGCAAGAAATGTTAGCAAAAAGTTTGAAAGAAGAAAAGTAGAGAGGAAAAGATACTGAAATAAATAGGAGTGTTCTGGGAAATATGTGGGACCTGATCTCCAAAGGCAGCTCTAAAGAAGCCCCCCAATTGTCTTGCCAAGGCTGTTTCACTGGAGTGTCAATTACCAGCCCTTGGAGATGACCTTGTTCAATAGCACTGTGTTTGGTTGCAGGTAGCTGCATACACTTGTAAGTTGACTGACTGAATGAATGACTAAATGAATGAATGAATGAAACAGACATTTAGAAGTGTACTCTTTGGAGTGATTTACTTTCCTTTAGAGTCATTCATTATGTCCAATGGTTTTCTTATTAGCTGACAAAGAGCAAGGCAGGGCTCACAGGATGGCCATGACCCATGGTTGTAGGGCAAAGGGCAGGGCTTATGGCAGGACAGACATGATTGTGAATCTAAATCAAACCTACTGCTGAGTGGGTTTAGAATCAGCCCCTACTCAGGACAAAACTTTGAGGATTTTAAAAAATCTTTGAACAATAATATAAAATAGGTAGAAATGAAAAAGAGATGGTCCTTGAACATTATGTAAACTTTTGGGTTCGTAACCCATGTGGACATTTAGCAAGTGGTTTCATCCACATTATGGATCTTCCAAGAAATAGGACAAGACAAAGTTTATTTGATATGATCTTAAGGAAACTCAGTGACAGGAATGGAAGAGATTTAAAAGTAATTTGTCTGAGGTCTTGTACGTAGTTGATGGCTGAACTGGAACTATGGCACCAGCCCCCTGATTATTGATCCTGTATTTCCTTGCCCTTCAATTTGAGTTGTCTGTAGCAGGGAAGTATACAGCTTTTATTACAAAACCACTTCTGAATCCAACACCCCAGCACCAGGCACTCAGAGAATTGGTAAATAGGTGAAAGTTTTATTGGTTCCCAGACAGACCAAAAATAATTTCTTCTTGTACTTAAACTAGTTATAAGTTTATAACTCAAAAGAGTTATGAGTTTTCTCTAGTACTAGAGGTAAAGAGGTGTCACCATTGGTCACAGCCAGACTGTTTAGAGAGCAGGAAGTCCCCATTCTTGGATATCTGCAATGTTGTCATTTGGCCTTGTTGTTTTCTGTTTCTTCATTTATAATTTATTTCTCCAATATTGTCAGGTGGACAAATTACCTAGAGACTATTATAATGAAATACTTTGAGTAACAGGACTCAATCCGCTTCCAGGACTTTTGAAAGTATTTCTCAAAGATTTCAAGATTTTTTTACTCAAAAATCAATTTAAAAGGATAATAGTCTAATTTCATTTCCCTGGTGTAGAAATAAATATTATCATTATTAAATATTCATCTTCTATCTTTCATAAATAGAACATCAGCCAACTGATTGAAAAACACTATGCTATTAGAATTCAATCTTATCCCATTTCTTGGCATGCTGCTGACTAGCATATAGCTTCCATTTTTCTGTGACATATGCTGCCCACTTCCCTGACACATGTGACCTTGTGCTTCTCCTCATGTCCTCTGCTCCACAGTGAGAGCACAGACAATGTGTCTAAGTCTTGGATCATGTGCTTGGTACTCTTCAAAAATGGAGACACTCATTTGTTCTAAGATTGAAATACTCTATGTCTGGGGTCTATTTCTTATTTATGCACCCTGTTTTGGGGGATATGTAATAGGAAATAAATCTTATGATGATCAAGGATTTGCAAAGAGCATTTAATAAAGTGTCTATGAATAGAGAAAATACATTGGGGAGTGACTAATCCTAGACATTATTTTTTAATGAGAAGGGATCATGGACACATTAAGTTTGAAACCACAGGTGGTAACATTATTTGTAGCATCCTAAGGAGAAGATTTTAGTGTTGTAAGAAATATCTTGATCAAAATAAGGGAATTCACATGATGGCTTTAGGCAATATTAAGTAGTAACAGGTAAATTACCAGGACTGCTGTGACACAACTCTAAGATTCTTCCTTTCCTGGATGCTACTGAATGAAAGGCATCCCATCCTATATAATAAAAGCCTAGAATGCTGAGTGTCCGGTCGTCCATTCAACCAATCAAAGTGTAATATGCTAATGATACGCTAAGGCCACTCAACC
>NW_005369552.1:4035088-4060086 GCF_000412655.1 Myotis brandtii | reverse complement strand
CATTCAACCAATCAAAGTGTAATATGCTAATGATACGCTAAGGCCACTCAACCACTTGCTATGATGTGCACTGACCACCAGGGGGCAGACAGTCAACTGGTCAACCAGTTGCTATGACATGCACTGACCACCAGGGGCAGATGCTCCGACCAGTAGGTTAACTTGCTGTTGGGGTCCGGCCGATTGGGACTGAGCTAGACAGGAGCCCTCCTGCAGTCCCTCTCCGGCTGGCCAACCTCCTGCATCCCTCCTTGGTCCTGATCGTGCACTGGTGGGGTTCCTCAGCCTGGCCCGCACCCTCTCACAATCTGGGACCCCTCGGGGGATGTTGGAGAGCCAGTTTTGGCCCAATCCCGCAGGCCTGGCTAAGGGTTCCCACTGGTGCATGAATTCGTGCACTGGGCCTCTAGTTTAATATAAAATAATGGTGTTCTCAGTCAGCTATTTACATTTCATCTCGTGAAAGGAACTCAGAATGAATTGAACAGGGAAGAAATTAAGTTATTGCCACATGCTTCGTAAAAAGGAGGAAGAGAAAGAAAAATGTTGTGTCTTATTTCTGAAATGCTGGCTCCTAACTCTATTCTCTATCAAGAGAAACATGGGTAATAGTCAATAAACCATCTGCATGGTCTTTGTTAAATTTAAAATAATATATGGACAAATGAGAAATATAATTTTATTTACCTGATTTTTTTCACATACAAACTTTCAAACTTTGAATATATAAAAACATATTCAGGCCTTCACAAGTACTTTTCATTTTCAAAACACAAATCCAAAATTACTGGTTTTTTTATTAAAAATTATGGGAATTTACCTGAATTAGCAAATGGTCCTATCAAACCATTATTCTCAAATCTCCTTTAATACCTCTATATCTGTGTATGAAGTCAGAACTTGCTAGCAATAGAGATACTTCTGTAAAGAAAGTATACTTAAACAATATTAAAATATAGTTTTGGGTGGTTGGAGTACCCAATTTTCCTTTGTAGTCTGGACAACCTTAAGAAAAATGCCTTGTTTGAGATCTCAGCACTTCTGACATGAAATAAAAGCCAAGATGGTGAAAGGTGCTAGGCTATGTCGGTGTGCCTCTCTGGTCCAAGTTCCACATGGTAACTTTATATGAAGGTGTTTTTTTCAAAGGTGTTACTCCACTGACCTGCGTAGGGCAGGACTTGAGGTGGGTGACCATCTCAGAAATCCTTTGCTATCAATTCAGTGGGATGCGAATGATTTCACTGAAGAAGCAATGAAAGAGATGTTAGGCTTATGTTTACTCTGGTCACACTGGAATTAGATGTGTCAATGTCTTTATTTTATGGATAGTACAACTTAATTTGAAAGCAGACCATGCAGTGCCAACATCTGGGCATTAACCGGTAGCTTGGTAGTATTGACTAGGTGGAGACCAATTGATATCAGTCTTCTGTATATGGACTCATTTCTCACTTCAAAAATGTAAGGGTGAGTGGAAACCTTAGGTACAATTATTACCACAGCTGGTAAATAATATGGCTGCCATTGGACCACAGCACCAGAAGTCATTCTGCTGTGTTCTCCATGCAGGAAGGTTTGCTGTTGGTAAAGATGAAAAGCATTGCAGAGTCATCTTCCAAATGCAGCACTTTTTAATAGGTAGTCCATTGAAAGTTCAGTGATCCCCAACCATTACTAGGACATTGGTTTTGTTATACTGTCCCCAAAAGTTATTTTGTTCAAAACCCCAAGTTTAAGGGAAGAGGAGTCATCTGTCCATACAATGGATGTAGATAAACTTTTTGTTTTAGTTTGGAAAATTGATTTTCTCCGATGCCTGTGTAGCAGCTGTTTCAACTTGTCCTTGAAGAAGCTGGTTGTGAGTGTGTAAAGGATTGGGTTCAAGGCGCTGTTCACTGGCAGGAAAAAAATGACTACCCAGGAAGTGACTGTGCCTGGATAAGGAAACAAAGTGTGAAAAACAGAAGTTTTTCATAGTGTGTTCATAAAATTTTGTAGTCCATGCTACTTTTGAGCAGGCTACCTCATTCACTTAAGTTTTCTCTCACTATACTGAAAATCTCTTTATTGGAAGGGTGTAGGAGCCATAAATTGGAGGATCTAACATGCAAAAATACTTCATAAACTATAAGTTCATATATAACATATTTTTCTTTCTTTTATTGTCTTTCTTTATAGAAAAATAAGAAAGTGAGAATAATTCTTAATCAATGTTCGGGAAACTTCTGGTCCAAGGTCAGATTGGACTTTGGTCTTAACTTCAGTCCTGGAGGCCTTATTGCCCCATATTCCAGCTGTCCTTTTCTGAAGGGAGTCTGACAATTTGAAGAACAAAAACCAGTACATATCCAAACTTCACGAATTCCTTTTGTGTGAAGCCTTACAAATGCTAGTAGACTATACTAGGGAAAGATGCCACAAAAAGTTATTTGTGAGGAGAAACTGGGAACTAGCTGAGAATTTTTAGTTGAACAAGCATTAGTTAAAAATAGTATATTTTAATATAGTGGAAATATTGTGGTAAGATAAGTAAGACATGGTCCTTACTCATGGATATATTAAAAATAATGCTGATATGAGACACTTA
This sequence comes from Myotis brandtii, assembly GCF_000412655.1. NCBI lineage: Eukaryota > Metazoa > Chordata > Mammalia > Chiroptera > Vespertilionidae > Myotis > Myotis brandtii. Next base: position 4,057,496 of record NW_005369552.1, on the reverse strand, counting down.
ATCTGAGGCTAATAAATTAATTGCAAACAAAATTGAATGAATAGTTCAGCAATGGAGTTGGATGCCAGTGGGTTAGGAGAGGTCTGAAATGGTACAATGGAAGAGAAAGTATTGGCTTAAACCTTGGAGGATAAAAAGGGTGATTCGTAGGCTATAGTCTTACAGAGGGAAAGTATAATCCAGGTGGAGGGAACAGCTTCAACAAAAGCAAGACATAAAAGTTCAGAAAAAATGTCCAATAATTTTAATGGGCCTGGGTCACAGAATATAGGAAGGTGGGGCAGGAGGAAGAAAAGTCTTCATGCTAATCCCAGCATTGGGATTTTATTCCATGAGCAACGGAGGCCAAAGGACATTTCAGTCCTATTGAATTTGAAATGTTAGGACATAACAATTGAAATATTTGGGAAGTTGTGGTACACTGAGACTCTTCATCAAAGTCCACAACTGTCACCAGTAAATAGTTAACTCTGCTTTCTGCATACAACTGACTCCCGAGTAATTTCACATATTCTTATGACTTTGGCTCTTGCCACCCAGCAAAGGTTCCCAAGTAGTCAGTCTTGATCTTCACTTCTACATGTTCTGTGGCTAGAGTCCTGCTGGGAGACTAAACTATTGGTTGAGGGGATTCTGTGGATGCCATGTGTCTTTTTTTTTGCATTTGACAAGGTCTCTCAGGACTTTGTGCACAACCCAGAAGGACATAAGTTGTTATTTGTATAGTCATCACTCTTTCACAAGGGCTTCTGACATGTCAACCCCATGTTTGGCACTGGTGTGCCAAGATGATTAAGATACAATCCCTGCCCTGGATAAACTCCCCATGTAGATTTGCAAAAGGCTGAAACAATGAGTTGAATGTGATCCCAAAGCTGTTTCAGAATGTCGAGCTAAAGCCCTGGGTGACCCCTAGTTGGGTATGATTTCTAGGTCCCAGAACAAGCTTCAGATACAATGAGGAGGTTATTTTCTCTAGTTGAGTAGGAGAGTGAGCGGGAAACCTGGTCTCCGGGATGAGGCACATTCCATGGAACCCCTAATGCTCCAGGGAGCCCAGTGTGATGACTGTTTGGCCAAGACCATGACATAGACTCGTGGTTTTTAATTGGATGTGTGCCTCAGAATCACAGAGGCCCTTCTCCAAGACACCCATGTAGAGGCCTTAGCCCCTGTGGACAAAATTCAGAAGCCCAGGGAAGAACCTGGGCATAGATATTTTGACTTTTCATGTGTACTCTTGATTAAGAACCATTATCCCATTCAGGTAGAAGCAAGACTCTAAGACTGTTTTTCTCTCTCCTTTTTTTTTTTTTATTATTCTTGTTTAGATTGCACCACTGCCCAGTTTCTTTCTTTTTTATTTTTATTTTTTACCACTGCCCACTTTCTCTTGTATAATACTGAGTATAAAGCACTGAGGGAAATAATGACTGTTTGTATTAAAGTTGTAGGTATTTATGGAGAATTTATGGAGAATTGTAAAGCACTGTATTCTGACCTCATCAAACAAAGGGAATAAGAAGGCAAAGTGTAATTGGGAATAAGAAAAGGGACTGACCTGGTATTTCCACTCGGAAGAGGGAAAGAATTTTAATTACAAACACAGGAATCCAGCAGATGGCATCAGAGAACACGATAAAAAAGAAACGGTTTGCAACAGCCACCTCTCTTCCAATGTGACTCCTCACTTCCGAAGTCTGCAAGGCCGTTTTATGAATGGAATAGAACATAATACCATAGGAAAAGACAATGATGAGAAAAGCCAGCAAGTTCACACCTGTTGGGAAAAGCACAGCTCTTAACATCTCAGGAGTGCAGGTCAGCAATGAGATGCTGTGTTACTGAGATGTCTGACACGGTGCCTCTTTCCCTGAACCTACAAGAAGCACTCTTTTGTATCAGCTTAGTGGCACTCAGCTGAAACCCTGAATTCAAGGTTATAAGCTGGAATAAACGAAAAGAATCAGGTTTGCCAGTTCAGAAAGAGATTTCAAATACATAAACCGTTTATGAAGAATTGTAGATTTCTGAAATTCAGATTTGGGTATCATGAGGTCAATTTTAGTTTTGTAAAGCAGAAAAGAGCTATTTTTGTTTCTAGTTCTCTGCAAATTCAAAGCCTTAAGGGATTACTGTAATCATACGCACATCTCAAAAAATAAGTATGACTCCATTCCTTTATCTTATAAATATAAACAAGATAACCTTGAAATATCAAGAAGATAATAGCCTCAGAAACATTATTCCTCATGGTTTTTTTTTGGCATAACTAAAAATAATACATGGAACAAAAATATCATTTTTGTTTCTTTTTCTTCAGATTGTTTATAGTCATTTAAACTAAAATTCAAAACCTTGTAGATTTGTTTTAGGAAAAAAGGAGTAAGAAAAAATTAAAAATTTAACTATGTGAATTAATCTTTTAGAGTTCAATATGTTCAGAGGATTATCATGTAAGCCTGACTTTGTAGTCACTTTGTTATGTTCTTGCTATAGGAGGTCACAGTTCGATTCCTGGTCAGGGCTCGATCTCCAGTGTGGGTATGCAGGAGGCAGCCAATCAATGATTCTCTCTCATTATTGATGTTTCTTTCTCTCCCTCTCCCTTCCTCTCTGAAATAAAAACATATATTTTTTAAAAAGGAAAAAATTTTAATTAAAAAATATCCTAGGAGGATCACCTTATACCTTATGGTAAACATAAAATTTACACATAATATCAAAGCTGTTAAAAATGTTCATCTGACTTAGATTGTATAGAAGTCTAGGGGAATGTACTATACGCTCAAACTGTTCTGTAAGCTGTTAAAAATGTTCATCTGACTTAGATTGTATATAAGACTGGTGAAGTCTAGGGGAATGTACTATACGCTCAAATTGTTCTGTTGGTTTTATTCAAAACTTTTCATTTTTTATGGAATCTCATTATGAAGCCATACATACAGGATACTTTTTAACGATTGATTTATTTTAAGCTTCTTGCCAGAAAGTTGGAAAAAAAAAACGTGTTAAAGAAGATCCTCCCAATGGGAGGGAGGGGTCATCTGTAATACTTTCAACAATAAAGATAAATTAAAAAAAGAAAAGATGATCCTCCAGTACAAATTCTGAAAACAGACTTACAGAAAGGATCAAACTATATGTTCTGAAGGCACCAAAAGAATGTGAGATATTAACAGCAGGAGAAACTGGGTGATAATATAGGGAAACTGTGCTATCTTTGCAACTCTTTTTCTCTAAATGTAATTATTCTAAAATGTAAAATTAATTTAAAAAATTGTATGTTCTTATATTCTTTAGGCAGAAAAGTGGTTTAGGATGAGAGAGAGAGAGAGAGAGAGAGAGAGAGAGAGAGAGAGAAGACTATCTTTTTATCAATACAGACTATATCACAGGTACTAAAATCCTTTCAGCTGACCCACACCTTAACTATAAAATCTGAACGTTTTTCACTCTTCATCTGGGCTATTCCCTGGCTTTAGGCCTCTGAGGCCTCTGTCTTTTCCTGAACACAATCTCTGCCTTCACTTAGCTAATGCCTCCTCCTCCTGTGGGCCCCAGTTTGGATTCATTTCCACTGGGAATCCTCCCCTGGTACCCAGATCTGGGGCTCCTAGAACATGCTGTATTCCTCCTTCATGCATTTGTCAGCCTGTGACGTAGGATGTGTTTACTTGTCTTCATTCTCCTTTCTGGCTGCAGGCCTGTGAGAACCAATCTGTTGTATCTCCAGTACCCAAAATTGCTTCATAAATTCATGTCGGATCAATGAATGTAACATAATGTAACCCAAGGTAACATAACATACTGTGTGTGTGTGTGTGTGTGTGTGTGTGTGTGTGGCTCTCTATGAAGTGCACCTATGCTAGAAACATCTTACAATATCCCAGAGCCATGAAAAATAGCTATAAAACAAGGTAGTATGTGAGGAGTATTATTAAAATGGTGCAAATAAGGTGTTTCACTTTTCAGAGGAAGAAGACAAGGAATAGATGGAGAAGACCTGGGAACAGTGGCTAGGGCCACTTTGTGATGGGCTTTAAGTGCTAATTTAAACTTGACCTTGGTAGTAGCAAGGTTTCATTGAAAATCTCTGAGCAGAGGCACACACAGTTCTTTCAGTCCTCAGGGAGGGCGAACAGTGGTATTTGCCACATGAATAGGACAGAAGGGCCCAGAGGACAAAAGACTAAGCAGGGCTAACGTAATTCAGGGTTCAGGTGATAAGGTTTTTAAAGGAAGGTGGTAGTAGTGGATTGAGACACTGGAAGAAAAGAAAGCAGAGGCATATTTTGATGAAAAATATTTGTGAAAATGAGAGGACAATAGAGCTTATTGACCAACTGGATGGGAGAAAAAGATGAGAAGAGGAATGGAAATTATAATACTCCCCTAAAGAGAGGACTTGGGAATGACTTTAATTTTAAGCAATTGAGATATCTATTAAATGATAAAAAGGTTTTTAACCTCAAAGGACCAAGCTTCTCTTTCATTTGTAACAGAGAATATATGGTCTTCTTTTCTTTCAAAAAAAAAAAGAGGGGGGTGGGGTGGGGTGGGGGAAGACCGAGAAAACTGAAAAAGGACGAGTTTTATGAAGTATCCTTATGTTGTTAACTTTTGAGCAGCATTTCCCAAAGGCAACAAACCTTTCTGCAATTTCCACTCAGATAATCTCCTGTAAGTGAGTTATTATTATTTAACTCACATATAAACTGTAAAGCAAAATGAATTCAAGTAATGTGGTTGGGTGAGAGGACAACTAAGTGACCTAGAATTCCTCCAGCTCAAAGTTCTGGCAGATAACAAAAAAGCCATCTAGAGATCCTGACAGTATGGATTTTCATGCTAAATCTCTATAATAAAAAATTTAATTAAAATTTCTGTAAATATACAGTAAGAGCTTTATTTTAAAAATAAAGGGACTTTACTGTGGAAATGAGTAAATATGCTGAACTTTGCTGAACTTTGTGGTATTTCTAACAAGATTATATTTGTCAAAAAAATGAAAAATATAATTTACCTAGGAAAATTCCAAGAGAATACCCTTTGCTTCCAATATCTTCAGTTTGGTCATCATAAAGTGGGAAACATACACCATTTTTTCCATAAAAGTTTCCAAAATAATCATCATTCCAAAATGGAATCACAGCTATTAAAAATCCCACAATCCAGATGCCAATGAGGATAAGTGAAGTGTGCCGTTTTCCAGGGTGAATGTTACTGAAGGGAAAGACAATGGCCAGGAACTTCTCCAAAGTCAAATATGTCAGCAACAGGACAGAGACTTCAGTGGACAGCATGGCCAGGACACCCATAAGGCGGCACTGCAAACTCTCCATCCACAGCAATGCATACTTCTGGTACTGCCCACGGTATTTTAGGTCAGAAAAGCCAATGAAGAACAAATAAACACCCATCAGGCAGTCTGCACCTGTTAAGGAATGGATAAGGGTACATTGGTAGTTCCCAGCATTTTTGTTTTCATTTTCTAATTAGGTCTATTTCTTTCATCCTCTATTAAATGAACTAATGTAAACACCTACAACAATACCTACAAGCCTGGACTTCAAAAGGTATATTATTTCTAAGTACCATGCTATGTCTTAGTTTTATAATTTTTTTAAAAGGTGGCAGGGAAATCGGAGAGGCTAGTTTTTAAATAGTAAACAAATATTACTTACATAGTTAATAAAAAGAATAATTTTCTGGGCTTGAGTAGAATGGGTGTTATTGTAATTGAGGGTTAAACAAAATTTAGTTTTATAACTCACAACCTGTCCTCCAGAATTCATCCCTTGATTCTTCAGCTCTCTGTTGCCCTATTTCCAAGACATAACTCCCAGGAATGGGTACTAGTTTCCTGAAAACTCATATAAGAACAGAGCAGCCAAAGATAATAGCACCATCATACTTTTAAAAAATTGCCCGACAGGTATAATTTAAACTAAATGCCATTGGTTGAAGGCCAGTATATATCTAGTTTACAGCTCACAGAAGATATCCTAGATCTATGTGAGAAGAAACATACTTACAACAAAGGATTTTGATGGACATAGCGTGAGTCGTGTTTTCAGCTTTAATGAAAGACCTCATGCCAATGACAAAAAGATTTCCAAAGCAGGTTATGAAAGCTATAACCCAGACACATATTCTGAGGATATTGTTAGCCAAGAGGTCCTCAAATGAAGAAATGCCGTCAGTCAAGGGCATACATATTCGGACATGGGGAGCATAGGAGCAGTATCGAAAGTTTTTGAAATAACTAAAGTCAAAGGAAAAAACAGAGTCACTTTACAGCAATGACACAGAAACCACAGCTGCAGTCCCATCAGATATGCAACTTCACTAGATCTGTTTGTTTTTGTTTAATAGAGATCATGTAATTTAAGAGTTCTTCATGGAATAGATGTTACTCTAGGCACGGTGCTTCTTTTAAAAATGAACCTACAAAAATAGAAATTCCGTGGCTTGTCTGAGGTGAGTCAGGGGAGGACATGAGAATGTGAAGTCTCCATCACATTGGATTATTATCTAGGGTGTTATAAAAAGTAGGTTGTCAAGTTGATCTTGAGCAAAAATTCAGGGGCTTGGGTTTGGGATGCAAAGGACCTACAGTAGCTCATAAAAACATTCCTGTCTTGTACTTAGTTTTAAGTATACTCCTGTAAACTAGCCTTCTTATCCTTGGCAGGAAGGGAGGGTCTCTGAGACCAGGAAAACGCATTCTCACTGGAGCTAGGAGGAAAAGCAGCTGCCTGAAACACAGATTTCTTCCTACGGATTAGAAAGACTTAATTTCTAGAGGAAAACAGGTTTGTTTGTGATCAATCTATTTATGATCCATGTGTATGGTCAAGCATTTGAATTGGGGAGGTTATCTGGTTTATTGCCATTTCCCAAACCTGTGTGTCCAGGATTTTTGCCCATAAAACTCATTCTATTTTTGTGTTTTTTACCACCTCTTTTAGTTCATCTCTTTTCTTCCAAATCTTTTTATTTCCCTCCCCATCCAGTTGGTAGACCAGCAAGTTAAACAAAGCTTGACTTTGCCACAGCTTCAAGGCCTCCCATGATGGAACCCCTGGTTACCCAGGTCCTCCTTACCTCCTTGGCTTCCTGTCTCACTCCACCCAGGCACACTGGCCTTCTTCTAATCCTCAGACAAGCCAGCTCACCCCCTTCTCAGTATGATGCTTTTTCTTTTCCCTCTGCCTGGAAGATTCTTCCCTCTTCCCTCAGATGTCAGGGCTGCTCCCTCCCTTCATTAAGGTCCACAAGACTATCACATTCTTTGACTTCTCTGTGGACTATCGATGTCCTCTATCCCTTCATCTTGTTGTACTTGTCTTCATGGCATTTATTAACTACTAGAGGCCCACTGCATGAAATTCGTGCAAGGGGCTCAGCCCTCGCAGCCCTGGCTTCATCTGGAAGGTCGTTCGGCTGTCTGGTCTAATTAGTATATTATGCTTTTATTATTATATATTTGTTTGTTTACATGTTTATGTTCTGGTTCTGAAAGCTCCATGGAAGCTCCATGGGGCAGACACTGGTTTCTCCTGGTCATCCTGCGTGCTCAGATCTAGAACAGCGCCTGGCACATGGGAAGTACTCAGCAAACACTTCTTAGATGAGCTAATGTATGATGCATAATTTAGTGCTGGGAGGTTAGGTAGAAAAATTGGAGGCAATACCTGCCCTGAGCAGCTTACAGTCTAGCTTCCCCATATCATCTACCCAATTAAAGGAACCTGATATATATAACTCTTGTTTTCCCCTTCTTTCCTGGAATCCCTGGCATGCATTGAACCCTTGGTTCTTTAGGAATTATGTCCACTATCTTTAGATAGAGCCAGCTAGGGTATCTCAGTAGTTCAGCCTCTCTTCCCACTGTGACTTTGGCATTGAATGACAAGTGGAAGGGATGGGATTATGGGGTGAAGGTGTTTCAATAAGTGTGGACAAGGAAGATGAAAGAACTAGGCCATTTAGTAGGGACCTAAGTTAACACATTTTCTGTTAGTTGTTGGGTCCTCTTGACGTCAACCTAAGGTTCTCTATCAAGTTCTAAAATGATTGAATTTCTCTATTCTAAGACCTCACATTCTGCCTGCAACAAGGAAATGAGAGCCTCCTTAAATATCTACTGGTGCCACAGAAAGAGAAATTGTGAAAACCATGCAAATATGCATCAAACAATCGTCCTTTAGTAATTACACCTATAGCACGGACACAAACAAAATGTTTTCCCAAAAGAGCACCTTCACACCAACCATTTCAGCCACTTGCTGCACCCAACTTGTAAGCTTACTTCGAATTCTCCCTATTGTTGTGAATAACAATGGTTAATTTTTGAAATCATGAACACAGAGATTACACAGTTGATAAAGAAATAATCATGTCATAAACACATATATTAACACAACGTACACAGTGCACTTTAGTCAAATATATTCAAGTGAGTTATCAAAAACTACTATAAAGATTAATTACCTCCATTTTGAAGTGCACTTAGTAACAGTAACAACACCTGGAATTTATATAAGCACCTTTCTTCCTAAGGGCTCAAATCTTAGAGCAGCCGACTGCTCACTCATGAGAGGTGAATTAATGTTCCCAGGTCTCCTGAGTACCAGTGAGCCATTGACTTCATCTTGTGTAATGTGTGGCACTCTGGTACCCTGATCTCTTATTGGGCCTCAATTGGATAAACAGCATGTTTCCAGAGAGAAGTGTCATTCATGTCGGCACATCATAATATTGAATTCTATTTGAACAGGGACCAAAGGTGACAAAATTAAAAAGTTCTCAATAAAAAGACTTTTCTTGCACCAAAACACATTGCAGTGACACACGAGACAGTTTGCACTAGAACATCTGCGACATTCCACCATGCGGTCTTCTCCGTTCTTTCATACATACATACATGTGAGAAAGATTCCTCATGGGCTGAAACATGCGTGTGTTTATATTTGGAATCTCTATCCTTTCCAGGTCTCTGGAAAACAGGCACACAGGTTTCATGTTTTTAGGATTTCACTTTTTAGTAATTGCATTCTTTGTCCTTCCTTAATATCACTTTTCAAAAGCCTATGTTACCAATTCAAAGTAGGATGAGCATTTCACAGTGAGCTATCTTAGAAAATTGCCATTTCTCCTTATGCCTCCTGTACACAGTTTACTTTGTCACTTCCTATGCAAAATTGCATTCTAATACAACACTGTCATTTATTTCTTTGGTTGAAAAACGGCAGTGGTGATTTACACCATTATGAAATGGGCTCGGTTGTTTGATTTTAGAAACCATGCATGTGAGTTAGAGGGTTTCCACAGGAACTGCTATGTTCAACCAGAGGACATCACTAAGTGCATTTGTGAGAATCTAAATTTAAATACAGTCATTTTTTTTTCTGGCCTATGTGTATTTATGAGGGAAACCAGGGAAGTCATAAGAGGAGCTCCAACTCAGGACAATTGTTTCCTCTGACAACCATGGGAAGCATAATCTTTTAATTCCTCCAGCCCCAGAAGATGTCTTCAGGGGGCGACAATGATAACCCTTTTTCTCCTCATTTATCCAGATGCTTCTTCAAATATGGGTTCTTTGAAGACCTTTTTGTGATGGCATGAGTTAAGGGAGTGTGCCTGTTCTCAGGAACAATCGCTGGAGAGAGGGCAATCTAAAATGAGAGAAGCCTTTCACTTTTAAAATTTATTGTGAAAGGTGTTTGATTCTCATTCCATTTCTTTTTGATTAATCTGAGTAAAGATTTCTCAACATGGCCCTGAGTTTTCCGTTGCATATTGAGTCCTTCACAATGGAACTATCTTGCCCTTTGGTTGTCAGAAGCAAGGCTTAGAAGAGTAACAGTGCTACTGAGTCCTCTCAGGGCCCCTCCTGCAGGAAACACTCGAGCCCTTTAAAAGGACTTTCCCCTCTTCTTTCTTTTGCTCTCTAGCTTTCTCCTGGACTTATCACAGTTTTAGCTTTGCATGGATTGTGTGATTATTTGAATAGTAACCTATAGTTTCCAAATGAGCAGAAGCCACTATATCCTGAGCTCCTAAGACAGCAAGTGCTATAAATAAGTTGGTGGCCAATAAATGTGAAATAAATATGTAAATAAATTGTTATAATAAAATTAATAAGATAATAAAGAAAGAAAAAAATATAAAAAGAAAAGTTTGGAGTAAATAGTTACAACTTGACTTTTCAGAAAGGCATGGTGTGGTAACTTGATATTTTGCCTTTTAGAATTCAGTATGTGTTATGGTAAGTATTGGTCTTTGGAATTGTATGAAGAAAGGCTTTAGGCTGAGTTTGGGTAACACGGTATACACTCTGTGTAAAAACATAGGATAACTGGCAGAGTTCTTGACACTACTTGCAGCTTAATATGTTTGAAAATTTAAAACACTAAACAAAATTAATTGTCTGAATGTTCATCTTTGCTGCATAATTTTTCCCTGCACTGATTAAAAAGTAAAAAGTATGCTCTGTAGACTGATGGAATGTTGATTGCTGTAGGAAAGGGGATAGGGAAGCAGCAGCAAGTCTTCCAAAATTTGTTTTTCACCAAAGGTCTAATAACAAAACAATTGCAAATTTAATTCTCTATGAAAACTGTAGGATGAGATTTCCCATAGGAATTAGATATGTTTCTAAGTGAAGTACATCCACTAAAATATAATCAGCGCACTGTCATATTTCACTTACAGAGACTGAAGTTGTTCAAGACTTTCAAACTGGTTCTTGTGGAGATACAAGAGAGGGTTGGACGACAGGTTCCTTTTGTTCCATTAGAGGGAAGAAGGAAGGAAGCATCAGGATGTTATTATTTTGGTAGCTTAAGATGTTGCCATTTAAATCTGATGGCGGTGGCAAGAAGAACTTACAGTTTTTGTAGAAGCTTCAGGTCTTTAAAAATGTGGGTTGGTAGCTCCGTTATCATATTGCTAGATAGGTCCCTATTGGTGACAGTGAAAATCCAAAGCAATTACATTGGAAATAAATGACATGATTATTACTTCTCACAAGTTTCATCATCCCACTTGACATAATAGAGAATATGATTCAATTTTTTTAACCAACCTGATAACTTGCTATACAACCAGCCCGTGTGAGTCAGCCAAATTAGTATGTTTTCCATCACTTGCAGACATGTGACATTTTGCTCAACCAGTTCCTGTTTGGAATTTCCTCTCAGCCCTTTTCCAACACATTCCCAACCTGGCTTCAATATCTACTTTGATTAATTTCCTCTGTTTTAGTACGAAGAGTACACTTTGACAATTCACTGTTTTGTAATCCTATTTGGTTCATATATGTGATATTATGTTTATTCAACTATAAGCTTTCTGAGGTTAAGACCCATGCCTTCTATTTATTTTATATTCTAACTAAGATAGATTATGGTGTACACTATATTTGTCCAGATAATCTTGAACGGGTAAGTTCACACATTTTTCATCTCTTTTATATGATACTATTTTTTAAAATAAGAAATTGAGAATTTAGAACTAAATATAATAGGATAGTCTGATTCAGAAAGAATCAGAGGGAAGTTTTTCTGAAGAATGAGGAAGAGATTTGTTAGGATCAGAAGAAATAGGGAATTTTTAAGAGTCCAAAATATCCTTTTGAGCCAGAGAAGATGTTAAAGCAAAACATGTGAAATTGCCTAAGAATCAAACAAAAGATCTTATCTATTTTTGATGTTTTGGAACTGCTGGTCAATGTGTGGGAGCTACAAATAACTAAGACTTAGCTCTTTCTCTAAAGAAGCTTACAATTAGAACAAATAGCTCTATTATGAAACAAGGAATGAATGAAACAAGTGCTATTACAGAAGTATAGATAAGAAACAAAGGAAGAAGTCCTCGAACTTGGCCTGTGAAATTAAGAAGTGTCTGAACAAAGCTGGATGATTTTCTTAAGTGGAACAAAAGGAGAGCAGCTTTTCAGTGGAGGGTTAAATTAAGCAGGATCACAGACACAGATGCTGAGAAGTAAACTCATCAGGAGTCAGCAAGTGGTCCAATGTGTTGGAGGATAGAAAGTATGGGATGGAGAGGATGGGGGTCTGCAGAAGCGCATACAGACAAAATGGGAGGGCCATGAATACTTTCTGAGGCAGTATTTGCCAGAGTAGAGTCCAGGCATCAGAATCAAGGAGGATGCTCATAAAAAAGAGCACATTCCTAGTGCCTGTCTGTAACTATCACACTGGAAGTTCCAGGGGTGGAGGGAGGAGGAGGCCATGCATTTAAAGCCAGAGCTGTGATGTTTTTTGAACATTAACATTTGAGAACTGTGTCAAGGACTTTGTTAAACAGCATGCAACAAGGAGGGAGGATATTAAGCAGGACAGTGACATATATGCTATGGGTTATGAAATGATATAAGTCTGTCAGAATCATGAAAGATAGCCTGATAAACCAGAGTCAGAGGAGGGAACCTGGCAGGAGACTTTGACCCTGGACCAGCTGAAGAGGGTTCAAGGAAAGACACTGGCAGGGCTTATGGTCTGTAAGGACACCAAGTGTAAGAGAGTTAGATGGAAAGGGAGCAGTCTTTGAGCCTGACTGCCAGGAAGGTGCTAATGCCACTAAGATGATAAGTCTAGGGCAGTGGTCAGCAAACTCATTAGTCAACAGAGCCAAATATCAACAGTACTTCTTCAAAATAGACTCGCCCAGGCCGAAAACCAACTTCTGCGCATGGGCCACGAAGTTTCAATCGCACCGTACGCGCACCTGCAAGTGGTATTTTGTGGAAGAGCCTCACTCAAGGGGCCAAAGAGCCGCATGTGGCTCGTGAGCCGCAGTTTGCCGACCACGGGTAGGGGAAGGAACTGGCAGTGGGGTAAGAGTTGTTTTGATTGCTCTTGAGAGATTGTGATGATATTCAAGTATAGAGGTCCTGCCAGTTGGGAATTCTGACCTGGCTTTAGATGGAGGAGCACACTTGGGTCTTGGCACAGAAGAAAGCCACAGGTGTGCAAGGGTAAGGGACCCCGACAACCGAGTAAGGTGACGATGATCTTGTACACCTAGAACATGTCCTGCAAAGTGCTACACTGAAAAAGAAAGGGCAGTCTTTTGGGGGAGAAAGGACTTCAGTGGCCTCACAAAAGCTTGCTATTCCTCTCCAGGAGGGGTTGGTGTTGTGAAGGTACAATAAAATGACCTAACATTTTTGTAAACTCAAGAAATATAAGTGCCTTGTTCAAGTTAATTCTTTTAACTTCTAAATTTCTTTTATCTTACTGATGTTATGTGGATTGAAACATTATTATTGGCAGTCTTAAAGAAGCAAGCAGGTGTCTCTTAATTAGGCTCTTTTATTTGGAGCAGGAGTGGCCCTAAGTATAGGATAAGAGGAAGATTAGGGAATTTTTCAAAATATGGACTTCTTCCCACTGTTTTCTGAAGTTTGTATATAAAACCCACACCTATTTGTCCTGAGCTGCTCCTCCTCTCCAACCCATAACCCAAATCCATATCCATCCCCCAAGATCTGATCAGGAAAACCCATTTGAGAAATAAGCAAGCTCTTCTGAGTGAGCTGCCCTTAAATTTTTTTTTGCCATAAAATGATGATATTTTTAATTCTAACACAGTGCCTTGTACACACTGGGCACTTAATAAATATTTATGGATTTGGCTTATGATACTCATGAATTAAATTAAAGTATCTTAAATATCTTAATTGTTCATGAAATTCATGAATTATTTTTCAAATTACTTGTTTGTTTTTTTTTAGAGAGAGAGATATATAGATAGAGAAACATTGATGTGAAAGAGAAACATTGATCAGTTGCCTCTCATATGCACCCCAACTGGGGATTGAACCCACAATCCAGTTATGCTCCCTGGCTGGGAATTGAACCCGCCACCTTTCAGTGTATGGGACTACGCTCCAACCAACTGGCCATGGCTTTCAAATTACTCTGACTGAGTTATTTTACCCAGTCTTTTCTGAATGTCAAAATAAGGTATAAAGAATGGGGAAGAGGTTAATTAAGAAATTAATTTTCGTTTTTAGACCTCACATCAGAGGGAGGAGCTTTCTTCCCTAATTGCCACTATTTGTAATATTACATAATTTTAACTTCCAATGAAACACAGCTATGTGGGTGACAATGAATTAAAAACAAGACAGATGCTTTTTCAAAGGCTTAGATCTACAAAACATGTGTTTGAACAGAAAAAGGTCCATGAGCTCTCTGAATCGCTTTCAATGAGCGTAAGTCTCATTGCCGACACCAGTGTTTGCTTCATCTGCTCTAGAAGTCATAATTTCTCAAGAAATAAAAACATCTTTGTTCTTTTCTTTATAATTAGTTAATAGTGTTTCAGTTAGTCAGTTATTTATTCAGCAAGCATTTATTGAGAATTAACTACACTTTAGTCATTAGAGATAATAATCACTGGGTTTAAGGAGCTATGAAAATTCATTTATTCCCAAGCACACATATACATGAAATTACTCAAAGAAAACAGGCAGGGAAATTAAAGTAGGTTAAATCCATATTAAGCTCATGTCTAATTTTAATTTGCTTTTGACTTTAGGATAATGTTGGTTTCCTTAATGGATTTTGAATCTCCAGTAGTCTACAGGATTTTGATTGCTACTAGTGGAAAAGCAGTCTCACTAGTCAATTAAATGTATCATCTTGGAAGAAGCAATCATATTTTCCTAGTAGACAATGCTACTTACAGTTCTCCTAAATTTTTTAATGAAGAAAATGTCTTCTCTGGAACAAAATCAATTTGATTTCTAGGCAGAAACCTGTAAGACATGGTGAGAGTCAGCACTGTTGGTTTGTGTCTGCTGCAGTAACCAGTTCTCCTTGGGACAGGCCATTGATCTGGTGAAATTCCCCAAGCCTCCTTTGAAGTCTCAAAGTGAGGTAGGTTCTGGTGTGGAAATAAGGCTGGAGTTTCTCACTGAGGATGTCCACATGTCCTCTCTAGGAAATGCTGTCATAAGTAGTTTGAGGTGTTGAGTGTTGGTCTATAAAGCTGCATTTTGTTTGGATTCTCATCATTTTAGAAAGTGTTTCTCAAATACATAAGTAATATTAGATTTGGACCTGTTAATAATTCTCCAGAAGGCTTTGAGAGAACTCTTGTGTAAGTCATGTTCCTTAGGAGAAAGCCAGAAAGAGCAAAGCTTAACAAACCTCATAGTAGTTTCTGGGGCCACAAACAAATTTTACATTTGGTGGGAGCACATTGGTTTTACTTTGTGTGTAAATGGAATCCTCTAGGAGAAATGGCAGAAAGTGGGGGTCAGCTGCCACCTGCCTTACAGAGGTGCTGAATGAGAGATAATGAGTATGAAAGTGATTTGAAAGCTGAGTGAAGCTATACAATAGAAGTCATTGATGTATTTTGTTTAGTTTTCCAGTATTCACTCTCATTATCCATGAGTAAATACATAAATTCTTTGTATTCCCTGAGTGGGATCATCTCTTTTCTCACTAAACATGCTTATCTGCAATCTGATTGATAAATGTGCAACTTGGCAATAGCCTTATCTCTTAATTTGTTAGAGAATAGTGGTTAGGCTACTACAAATGGATAGACTCCAACTTTTCCAATCACCCATCAAACCAACCAACCAACATTACTAATTGTTTACTCTATATGGAAAACTATCATTAAAACAAAATGCATATGATTTTAAGTTTCCAGTGCAAATGTGTCAATTAATTAACCCATCTGCCTTCCAGCCCCCATAAAAAACATTGTCGGCAATCAGAATCACCAATCAGAATCTTTGGCCTATCAGAACACATTAGATGTTTTTCTCTTTAGAATTTAAAAAAAAATTTTTTTTTTGAGAGAGAAAGAGAGAGATCATGTGATAAATGTAATTGGCCTATCAGAACACATTAGATGTTTTTCTCTTTAGAATTAAAAAAACATTTTTTTTGAGAAAGAGAGAGAGAGAGAGAGAGAGAGAGAGAGAGATCATGTGATAAATGTAATTGACAGTAACAATCACTGGATAACTAGCCACTTTTCTGTACATTATCTCATTTCTGAGAACATAGGTTTAGGTATGAGTTCAGCTGAGAGGATGCACAGAAATAGTGACTGTCCTCAAAAACAAGAGCAGCTGAAGACCTACATGGTGGCCACTAAAGGTAAGGCTTGGACCCCTTTCAAAATAAATCAAGCTACATGGGCATTTTATAATACAGCAGTTTCAGACTAAGGCTGTAAATAAGACACTACTGTAAAATTCCTTGTCAATATTTTCTTTTGATTTTCAAATATATTGGGTAGCCCCTCATTTACCAAAGTTCATTGCATACTTACAGAACAGTGAGTGCATCGCACGACAGAAAGGTGGAATTTGTAAGATACTTTATTCCATTGCCTTCCAAATCCCTAAAAGTCATGGAGGAATTATATTTTTAATATTTTTGCACAAATTGTATGTCTAGAGGCATTTTTTGTTGATACAACTGTTCTGATATTTATTTTTACTTCGTTTCAAGTTTTATGCTTCCCTCCTAATTACTGCAGTTAGTATAATTCATATTATGCTTCTTTTTCCCTTTCAATTAATGTTAGAACTTAATAAAATTGAGGGAAAGGGCAGCCCAACATTTAGTGAATATTTGTCTATGCTGGATACCATGCTGTTAATGATCCTAATATTACCCCCATAATAGCAGTAGCTGCCATTTATTGGATTTTTATGCTGTCAGGTACTGTTTTGAGTACATACGTTGATAATATCACCCCCATGCCATATGTGAGGAATCTGAGTTTCTCAGAAATTCACTTTTCTTCTGGTGAAACAGCTAGAAAGTGGTAGAACTTCCCTTCTAATCCATATCTGTCTGACTGTAAAGCCTTGACATTTAACCATCGTGTATAATAGATAGTTACATCTTATATTCCGCCAATATTGTCTTTATTTTGCTGAAGGAGAAACTCAGACCTAAGTTATCTTCCAAATCCTAAATATCAGAGTCAGGATATATATCCTGATTTGCAGGATGGAAAATGGCCATTTTTTCTACTATGCCTCAGTGAGCCCTTTATGCCATAAAAGCCTTTTGATAACAGGCATATAAGTAAATACACAGTAAGTATACACAAGGCCGCCACTAGTATTGTCACAAGTAATTCTGAGCCAGTTAAGAGAGAATCAATAATTTAGGTACTAAATTTTATCATTTTGGGGGCTTTAAGTCCCCTGATTTGATGTGAGAAGAGTTCTAGTGGACTTTCCCAGTGTAGGAAATGGCTACCTGTGACCACACTGCCTACCTCAGGGAACCATGAGGATAAATGTGATAAAGAATGGTGGGTAGTGGTGGTGAAGCCATGAAGGAATTTAAATGAATGATTAAACAAGTATTGATTAAAATCCAACAAAGAGTTGAAATAGTTTAGCACTTTCATTTAACTGAGTTTTGTTGAGCTCCTATTATGTGCCAATCATTGTGCTAATCATAGGTGGGTTTCTGCCCTCATGAAATTTCTAAAAGGGTAGGGGACACACAGTAAATCAGTGGTTCTAGTACTGTGAAGTAGGTGTGCAGGGTAGAAACTGGGTGGCATAGTGGAAGTCTGTTCTTGGCATAAAGGGAGCACAGAGGCAGCCACTGAAATTGGTAAGTGTGTCAAGGATGGCTTCCTGGAAGTGATGTTTAAGGGAACTTTTGAAGGGAATTAGAGTTAACCAAAAGAATAAAGGAGCAAGACTTTTCAAGTCAACCATGTGTGCTGAGGGAAGTGACTGTTGGTGCATGTGTAAAGAAGGCATGAAAGCGGAGGGGCAGGTAAAGAGACCAGATAGGTGAAGGAGGGAAATGATGGTTCCCAGGTGCTCAAGGAGGAGGTATGAACTTGAACCTCACACCCACTGGAATTATCAAAAGATTTTTAAACCAGAAACTAACAGGATCAGATTTTAGTTTTGGGAAGAAGAACATAGATGAATTTTTATGTAACCATGAATTAACTTCAAGGCTAGCTTCCTCAAACTGTGCAAATAACAAACTAACGCCTACATGCATACTCACATCCAGTTAAGTTGAGGCATTTGGGCACACATCTGCTTGGGAAGGGCTTCTAAGTAGTTATTAACCATAGACCTTTCCACAAAAAAAAGATGTTAATTAATGTTGTACACTTGAAACTAGTAACCAATATTGGATTGTATACTAACTATACTTAAATTTTTTTAAAATAAAACTTTTTAAAAGAAGCAATGATATGCCACTATAAGAGCAGTATTTTTATTATTCTTATAATATGGAAACTTGTATGCTAAAATTGATTTATTAGGATGAAGACTATCAACATAACTTCCTCTTCAAAATGCTATCTAGATATGTGTGTGGCATGGAAAAGGAAACCGATGTCCAAGAAGCTATGTGTGCATCAGTATGACATATAACCTGAGAATAAATGTTATACAATTTAATTTTATGAGATGAAATAAAATATATATTAGGTGATAATTTTTTTTGTAAATTCCAAATTTGCAATCATTTCCAGCACTGCTCATCCAAAGTTTCTTCTTAAGGGAAACATTCATCATTTACAATATTAAAGAGCTACACTGGAACTGGCATTAAATCTAAGAAGTGATGTAGGGGATATTTGGTCAAAGAAAACAACTCATGAGCACATTAAGCTGCACAATTAATTTGTGATATTGTGCCCCCCCCCCTGACAAACGGAGAAATAATGTTATCTGTTTAACTGCAAAGGGACATAATAGACCCCTGCTGATAGATCATTATAGTCTATTAATAAACAGTGACAACCTAAGTATGAGAGTGACTTTGTTGGTAGGGCAAATATTTTGGCATTTCAGTGACTCTTGATGGGCAAGGGCACATCTTCCTCCGTTAAAAATGTAGTTGGGACTAATCTTCTAGGAGATTCCACCCAATTTATATGTAGTTAGGAGATAACAATGAACATTATCTTTGATCAACCACTGAAAATGTAAACATGCCTTAGGACTAAAAGAAAGGAAAGGAGATAAAAAAAAAATCAACTGGTAGGCTTAAAATATACATGAACCCTGGCCAGAAAGTAGCAACAGTAATTGTGACTGCAAATACAGGAGAGATTTTGACTAATACAGATCATAGTGGGCTTGATTTTTCTAAAGTTCTTTTGTAAGCTGGTGTTAGATGTCATTGCAATGTACAGAGAGATGTATTGTAAGGGAGGTGAATACTTACAGAAAAAACAAGGAATTTAATCCAGCAAATAGCTGCTGTGAAATTCTGGTTATTGGATTGTCATCTAGAATTCTGACAAAACAGATCACAAACATTTCCAATGTCAGAGATATTTTTGAAGTAAAACCAGGAAAAATTAAAGGCCTGTGACAATCCTGCCTCCGTCCAACACCTGCTGTCCCCCTTCCTGTTCCTTCACACTAGGCTTACTCATCTCCAAGAAAGCCTTCCCTTCACCCTGTGGTAAGGCAGCTCTTTCCTCCCAAAGCCCAGCCCAGCATTGAGCAAGTCCATACTGATGGACTTTCAGACCCAAGTTTTACCCTTCACCTCTGGACACGTGGGTCACACACAAGCTACTTTCATTTACTCAATGGCTGAACTTGGAATCCCTAAATGCTTTGACCCACTAATTGACTAAATAAAGAATGAATTGAAAAAAATGTTTAGGAAATCACAAATGGTTCCATAGTCTCACAGTATTTAAATGATGTATTTAATGGTGTTGATACAAATAAATTCATTAGGAACTTAGAGGATGAAAGAGTGAAAATATTTACATGTGCAAATTACTGTTTTTATGTCTATATGGTATTTCTTAGAAAAAAAATAGACTAAGGGGAAATATGCCTTCTTTTCTTTTGTTGCTTTTGAAGCCAAATACCATTTCCTCTTATTGCCAGAAGTTCTTGAGGATCTAGAGAAGGGAGTGACATTGAGCAGCTACTATATGCCAGGCACAATGCATATGGCACTTTACATGTGTCATGCAAGTCAGTCCTCATAATATCGCTCTTAAAAAGAAATTATGATTTCAGTTAACAAATGAGGAAAAAAGGCCTAGGAAGATTAAGAAAGTTACCTGCAATATTAAGCCTGGGACCACAGTTTATACAGGGTCTGGGTAAAATTGAGGCCCTGATATTTTCAATTAGGCTAGGGTGAACTATGGAAAATGGGCAAGCAGACACAGAGTGCCCTCTAATTGTCCTTTGTTCATTTCCCTGATGAAAACACAGACATCTGAGGTGAGACCCCTTGGGGTGAGGTTGATGGCTCAGCCTTGAAAGTGGTGACACACCAAAAGCCACTATACACTCAGACTTTTCTATGAGTGCTCTGGAAACCCCCAAAATTCTTAACTTGCTTACTTTCTAGATCAGTGGTTTTCCACGGAGGGAAATTTCTCTCCCAAAGGACATTTGGGAGTGTCTGGACACATTTTTGGTTGTCACACTCAGGCGGCTAGTGTGACATCTAATGAGGTAGAAGTAGAGGCCACAGAGGCTGCTAAACATCCTAAAATGCACAAGTACATTACCTCCTCCCCCAATCAAAGAATTATCTGGTACTACATGCCAATAGAGCTGAGGTGAGAAATGCGGCCCTAGGTAAACACTGGGTGGACAGAAGCCTCAGCAAGCCCAGTTCTGGGCTCAGAGGCCAACCTGCCAGGGCATGGCACCAGTTATTTTCACACAGCTACCACTCAAATTGCTTGGGTCAAGTGCTCCAGATTATGTGACAACTAGAAAAATAAGTATAGTAAACAAGATACACAAATAGATGGAAACTGTGAACACTGATAAATATCATTAAAATTGGGCCAGGAAAAGCTAGAATACTTACAGCCAAGTTAGCTGATGCAGGTCCTTGAATACTCCAGGTCTGAGGGCTGTAATGCAGTTGTGGTTGAGATATCTACAAATAGCATGAGTGAGCGAATTAGGTAAATTCATGACCCCATTTTAGTCACGTGAATTAGAATATGAGCCATTGATGATGACCATGAAGTATGGGCATCTGTTTCTAAAAGCATTTTACTAAGGGGGAGGGGGAAAGCAAGGGACAGCAGGAGACACAGATAGCCACAAGCCTAGTGTGTTCAACACCACAGTCAGGACCAGGAAAGTGGCCCAAAATAGCACGTCGGGATATTATGTTTCAGAATAAGAGTAGAATAAATATGGGGGTTATGATTTTTGCTTTTGTCCTTTTTGGTCACATCCTTAGTAGACTAGCACTTTAAGAAAGTGTGTAGGTAAGTTAGCATGGATTAGAAAAAATAAAAAGCCAAAATATTGTGGAAATGACCCAAATTTGAGTAGACAAGGTTAAGGAGAGCCTGTAAATCTTACTTTCAATGTAGTAACTAATCTAAGCCTTTTGTAATAATGTAATCTTCCCATTTCTCTACAACTAAGTCATACCTTTCAAAAATACCATTCTACCTTTTTAATCATTACTTAAAATTATACTCATAATTATAAAGAGATTACTTACAATATTTGCAGATTATGTAATCCAAAAAATGCTTTCCAGGATATGTGTCTAATGCAATTATGCTGAAGAAATCTGGTGGGAATAAGATAGAAGAGTCACATGATCATAGTTTGTGTGCTTCATCAGGTTGTTGAATGTGTGATCCACTTTCTTTTCCTAAAGACATTTGTGAACTTGGCTTATGAAATCTCAAATCCAACTCCCATATGGGGATGTGAAGACATTTCTAAGGACAGATGACTGAGAGCCCAGCTGATACCTGCTGACCCTGTAGAACCCATACAGTGAGACTGGGGCATCTCTGGGATGTACCACTGAACTCTGGTGTGACATTTAGAGGGAACTCGTTCTGTTTTTGCAAATGGGAACCACGGCAGTCTTTCTGCTCTGACCTGCAGGAGTGCTCACCATGAGAAACCAGCCAGTCTCTCACAGCCAAGTTCTACCGCAAACTCCTCGTTTCTGTTTGCTCTATTCCCACAAAATAAAAAATAAAAAAATAAGAGGGCAAGTTTTATTCTTTTCTATATTGAGATGCAGAGTGAGAAGCACAAGGCAAGTTGGCAAAGTGCTTGAGGTCCAAAAAAACACCAGAGATTGAACTGGGGCTAGTTCACCAATTTCAACTTGCCAGTCATGATTTACTTTTTTAAAAATTCTTTATTGTTTAAAGTATTACGCAAGCCTCCTTTTAACCCCACTGACCTCTCCCTGGCCACCCCTATCCCCCAGCACATGCCCTCAACCCCCTAGTGTCTGTGTCCATTGGTTATTCTTATATGCATCCATACATGTCCTTTGGTTGATCTCTTAACCCCACCCCCTGCCTTCCCTCTAAAGTTTGGCGGTATGTTCGATGCTTCTCTGTATCTATTTATATATATATATAT
>NW_005369552.1:4034719-4034972 GCF_000412655.1 Myotis brandtii | reverse complement strand
TTCGCATGCGGACGTTCTATCCACTGAGCTAAACCGGTTAGGGCTGGATCTATTTTTGTTCATCAGTTTATGTTATTCTCTGACTGGCTTATTTCGCTTAGCATAATGCTCTCCATGTTCATCCATGCTGCTGTGAATGGTTAAAAGTTCTTTCATTTTTACAGCAGTGTAGTATTTTATTATGTAGACTAGAGGCCCGGCGCACAAAAATTTGTGCACTCGGGGGGCGGGGGGAGGGGGTTCCCCCAGCCCA
>NW_005369552.1:3995622-4032914 GCF_000412655.1 Myotis brandtii | reverse complement strand
TTCCATTTTTAGTTTTTTGAGGAAACTCCATACTGTTCTCTACAGTGGCTGCACCAGTCTGCATTCCCACCAGCAGTGCACAAGTGTTCCTTTTTCTCCGCATCCTCTCCAGCACTTGTCATTTGTTGATTTGTTGATGATAGCCATTCTAACAGGTGTGAGATGGTACCTCATTGTCGTTTGATTTGCATCTTTCAGATGATTAGTGACTTTGAGCATGTTTTCATATGTCTCTCAGCTTTCTGTATGTCCACTTTTGAAAAGTATCTATTTAAGTTCTTTGCCCATTTTTTTGATTGAATTATTTATCTTCCTTCTGTTAAGATGTATGAGTTCCCTATAAATTTTAGAGTTTAAACCATTATTGGGATTAACATTGGCAAATATGTCCTCCCATGTAGTGGGCTTTCTTGTTTTGTTGATGACATCTTTTGCTGTGCAGAAGCTTTTTTATTTTGATGTAGCCCCATTTGTTTATTTTCTCCTTAGTTTCCATTGTCCTTGGAGCTGTATTGGTAAAAATATTGCTACAACATATTTCTGATATTTTGCTGCCTATGGATTCTTCTAAAATATTTATGGTTTCCCATCTTATGTGTAAGTCCTTTATCCATTTTGAGTTTACATTTGTGTATGGTATAAGTTGGTGGTCTAGTTTCATATTTTTTGCATGTATCTGTCCAATTTTCCCAACACCATTTATTGAAGAGACTGTCTTGACTCCACTGTATGTTCATGCCTCCTTTGTCAAATATTAATTGAGCATAATGGCTTGGGTTGATTTCTGGGTTCTCTGTTCTGTTCCATTGGTATATGTCTGTTCTTGTGCCAGTACTAGGCAGTTTTGAGAATAGCAGCTTTGTAATATAGCTTGATACCTGGTAATGTGATCTCTCCAACTTTGTTCTTCTTTCTCAAGATTGCTGTGGCTATTTGGGATCTTTTTTTTTGTTCCATGTGAATTTTTGGAGACTTTGTTCTATATCTGTGAAATATGCCTTTGCTATTTTAATGGGGATTGAATTAAATCTATAGATTGCTTTAAGTAGTTTGGACATTTTAATGATGTTGATTCTACCAATCCATGAACATGGTATATTCTTGCATTTGTATATGTCTTCCTCTATCTCTTTTTGCAATTTCCTGTAGTTTTCTGAGTACAGGACTTTAACCTCCTTAGTTAAGTTTATTTCTAGGTATCTTAATTTTTTTGCTGCAATGGTAAGTGGGATTGTTTCTTTTTTGTTTGTTTGTTTGTTTGTTTGTTTCTCATTCTGTGAGTTCATTATTGGTGTATAAAAAAGCCATAGATTTCTGGGTGTTAATTTTGTATCCTGCTACATTTTCTAATTCATTTATTAAATTGAGTAGTTTTTTTATGGAGTCTTTAGGGTTTTCTAAGTACAATATCATGTCATCTGCTAATAATGACAGTTTTACTTCTTCTTTTCCAATTTGGATACCTTTAATTTCTTCTTGTCTGATCGCTATGGCTAGCACTTCCAGTACTATGTTGAACAGGTGAGAGTGGGCATCCCTGTCTTGTTAATGTTTTTAGGGGAATTGGTTTTAGTGTTTGCCCATTGAGTATAATGTTGCCTGTAGGTTTGCCATATAAGGCTTTTATTATGTTGAGGTATGATCCCTCTATTCCCACTTTGCTGAGAGTTTTTAATCAAGAAAGGGTGTTTGATTTTGTCAAATGCTTTTTCTGCATCAATTGATATGATTATGTGATTTTTATCTATCAATTTGTTTATGTGATGCATCATGTTTATTGATTTGTGGATGTTGTACCATCCTTGCATCCCTGGAATAAATCCCACTTAGTCATGGTGCATGATCTTTCTAATGTAATGCTAGATCTGATTTGCTAGAATTTTGTTGAGGATTTTAGCATCTATGTTCATCAGATATATTGGCCTGTGATTCTCTTTCTTTGTAGTGTCTTTATCTGGTTTTGGGATTAGGGTAATGCTAACTTCATTGAAAGAGCTAGTAAGTGTTCCTTCTTGAAGTTTTTGGAATAGTCTGAGGAGGGTAGGTTTTGTTCTTCTTTGAATGTTTGGTAAAACTCCCCTGTGAAGCTGTTGGCTTTTGTTTGCTGGAGGTCTTTTGATTACTGCTTCAATTTCTTCCATAGTTATAGGCCTATTCATATTTTTTTATTCTTCCTGATTGAGTTTTGGAAGGCCGTGTTTTTCTAGGAATATGTCCATTTCTTCTAGGTTGACCAGTTGTTCATAGCATTTTTTTCAATCCTTTGTATTTCTGTGGGATCTGTTGTTATTTTGCCTCTTTCATTTCTGATTTTGTTTATTTAGGTCATATCTCTTAGCTTCTTGGTGAACCTGGCTAGAGGTTCGTCAATCTTGTTTATTCTTTCAAAGAACCGGCTCTTGGTTTTATTGACCTTTTGTATTGTTGTTTTTTTAAAATCTGTATGTCATTTAATTCCACTCTGATCTTTATTATTTCCTTCCTTCTGCTCACTCTGGCCGAGCAATGCCTGTGGCTGCTGAGGTGGGTCAGCAGGAGAGTCACTGGAGGACCCAGTCACTGGAAAGCGTGTGGCAGCAGTGGTGGACTGGCGGACTCCCAGGAGCCTGTGGCTGGAGAGGCTGGAGTCCCAGTGTCTGTGGACCTGCAGCTGAGGTAGCAAGTCTCTGGCCAGAGTGGCTATAGGTTCCTGGGTGTTGTCTGAGGCAAGTCTGGATGGTGGTGAGGCTGGGATCCTAGTCACAGCAGCTCTCCCCTTCAAGACAGCATGTTTTCTTTGCCAGCACCGGCCACCAGGGAGTGTTTGTAGTGGTGACAGGGGCTACCCATCTAAGAGAGCCCGGTCCGCCATCCCCCAAAAGTCCTGCAGGATCTAACTGTCTCTCACGCATGCACACACACACACACACACACACACACACACACACACCCCACGTCGCTCCCTCACTGCTGTCCTGCCTTGCCACCATCTTTTTCCCCCAGTCATGATTTACTTAACCTTCAAAGCAATTTAGCAGTCTAGTATGGATTCAATAAGAACACTATCAGGAGTATCTAAGTAAACAATTTCCTTTTCTGTGCTTATTATACAATGAGAGGTTAACCCTGAATACATATTTACCAAAGGCAATTAGGGGCAGGAAATATCCACAGAAATAATAGTAACTAATGACTACATAGTCTATAAAATGGCTTCCCTAGCTCTTATTTGGATTTGATTTGGTTTCTAAAACATTATACAACACTTTCTTAGTTGTTATAATAATTCACTGCAAAACTATTGGTAGGACACATACTCATTGGGCACCTGGCTGTACTCTGAATTTGCTTATACCATAATTATTACCTAGAAAAGCCTATGAATCATGAATGTGTTACAGGTGTTCTAGGATATTGATGCACTCAGCCCTCTGGGTAGCTAGGTAAAGTCAAGATCAGCTTCCAGCTATAAATAAAACTGAACTTTTACCCCAAATGTTGAACAGATATTGTCATTTCTCTGCATACCACCATGTGGGAAAGGTTGGCACTAGAGAGCACATGCTTTACATTCATAGTGATAACAAAAAACATCAATTTCTGTCCTACAGAGTAAACTTGAAACCTAGTGAGTCCGGTTGTCATTCCAACCTCCTCCCCTTGCACCATGTCTGTGAAGAGACCCTTCACATTATAGCATAAATTCTGCTTTTGGTTTAAACTTCTTCTATGGTCTCTGGCTGGTGTGGCTCAGTTGGTTGAGCATCATCCCATGCATTGAGAGATGCTGGTTTGATTCCTAGTCAGGTCACATACCCTGGTGGCAGGCTTGATACCAAGTAGGGAACATGAAGGAGGCAGCTGATTAATGTTTCTCTCTCTCTCTCTCTCTCTCTCTCTCTCTCCCTCCCTCCCTCTCCCTTTCTCTCTCTCTAAAATCAATAAAAACATATTAAATAATAAAGTTCTTCGAGAGAGACCAAGATGGCGGCATAGGTAAACACCGCAGACTGCTGCCGCAAACAACCACTTCAAAAATACAACTAAAAGACGGAACGGACATCACCCAGAACCGCAGGAAGGCTGGCTGAGGAGAGACTCTTCAACTAGAAGGAAAAATAACAGCACACCGAGGCTCAGAGGAGGCGCAGTGTGGAAAATACTCAGGTGCGGAGGTGCGCGCGCAAAGCGGGCTGGTGGCTGAGAGCGCGGTTGTCGTTTTCGGTCAGGGGGGAGTCTCAGACTCTGAGCTCCAGATACGGGCGAATCGCTGGGGACTCGGACCCAAACGGGAGAAGCGGGAGTGTCTGGCATCAGTTGGAAGGCAGCTTTCCCTCCGAGGTTTGCAGCGGTTCCGGGGGTTCTGAGAAGCAGAGCCTCTGGGAACAGGACTGAGGGCACCATAACGGCTCCCTCCGCCCGCCCTGTTGAGCCCGCCCCGCCCAAGCCCTGCGCAGAGCCATTTGCCGGATCGCCTCAGGCAAAGGCTAGATTAGCACCTCCCCAGAGGACAGAAGTTTTCCGCGGCAGACACAGCTGATTCACACAGCCAGTCGGCCTGGTGGTCAAATCCCTCTAGTATTAACTACAACAATCAAGGCTCAACTAGAACAAGACTGCGCACAAAGACCACTAGAGGGTGCACCAAGAAAGCATAAAAAATGCGGAGACAAAAAAACATGACAGAAATGGAGGATATAGAGCTAAAAAACGCAATTTTGAGGGCTTGCAATAAACTTCTGGAGAGCCTCACGAAAACTAATGAGACCCTCGATGCTATGATAAAGAAACTAGAAATTAAGCATACACGCTCTGAAATAAAGAATATTACACCCAATAGCAGACCAGAGGAGCGCAAGAATCAAGCCAAAGATTTGAAATGCGAAGAAGCAAAAAACACCCAACCGGAAAAGCAAAATGAAAAAAGAATCCGAAAATACGAAGATAGTGTAAGGAGCCTCTGGGACAGCTTCAAGCGTACCAACATCAGAATAATAGGGGTGCCAGAAGATGAGAGACAGCAAGATATTGAAAACCTATTTGAAGAAATAATGGCAGAAAACTTCCCCCACCTGGTGAAAGAAATGGACTTACAGGTCCAAGAAGCGCAGAGAACCCCAAACAAAAGGAATCCAAAGAGGACCACACCAAGACACATCATAATTAAAATGCCAAGAGCAAAAGACAAAGAGAGAATCTTAAAAGCAGCAAGAGAAAGAGACTCAATTACCTACAAGGGAATACCCATACGACTGTCAGCTGATTTCTCAACAGAAACTTGGCAGGCCAGAAGGGAATGGCAAGAAATATTCAAAGTGCTGAATACCAAGAACCTACAACCAAGAATACTTTATCCAGCAAAGCTATCATTCAGAATTGAAGGTCAGATAAAGAGCTTCACAGATAAGGAAAAGCTAAAGGAGTTCATCACCACTAAACCAGTATTATACGAAATGCTGAAAGGTATCCTTTAAGAAGAGGAAGAAGAAAAAGGTAAAGATACAAATTGTGAACAACAAACATGCATCTATCAACAAGTGAATCTAAGAACCAAGTGAATAAATAATCTGATGTACAGAATGAACTGGTGATTATAATGAATCAGGGACATAGAAAGGGAATGGACTGACTATTCTTGGGGGGGAAAGGGGAATGGGAGATGCGGGAAGAAACTGGACAAAAATCGTGCACCTATGGATGAGGACAGTGGGTGGGGAGTGAGGGCGGAGGGTGGGGCGGGAACTGGGAGGAGGGGAGTTATGGGGGGGGGAAAAAGAGGAACAAATGTAACCTGAACAATAAAGATTTAATTAAAAAAAATTAAAAAAGTTCTTCTATGAATACAATGAGCCCATACAGATCAATTTCTGTTGTAGCATTTACTGAGCCTGTGAAGTGATGTAATAGTTAATACGATGAACAATAAAGATTTAATTAAAAAAAATAAATAAAGTTCTTCTATGAATACAATGAGCCCATACAGATCAATTTCTGTTGTAGCATTTACTGAGCCTGTGAAGTGATGTAATGAAAGTTAATACGATGAATTATAATAGCAAACATAAATAGGAAAAGAATATAATAATATGGTATGGATATATTGAAGTTCCTTTAAAATATAAAATTTACTGCCTAACTAGTACTATTTACATTTTATTCAAGATAAATAATTCAAAAAGGCAATGCACATTTTACCCACATGTTGTCAATCTTGAAGAGATGGGTGCTGTCATGAATTGTGAATTCAACCTTGTGCTTTTATTTATTAATGTATTTACTTTTATTTTTAATTTTTTGTTAATCCTCACACAAGAATATTTTTTTCATTGATTTTTAGAGAGGGTTGCCTCTCTTTCACGCCCTCCTGACTGGGAATCCAACTGGCACCTTGGTATGTGCCCTGACTGGCAATCGAGCCCACAGCCTTTTGGTGTACAGGACAATGCTCCAACCAACTGAGCCACCCATCCAGAGCTGCATGACTCACCTGATGTGTACAGCCTACCTGCCTTCACTGACACAAGTTAAGACTCCATCTCCTTAAATAATAAAGAGCTTCTAGTGTATTTAGTCATCTTGTTGGCACCCAAGAAAGAACTAGAGTCTTAAGTGCCCTGTCTCAGACTCAGGTGCCAAATTTTTACTCTATTCTCTAGCATCCCCTTTCTTCCTTGAAGAATACTAGCTTGGTGAATATTAAGGGAAATTTGGAAACCTGACAATTTAGCAAGTAGTGATCCCTTCTCATTCAGAGTGGAGATAGGAGTCCATTTAATATATTTTACATTGAATAGCTACTCTAAGAATAACTTACTGGTTCACGAATTCCTGCTGTTTCAGCTGTCAGGAGTTTTCAAGCAGAAACATCAGGAATTTATGTACCTGGAACTAAAGCAAATACTTTAATGACATGCATGTTTTGGGGCTATTTTTTAACTCATCATGGTGTATTCATGAGCCAGATGACTCACTGAATTACATTTTGTTGCCAATGATTGCCTTGAACAAGAACCAGCCTAACATGGAATTCCTAAATTATATAAGGTTTATGTTACAATGAGGAGGAGAATGACTGGTAGTTTCCATGGTAGCAGTGAGAAAGTATTGTAGTCAGTCCCATAAATTATACTTTATTTCTCTCAAAGATCATCTTAAATTGTTCCTCCCCCAAATTAGAAAGGCTTGATATTTTTAAAGATTATTAAAGTTAATAAACTAATCAATAACAAAGCTTTCAGATAATTGAGCAACATTTATTCACCTGGCAATAAAAATTTCATTTTGAGTTAGGAATTTATTCTTCTGAGCACCTAAATGACCTCAACTTCACTGTGAATATTTACAGCATTTCAGACCAGAGAGACTCAATGTTAAATTTGGTATTTCTTAAGCTATATTCCAAAACAACTTAAGAATGCATATTAACTTTACTAGCTCAAAACCATCTAAAACACAAATTTATACATGCGTTTTCCCTGGTTAGACAGAATAAAGCTTGAATTCTTTAGCCTGGCATTTAAAGGCCCTACAATCATGGTTCAATGACCTTTCTAGCACATGCACCATCATTTCCTGTGTACATACTTTTTTTTTTTAGACAACCTGCCCTGTTCACTCTTTTCCCGATATCCTTTGAGTGTTTCTGCTTATGTTAGTTTGTTTCTCCCTGCTGAAGATGCTGAAGATGCTCCCCACAATCTGTTTAGTCTTGCATATCATTCCTTCAACAAATACTCATTGATCTTCAGCTATGTTTCAACATATGCAACAATGAGGGGTGGTGGTGGCAGTGGTACCTGGTACATGAGAGAACCAGAAAGACCATCCCACTTAGAGGGAGGGTATGGTGGTCAGTAAGCAGTTTCTTCAAAATTCAAGGACAAATGTGAGTGGTTCACAAAAATAGAATCAAAGTTGAAAAATGGTTTGTCATGTTCAAAACTCAGACAGTGAATAATAGTGTGGGCAATATCAATGTATTTCTATTATATTTTAGAAATAAGACAATTTTAATAAAAAGTCCAAGCCTATTATATAGGTTCTATTTTATAATATTATGAAATAGTATACAAAACAAATTCTCAACTCCTACATAGTTTCTGTCTTCTCAGTCAATGAAGATGATCTAAGACCGCAGGAAATAGAAAGGATATAGGACAGGAGATGTGAAAGCCCAAGATGGTAGAATATGTTAATCAAAATTAGTCAAAGTCCCATGGTTTGGAAGATGTCTCCTAGAAACTGAGAAACACAAAAATGAGAACACCAAGTCATGATCAATTACTGAGGAATCTGGACAAAGGAAGAGCAGTTGGAAAATTAAAGATGGCAAATGCAATTTTAATTTTTCAAAAAGGGAAGAAGTGGGTTTCATAAGCTACATTGGTTCTAGGAGAGATTGAAGAACAAGCTATTGCAATGCTGCTTTGTAAGTGTCTCAGAGAGAAAGGGGATAAGGTAGTTCATGAGAAATAGGACAGGCAGACCACCTTGATTGTCTTCGAAAAAGTGATCAGACAAAAATGTGTGGCCAACATTGCTTATATGTTTATCAGGCATTGACATAGTGGTTTTATGATGTTTTTATGGACAAAAATAAAGATACACATTTTCTAAAGAATATTGGTGAAGGGGTCTTGGAAGATGATTGTCCTCTTCAGTATTTCACTCTATGACTTCAGATGGATCATCTTATTTTCAGATGACAGAATACTGGGAGTGAATTATGTTGGATGATCCAAAAAGATATTCATACTCTGGTAAGAAAAGCTGAATCCAACAGGATGAGACTGGATAGGGGTATTCTCAAATGATAAGTGACAACTGCAAGATGGAGAAGCTATCACTTAGCAGTGATACATTTGACACAGGATTGGGAACTTTAGAGGCAATATGGCTGGGAGTTAAGGGTATGAAGTAGCTACCAAAAGAGCAAATGTAACTTTAGTACATGTGAGGTTCAGAAAGGAAGTTCTATGGCCGTATCACAGTGATCATATTATTCTAGATACTACACACAGGGCAGAGTAGTGTCAGCAGATAATGACAGATTTGAAACCAGCCTCTTAGGGAAGAATTGAAGGTTCTGAGGCTGCTTGGAAAAAGGACTTGTGATGGGCTGCAGGGTGATGGTCAGTGTTAAATATCTGAAGAGTGACATAGAAGCCTGATTGGGTGTGCTTCGATCAGTCTCATGAGGTGATTTTCAGAATGGGGGAAGCTTTTGAGATGCTTGGGGAAGTAGTAGAGTTATGTGACAGGACACAGTTTATTAGCATATTGATATTGTTTAAAATTCCTTTCCCTCATCAACCTTTAATTCCCTTTTTGGTTTATTTTTCTCCATACCCCTAATCACTATCTAACACACTACGTATTTTATTATCTATCTTCCTCCATGGGAGGTTAAGCTCTGTGAGAAGAGGGTTTTTCATAGGTGTTTTCTGCTGTATATTCAGAGCCTGGCACCTCATAGATATCAATAAATATTTGTTGAAAGAATGAATGAACATGGGGTTTTTGACATCTTTTACCCACCTGCTCTCTGCTATCTAAGAGCTCTGGGTTGCCCATCTGGTGTCTTCTTTTCCTGGGGATGGTTTGGATTTTGTACTTTGATCATTTGGGCTACAGTAATGCAGAATTAGGAAGAAAAATGAAAGAGGAGAAGGACAGGAGGGACAAGGGCTTGCCTGGGGCTGGGCAAGACTTTTCTGGCAAGTCAGGAGAAAGTGGCAGGAAGAGCTGAGGAATATGAGGAAAGAGGGTTGGAAGAGAGATTTTAAGGAAGGATTGCTGAGATTATGAGATGATGTAGGGTGTCTGAATAATTTTTGAAAAGACCTGAGTTATTTTAAAATCAAAGTTTGGTCACTGGATGTTTTCATTGATAACAGCAATGTTCTGAGACTGAACAATGTTGGTGAACTTCCAAAAGACCATAGTTAGAGGTTTGGCTTTGAGGTCAAGCTTCAGTACTTGTCAACTGGCTGACTTAAGACAAATGACCTCTCTTCTCCAAGGGTGGGTTCCCATATTTCTGAAATAAATATAATGATATCTTCCCTACCTGACAGACTTTGAGGGCCAAATTCCAAATGAGAATCCCAAATATAGGAATTCTTTCTAAATTAAAAAATATATATATAAACATAAAGAATTGTATTTTATCCTCTGTGCTATCCCTTGCATATAATAGACACTTAGTGAATGTTTACTGATGGGAGTCTTATAATCTATTATCTGTGAGTCTCAGGAGGGGAGGGGGAATCAAATTGCCTAGAAAGCATCAAATAACTTGCATCAAGAGAACCCCTGCTGGGTGATATCAGGCTATAATGTTTTACCTAAATTTTCTCAGACAAAGCAGAGTTAAACATTTACTTGGAAAAGTTTCCACTTGATCTGGCAACTAACATTAATTCCTACTTTTTTATCACTAAAAAATTGGAGCCTGAGTTATCTAAGCTAGTTCTCCCATATTCTTCTTTTCAGTGAGCTAGCAGATACCATGCGAGGTAAGTATTGACCTAGAACAAAGCTATGGCTCAGTGGTCCAGGAAAGAACTTGGCCTAAGAAGTCTAATTGTAATTCTCTTTACTTGATCCTTTAGCGACCGCCCCTGCCTCCCCAGAAGTCAGCCTCCTTCAAATTAGGAGGCAAAAGGTATAGAAGGGAGTTCTGCATGAAGCAGGACAGGATGTATTGGTAGAAGATTCAATTAGATGCTAAGAACAAATTCTGTGCTATCCCTTGCATATAATAGACACTTAGTGAATGTTTACTGATGGGAGTCTTATAATCTATTATCTGTGAGTCTCAGGAGGGGAGGGGGAATCAAATTGCCTAGAAAGCATCAAATAACTTGCATCAAGAGAACCCCTGCTGGGTGATATCAGGCTATAATGTTTTACCTAAATTTTCTCAGACAAAGCAGAGTTAAACATTTACTTGGAAAAGTTTCCACTTGATCTGGCAACTAACATTAATTCCTACTTTTTTATCACTAAAAAATTGGAGCCTGAGTTATCTAAGCTAGTTCTCCCATATTCTTCTTTTCAGTGAGCTAGCAGATACCATGCGAGGTAAGTATTGACCTAGAACAAAGCTATGGCTCAGTGGTCCAGGAAAGAACTTGGCCTAAGAAGTCTAATTGTAATTCTCTTTACTTGATCCTTTAGCGACCGCCCCTGCCTCCCCAGAAGTCAGCCTCCTTCAAATTAGGAGGCAAAAGGTATAGAAGGGAGTTCTGCATGAAGCAGGACAGGATGTATTGGTAGAAGATTCAATTAGATGCTAAGAACAAATTCTTTCTATCTTGAAGTTTCTGGTTATTATAAATTAAACACAGTGGCCTGGCCAACATGGCTCAGCAGTTGAATATCGACCTATGAACTAGGAGGTCATGGTTGGATCCTGGTCGGGGCACATGCATGAGTTTCAGGCTCAATCCCCAGTGTCAGGCATGCAGGAGGCAGCTGATCAATTATTCTCTCTCATCACTGATGTTTCTATTTACCTCCCCCTCTCCCTTCCTCTCTGAAATCAATAAAAATATACTTTAAAAGTAAAATAAACATTGCATTGAGCATCAGAAGATATGGGCTCTAATTCTGGCTTTTACACTAACTAGTTATAGATCTGGTAAGTTATTTAACCATTGCAGACTGTCATAAGTTACCTTAAGATTAATAAGATTTAATTAGAAATTCATAAATCTTTCTCTAACTCTAGATAACAAAATTTAAAAGCTACTTTAAAGCATGAATCTTTTCCCTCCCTTTTTGCCAGTGCTATTTTATTTTTCCTCCCTTGAGCATTATTCAGGCTGCACAGAGGCAATATTGATCCCTATAATGAACAAGTGGTGATTCTATGAATTTCCAGTAAGACCAGAAGTAGTACAGTTAAAACCTTTTCTCTAGAGGAATCTGGAAACCCAGAGCTAAGGTATAGCTACTCCTGTGGGACAAGGACAATATGACCACATGCTCCAGGATGAAGCTGCAGGCTCCTACAGCAGATGGGATTTACAGAGGCTGTAATGAAACCTCGGCATGGTTACCTACACTCACACAAGGTCCTGTCATCCTTTGCTGACTTCCTTTCTTGGATGAGGGAGTCTGTTCCCAATTCACAAACAACACAGAATTGCTGATGGCATTTCAAACCAAGTGCATCTGTTCAGTAGCAGCAAAGGATCAGATTGTTTTTATTCCTGGGTTTTAACGTTCTCCTCCATATCTAATGTTGAAGAACCAAACAATAAGATGGCACTGCCAAGGGGTCCTACAGTATTACCTTGCTAATTTTAAAATCTAGTCTAAAGATCATCCTGGCAAATGTAGAACTTGATCTCTTCATTATCCCAGAGTGACCAGACTCAGAGGGACTGATACATAGCTACCAAACTCTCAAATGCTGAACATTCTCAATGTCTTTATTTAAATAGATGGTATCCCATTTCACTAATAGGAGTGCGTTTGGTGTCTATCCAAGGTAACTTCCAAAATACTTTAGAATGAATAATTTGGGAAGTTAATGTAGTCATCATAAGGTTGCTCAGTGAGCAGGGAAGCAAAGCAAAAGCCATTTCTATTTTGATGTGGATGCTGTCAAAGGATGGTTCATGCAGGTTGAGGTGGAGTTGGACAATCCACCTCTGTCCTCCAGAGAGATGATCTCAGGGATCACATCTCCCAGACCCTGGTTTTCTTTCTGGGACAATGCTGGAAGCATGTTGGCACTTAGCTCCTCACTGACTAGCATTTCTTCACTGCTGACTGTGCGGTTTATTCACATTTTCTTTCCTCGGATATAATATCCCTGCTTTCACTAAGGTCACATTTTCTTCTGTCATCCTGAAAGACAGTTTGTATCTCAGCATTCTGTGTGTTAAATTATCTGATCTTTCTTGTTAGTGTTTTTTCTGTTTGTTTGTTTAATATACCTTTATTGTTGAAAGTTATTACAGATGTCCCCTTGTGTGTGTGTGTGTGTGTGTGTGTGTGTGTGTGTGTGTGTGTGTGTGTGTTTTGTTTTGTTTTGGTCAGTGTTTTTGTGCTCACACTCTTTTTCCAAGGTAAAAGGTACAATTAGTGCCTCTGAATCTGCGATGTCATTTTCCAAATGACTTGGAGTAAAAGCACAGAACTATGTATTTTTTGATTGAGCTGCTTCATCTGAACTCCAATTTAACTCCAAAAATGTTTATAATAAAACCAGTTCACTTTAAATTATGAAATGGAAAGATAATATACTTTTTAATGCTTTATTATCTAATATTAATTACATTTAGATAAGTAAATTTAATATAACCAACTTTATATTTTGTTTTACTTTTAGATCAAAAACATCATAAACAAAACCCCACTGGGTTTCCCCATTAATACACCCTTAATAGCTACTTACATCTTTTTAAGTTCTGTGTATTTGATGAAAACTTTATCTGGAAGACTGTGAATTTTGTTTTTCTTCAGAGACCTAAAATAACATATAAAGAAGATTTCAGTAAGGATTTTATGACCAAGAAAACTCTTCCTGGAAGCTCTGTGCTTGTGAAGAGCCTTTCTGCTGATCCTTCACTCCACTTCACACATTTGAAAAGCACTGTTGTAACTGAAGACTTTCTCATGTGATAACAAAATGTCCATAGTACAAAATTAAAACAGCTTGCAAGCATTTGACCACTTTAGACAGTTAGCATCATAGATGGGGACATCTATGGGGATTTAATTTTGTCTTTTATTCTTTGCATATTTTAATAG
This sequence comes from Myotis brandtii, assembly GCF_000412655.1. Classification (NCBI taxonomy): domain Eukaryota; kingdom Metazoa; phylum Chordata; class Mammalia; order Chiroptera; family Vespertilionidae; genus Myotis; species Myotis brandtii. Next base: position 4,019,168 of record NW_005369552.1, on the reverse strand, counting down.
AACACAATAAACAAGACCCAAAAAACAACCAGCTTATGCATGCCCAAATTGTGATATGACAGCAAATTCCAGAGACTCTGAAAACATTATGCAAAGTACACAAACACATGCATGATTATGACACAACTAGCTTTGTAGCTCTCTTATACCTTCCTACTTCAAACAAATTACCACTTTTAAAAAGGAGGTAAAATAAGTGAGTGCTCTCCCTTAATTTTGATTTTTAATTGTATAGTAATGGCATATTAACAACAATACATAAATCATAAAGTAAGTGAAAATAAGAACTCCAGATGACAGGCATTTGCGAGCTAAAGGATAACCTGGGTAACCTAACATACAATGTTTAAGACGTTGTTTCTCCGGAGAAGAAGCACACAGAATTCTTGGATGACAGGCGGTTTTAAAGGATATTTCTATTATTTTTTAATATACAAGTAACATAAAACATAACGAAGAGAGATTAGATCAGGCTCCACACTTTTCCAGTGACTTTAGGAGCAAATATCATTAAGATGTGAATTCTACTCACAGCAGCGTTACGTTGCTGGAAACGGGCGGCACCAACTTTAAGTCAGCGTTCACACACTCCAATTCTGTTTCTTTGCAGTCACAACGTGGTGGATACTGGTTTAGAACTAGGGGCCCAAAAGAGCAAGATTTCACTAGGCAAATACTTTAATTATGACTTTATCTCTGATAACTGACATTGTTCTCTTTTCTTTGAATGTATAACATTTATATGTTGATGAAATAATTCAGTCCCATAATAAAAGAAAATAAAAATTCTCTTGTAGTCAAATACTGACCAGTGTGGCATTCATCTCAGTTCAAGCTCCCAGTGTTCTTTTCATAGTCACTTAACAAGCGACTACAAAGAAACCATAGAAATGTTTAAATAACAAATAAACAAAAACCCCAAACAAACAAACAAAATGTGTAGGGAAACAAGATTATGTTCTTCTCAATGAGGGACATTAGTATGTTTGAGTAAATCTTTAATGGGTATAATTGAGTCAACTCAATTTAATCAAGTGGCATAAAGAGGCAGCTCAATAAACACTTGTTGATTCAAATTAAATTCAAGTCTTTTCCCCCTTTAATCTCCTCTTAGAGAAGAGTTAGATGCAAGTTCTACAGTAGCCACCATCATGCCTATTAAAATCAACCAAGTCAGATACGCTCTCACCTGGGTTTTTTGTGTTTATTGCTATGAAGTTAAGGTGGAAGGTAAAGGGTATAGAGCAGCTACAAAGCCAAGAAAACTGAAGGGTCGTGTTTTGGAAGCATTTAGAAGGGAAAAACAGGCTTCAGAACTTGCTCTGAAGGAGCCTTCATAATTATTAAGACAATGACATAAAGGAGTGAGAACTCTATGGTGAAACCAGACCAAGTTGGCCCATGGGACAACCAATCACGTGTATGTGGTGGTGGTGGGGGGAAGCATTTGTGAAGCATTTGATTTTGCCTCTAATCCCATGGATATTTGTTTTGATGGAGCTAAGAAAGAGTTATTTTCAAAATTTAAGCTTTATTATTATTCATTTAAATCTGAGTATAAATTCTTTGCAATTGCTTGGCTTCTTTTAGACTACTTTTATCCAAACTCGATTTTAAAAATCAATTTTACTGACTTTTCATCAATTCAAGAAACTTGTGTTGAGTACCTACTTAATTCACAAGATGCCTTCTAGTGTATAAAGTTTTGGAAAATATTCTATATCATTTATAAGTTTATGGTAATTAGCTCAACTTCCCAAATACTACTTCAATGTCTATTGATATTGAGAATAGTGTTATTTACATTGAAAACTTGTGGTTGGACACCCTTGTTTACCAATAAAAGAATTCCGTATAGCCCAAGCTGGTCCTGTTGCCTAAACCAGACTGTGAGCAGAACTTCCTCACCTGCAAGCTAACCTCACCCCAAGCTATGTGGAGTCTTCTGAAATGCTTCTTGCATCTCTCTACCTCACTCTTCCCAATGGTATTTTCTGGGTTCAGATTCTTAGTATTAGTCTGGAGCATTGCAAGAAACATAATAACCAGTATCTCTGTCAGCATTCTTTCTCCTCAGGCAAGATTGACATTTGGATCAGATCACTGTCTGTTGTTGGGAGCTGTTCTGTGCACTTTAGGGTGTTCAGCAGTGTCTGTGGCCTCTGCCCACTAGATGCCAGTAGTAACCCACCTCCCTCCAGCTGTGACAACCCAAAATGTCTTCAAGCATTGTCAAATGTTCTGGGATGAGTGGTGGGAGGGGAGTTTCCCAAGTTGAGAATCACCATTCTAATCTAATCTCTACAATTCTGATGGGAACATCATTATCACAACTACTTCTTATTGTGAGCCTTTTCCTCTTCATAAAAGAAAATTAGGCTCAAAACTTTGGTGGTTGCCCATGTGTACAGAAGTGATCTCCACAAAGGGGTGTTTACAAAATGACCCATTGTGGTGCAGGGAGAAACTATCAAAATTTTCAGTTATATTTATTTCTAATCTTTTAATTTACTCTTTTTAATTTCTAACTTGTATATATGATATATTTGTGTATAATAAATATATATGATAAGTGGTAATTATAACCTGGTATTACAAAGTGTATAATATACTGTTAGTGTTGTATTTTATTGTTCATACACCTACATAATTATGTCTATGTGTGTACCTATATCATGTATATTCTATATAATAAAATATATTAGATTATTACACATATATGTAATACATGTGTATACATAGACACAATTTTGTCTATAACATAGAGGCCAAACTCCAAAGCATGCAGCCCAAATGCTTTATGGGCAAGCCCTATGCTTCCAGGTTCAGCTCCTGCTCTTCCCCCACCACACATCCAGCACCCTATGAAAGGCATTGAGAAATATGCCCTGTACCTTCTCACCTCAGGATTTTGCTGATCTTTCTCTCCTGCTGACTCTGTTACCTCTTACCCTTCCCTCCATCCAATGACTTTCTAAGTTCATCTCAATGTCATCTTCTCTCTGGGTCTTTTCCCATCCATGGCAGAGCCATTATTTCTTCCAAGGGATTTCCATGGTCCCTTATGCAAACACCATTCCTCAAGTTTTTCACTAATACTGAACCATTCCTGCTTCTATAGGGACTTGTTTTTCCTGTTACAATATTAAGCATGTGTGAGCTAGGGCCACATCTTAGTGTTAGACCCTCAATTCTTACCATAAGAGCTGAAAAGTAGTTGGTATGAAGAAAGTAATTAAAGGGAGTAAGTTCTTTATTACTTATCATAATTAGTCCACACCTGTATATTCTTGCAATCAGAAACTAATACAATAATGAGCATGAATGAGCCCTGACCGGTTTGGCTCAGTGGATAGAGCGTCGGCCTGTGGACTGAAGGGTCCCGGGTTCGATTCAGGCCAGGGGCATGTACCTTGGCTGTGGGCACATCCCCAGTGGGGGGTGTGCAGGAGGCAGCTGATCGATGTTTCTCTCTCATCGATGTTTCTAACTCTCTATCCCTCTCCCTTCCTCTCTGTAAAAAAAATCAATAAACTATATTTTAAAAACTAAATAATAATGAGCATGAATGGAGCATTTTGTATTTTTCTCTTTACTTTTTCAGTCCCCAGACATATAGTAGATATAGTGTGATCCTGAAACACATTGAACTGAAATGGAAATATAAAGGGAATTGATCACCTTCCTCATATAAACCTATACACCTCAAAACATCCAGAGTCATTGAAGCAATGCCACTTACAGCACTCCTGGGTGAATGCCACTTTATCAGCATTTCCATGGATTGTGCCAAATATAGTCGCCCATCCACTAGTGTCCCCTGTAAAATGGTGATGAATATGTGTCAGTTATGCTGTAAATCAAATGTGAAAGTGCAAAACAAAAGTCTAATAATTTGATAATGAAATCAGTTAAAATTGCTTTAAAGAATAGAATGATAGCATTGAAGGTAAGAGAGAAGACACTAGGTAGACATCTAGAGTTTTTCTCTTTTTTGAAATTACAGATATTTCAAGTGTATGTATCATAAAATATATAATGGAAACATAGGGTATCCTTCAAAATGTATACACACGCTTTGAATAATTATAAAGGCAGTGTTTATTAAAATACATTTCTTTTTCAAGATTGTTATCAGCTGAGCATCCTGGACTTTGCTGTGTCCCTTTGATTGCTAGCTGGGCAGTGCCAACAAGTCGCAGCTCTGTGTGGTATAAAACACATGGGATTCTTTCAGATTCAGAAGATCTGGGTCTTTGTGTCTACTCTGTGACTAACTAGGCATGTCAGCCTCTCTTGACACAGTCTCTTTGAGAAGAAAATGCACAGGTTATATTAGACAATATATACAGTTTCAATATACAGGCTTAAAATGGCCTGTAAGACACTTTATGATCTGGCCTCTGCTTAATTCTTCACCCTCTATATTTTTGTTCACTCTGTGCAAGCCACACTGGCTTTTTTTTTTGTACCATAAACACATTGTCTTATTTCATGCAACCTCAGGGCCCTTGCACTTGCTTATTCCTTTGCCTGGAACTTTGTTCCTCCAGAATATTTCATGGTTTCCCTCTTCATTTCATTCTCAATTCAAACGTCATCTCAGAGAGGCTTTCTCTGGTATGTCTTTGAAGTAGCCCTCCCTCCAAGTCACTTTCTAGCCCATTATCCTGTTTTATATACTTCCTGGCACTATCACTCTGAAATTATTTATTTATGTATAAGTTTATCCTTCTCCTTGTTCACATGGTCCATGTGAACTTTGCAAAGGCAAGATTATTGTCTCCCTTAAACCTGCTGGGTCCCAGTGATTTTGAGAGCACTTGGAACATAGTGGGCACTCAACATGGGTCTGTTAAATAAATTCTCTAGGCAGGCCCATTCATATTGAACCAATTACAAAGCCATAACAAGGTAGTTATAGAAAGGCATTTAAAATTAAAATATGTGTATCCAAGTAGAATTTAAAATATAATTTTTATCAAATATAATGCTTTGTAATACTGTGTTTCTATTTTAAACAACCTTTGTATATGAAAGTTCAGATAATTATCTATATATATATATAAAAAGCCAGTGACCAGAATGACTTAACGACCAGACAACCAGTTGCTATGACACCCACTGTGGCCAGTGAACTGGCCTGATCAGGGGGTGGGGCCGGCTGGCCAACCTCCTGCAGCCCCTCCCCCCACCTGGCCCCAACCAGGATCAGCCCCCCCACCCCGATAAGGGGTGGGGCTGGCCAGCCAACTGCCCCCGATTGCCCCCCCACCCCATTTGGGGGCGTGGCTGGCAAACCCACTGCCCACAGCCCCTCCCCATGGCTGGCCCTGCCCCCAAGAGACCACCTCACCCCAATTGGGGGTAGGGCCCGCCGGCCAATTGCCCATGGCCCCTCCCCACAGCTGGCCAATCTCCCACAGTCTCCTTCTCCCAAAAGGCCAGGCCCCAATCTGTCCCGATTGGGGCTGGGCCGGCTGGACTCCACCCATGCATGAATTCATGCACTGAGCCTTTAGTCCTATATAATAAAAGGGTAATATGCGAATAGATCGAACGGCAGAACAACAAAACAACCAATCAAAGTGTAATATGCTAATGATATGCTAAGTCTGCTCAACCACTTGCTATGACGTGCACTGACCACCAGGGGACAGATACTCTGACAGGTAGGTTAGCTTGCTGGTGGGGTCTGGCCGATTGGGACTGAGTCAGATGGGCTGGACACCCCCTGGAGCCCTCCCGGGGCCCCTCCCCTGCCCGATCGTACACTGGTGAGGTCCCTCAGACTGGCCTGCACCCTCTCACAATCTGGAATCCCTAAGGGGATGTTGGAGAGCCAGTTTCAGCCCGATCCCGCAGGCAACTCTTCTTGGGAGGGTGCTAGACACAGGGCTCATGGCTGGTGAGTGCTTCTGCAGCAGCGCGAGCCTCTCCTGATCAGGAATGATTGGGCACGAGCCTGCGGCAGGCACAGTGGGGCTGGGATGAGCGGAAGTGGCAGGTAGGAGCTGAAGGAGGCATTGGACTGTGGGTTTTGACCCAATCCCTGCAGGCCACCCAGAGGGACCTGACCCATGCACAAATTCGTGCACCAGGCCTCTAGTCATAAATAAATTTGGGAGCGATTATTTGTGTTACAAAGGGTTTCCCTATAGAATAACAAACCATGTTTTCCACTTCATTATAATTATTATCTGATTCACCCACAGTTTGGGGGTTCACAAAATGGGGTACACATATGGAGCTGAGCGGGAGTCCTCACCACAGTTCTCCTCATCAGCACCATTCCCACAATCGTTCACACCATCGCAATGAAAAGCACGCGGCAAGCACTTGGTCAGATTCCCACAGGGGAAATATCCTTTTTGGCACAAAGGAGTGATTACACTGTCTTCAGTCAGTGCAAAATCTGTGTGAAAGAGAGGACACAAATCTTATGTAATAGCAAGAAAGCATTAATATGTCCAAACTCTTTTCATGTTGCCCCATTTAATTTTCACAAAACCCTATGAGTTGAGTTTGTCTGGTGTTATTCATAATGCACAATTTCTATGAACAATTGCAATCATATCTAACATCAGCTACACCAAGAATGGAATCAAGGCTTATTTTGAAGTCACTTCAGGAAGTCTAACTAAGCAATACCGAAGCAATTGTTCTACTTTTGTAGAAAATCAAATCCACTCCTAGAAACAGAAAGGCTAAACTGTGAGCTCACAGGATCAAATTGCTGGATTTATTTACTCATTAATCTTTTACAAGAAGGATTTGTAGTGACTTGTAACAAAAAATACATATGCAAAAGACAGTGTAAGTATAACTTAGAAATCCAGAAAAACACTTGAATAAGGAGATAATAGTAAGTAACAATATCTCATTGAGCTCACTGTGTGCTAGGTGGTTGGCACAGTGGTTTATCTCAGTTATTCTTGAGATAAATATACATATGTTTGAGGGGTAAATACAGTCATCCATCTGGGAAGTCACAAAGGGCAGATTTGAGTTATCCCCCTGACTCCACAGGGCCATCTTAATCACTGTGTTATGAGAATATCAATTGAATAAGGAACCTACATTTCAAGAAGCATAAGTCCCCTATGAGAATGAACTAAAAATCATCTTCTTGGGCAGGGAACATAAGAGAAGATGAATGAAAGTTGAACAGCTGCTACATTAAATGAAGAAACCCAGAAAGGAAAGATAACATTTACAGAGTTTAACTATTTCTGACCATAAGATGACCAAGAAATTCCAGAAACTTAGATGTAAGAGACATTCTTGCAATTTTGAAAGAGTACTTTTCCAGGAAGTAAAGAGATGTGTTCTTTATACATATTCTGGTAGAATGGTGGAAGTCATGTATTTTTTAAAAGGAGTACAACATGAAACTTCACAGAAATTGATTTAGAAGAGTGTAGACTCAGGCATGGCTACAGTTCAGTATGACTCATGGAAAGGGGAGAGGGGTGTTGGCAAAGTGTCTCTAGCCACAACATTGAAGTTTGGCATCATGGCCAGGAATTTCCTTGGATTGGTATGACAATGTTTTTAATATGGCAGAAGGACAGAGAACAAACCTTTGTGAAGCATCATCTACTTTGTGGCGGGTGTCTCCTAATTATTTCATTTAATAGCAACTTGGTGTGATTGGTGTTAATATCTACATGTAAAGATGAAGAAATGGAGACTGAAAACATGAAAGCACTTTGACTCTGGATCTTAGGAAAATGCCTTTGTGAGAGCTGGGCCCTCTAAGACAGCTGCCTTGTAGCAAGGTGTTCTCCCAGCAGAATGATCACCAAGTTCTCCTAAAGTATGTGAAGCCTGCTGGCCCTCATTGTTTAAGAAATAGTGCCTTTGTTTTAGGGCAGGAGTTTGATTTCCAGCACTAAAGCTATGTGTGAATTACAAGTTAATGTTAACCTTTTAGTGAAATCGTTAGGGAATGAGTGGAGTATTGGATTACTTGAGTTTTAGTCCTTTAGGCAGCAAAGGCATAGAAGAGGAGAATCTGGCCCTCTTGGGAGCGGCCAGATGTAACAGTGCACATTCTCCCCAGAAGCTGTGGGTCTTCCCTGAGTGGAGAGCATGGCTCTCAAATGCTTTCCTGAAATCTCTGGACTTTTGTTCTTACAAAAGAAAAATCTATTTTCTCCACTATTGCTGCAGTGGTGGATGAATGATTTACTATCAGCAAATAGGCCCAGGACCAGTCAGATCTGACTATTTTAGGAAAACTTTTTCTGCTTCTGGGTTGGCTTGTGAAGTTGCTTCCCATGGGGACATGTATACTGAGTCATGGATTTTTAAATCTCTTAACTTATTTCTTATAAAGATTTCTGTAGAAAGCAAATTTATGAAAACTAGTAGTCCTCCTATGTTTGGAATGTGTGTGAGTGAGGGTCAATATATTTTAGTGTAGCAGCTTTGACATTTTTTAAGATAGTAATTCATAGTTAGAAATAAATTTTGTATCACATATAAATTTTACACACAGACTGTAAATAAAATTTCTTGAAATATTACTTGTTTTTACTTTGTGGGATGCACTCTGATCATTGTTATTCTATCATATTTGCTTGAAAAGGGATTACAAGCTTCGAAATTGATCTTATGACCCATCCACTAATAGGTTGCTACCCAATATTTATGATTTCACTCATATGTGAGATATAAAACAGAAAGCAACAAACTAATAAACAAAACAAATGCATAGAAACAGACAAAAATATGGAGGTTACCAGAAGGGGGGAAGGAGAAGGTGGAAGAGGATAAACGGTTCAAATATATGGTGATGGAGGAGACTAGACTTTGGGAATTGAACACATCATGCAATATACAGATGATGTATTATAGAATTGTGCACTTGAAACATATATTCGTATTAATCAATTTCATCCCAATAAATTTAATAAAATTAAAATAAATAAAAATATATTGATTAGCAATAAAGTGCTCTGGAGACCATCAGACCTACCTGGATGAGCATTCTCTCAGCCACTCACTAGCTGTGTAAATTTTGAGCAAGCTACTTAAGCTCTTTAATCTTGAGTTTTCTTTCATTTAAAATAAAGTTGATGATATCCCCCCAATGGGTGTGTTTCAGGAGTGAGACAAGTTAATGCTTGTAAAGTACTGGATAGTGCCTGGCCCATGGGGATCCCTCAGTTAATGTTGGCATACAGGCAAGTTCAACACAAGGTAAGAAATCAGGACTTTAATAAGGAAGCTCTAGTACCAAGTGTAAGCTTGCTGTACCTTAGCATTGCATGATTTTTTAATGTGACTTCTATGAAAGAAAAAATAGGGACTATCATAAAGCTTCCTTTACTTCTTTATACTATTATATTTTAAAAACCATATGACATATGCAGTTTATATCTTAGGCAGCCTCAAATCTCTTTTGAAAGCTAATGGGGGAATTGTAAATGATAAATAAGCAATGAAAATACCTTCATAACCTATAAAATACTAATAATATTTTCTGAATGATCTAGAGGAGGTGATTAAATATTTGATTAAATACAATTTTGAAGTAGAAAGCTGAGGCTGGGTAAAATATTTTGAAGGGCTTAGATTATGCTCCCTTATGGGGTTACCATAAAGATAAACTTGAGTCCTTTGAAGGCTGGACCCAACTAAATATCTACTACACAGACGCAGACTTCCTTAGAGGGAGACAAGCAATTAGCTGTCACAGACAGGAAGGATAGAGATTATTTTCTTCTCCCAGAAATATTGGGTTACATGTAGCTAGTATGGGTGAGGGGAAAGGAGGGGAAGGGCTGACCATGTACAAACAGAAATGGTTGATTGCATTTCTCCTAATTCCCCATCTTTCACCTGAGAATGTCTTCCTGAGGCATCTCAAGGTATAAATTTTATGATAGGAAAATAATGAAATGCAATCTATTCCCTACTCCCTGCCCTTTGTATCCTAAATCCTTCTTGTTTTATTTAGTGCCTGGTACTTACTTTATGCTCAGTAATGATTTTAATGAATAAGTGAATGAATAAATGAATGGGTTTGTTGGGAATAAACGAGAAATTGAAGAAAGCCCCTTTCAAGATGTAAACTTCCCAAAGTGGGAGCTCAGGGGCTAGGATCTCTGAGAGGAGCAGCAGCACCACTCAGAATAGTTCTGACATGACACCAAGGTGAATCCAGCTCGTTTGCTGAGTCCACCTGCCAGAAGCTCTCCTACTTCTGGGAAGATTATTAGTGTGATTAAAAGCTGATCTTTGCAGGTAGATGATTTAATGTTTATTTGAAGGAAACTAGTAAAGTGTTCCTTAGAAGCTTTTATGTTGATGCCAACATGGGCTGGTAAGACCAGAGTGAGAGGGGGAGTGTGTGGACATGCATGGGTGTGTGTGTGTTAGGGACAGTCCAATGGTGTACGCTCCCCTGGACAAGGAGCAGCTGCTACCTCCACAGCCACTCCCTGGGCATGTCTCTGGCTTGAAGACATCCATCTTGAAGAGTTTATAAGGTCCTCTTTGGGAGGAGGCTGCAGGGAGCAGCAGCAGCTAGGCACCCAGAGTTGCCACCACCCGGACTCACTGCAGCCTGGGCCCGAACCCACGTGCACCCTGCCCTGGGCCGAGCAACCTCCAAGGACACTAACCAGGACTATGCGCCTAAGTAGACACCGGTGGGACCTCTTCACGACTGCCACTGACACAGCAGGGCTATCACCCCTGCTGTAGACTTATCCACCACCACTGTTACTGTGCTGCCACCACTGCCTTAGAGCCCCACTGTTCGTATCCACTTCCAGAGCTCAGGGGCAAGAACTGCACTGAAGGCCAGAGAGATAGATACAGCCTCCCCCACCCTGGACCTACTAGAACTGAGGACCTGAGGAGACTGAAGAGACTGCAGATCCGTGGGTGAGATGGGAGTGCCTGGGACGGAGAGATGTGGCCCCAAGGGCACTGGATGTGGAGATTGCAGAGTGGGTACAGCCGTGGAAGCCTGGTGTGAAGTCCCTGGATAGAGTAGCACTAGCACCCTGCCATTGTGCAGCCTGAGAAGTTCCTCCTGAGCAGTGGGAAGGACCATGCAATGGCGCTTAGGGCGAGCCTACACTGGAGGGGTCTGAAGGACACGCCCAATATTGAATCTGGGGGACCCTTCATTTCTTGGAGGAACTTGTGCTGGTGAGCAGAAAGGGGGTTGAACAGTATGACCAGGAAGAGGATGAGCCCTGCCTACCTAGAACACAGGGAAGGTGCCCTCTTTCCCACCAGCAAAACAGCTGCTTCTGACCTGACCTGTGATGGCCCAGGGCCAGAAAAAGACAGTGGCTCACGTTAACCTGCAACAGAGAAGTTTCCAGGAGGCCCAGGATAGACTCACCAATGGACTAGAGTCAACAACATCAGAGCAAAATCAAACAGGCAAGGGCAAACAGCCCTGGGTTGGAAATCCGTGCCTCTGCAGGTGGCAGAGAGGAGGTGCCAACAAACCAGGCTGAGCTGAGACCTTGAAAGAGAGGAAGCACCCCCACCCCCCCAACAGCCAAGACCAGGATACTCCTGCAGAGCCCAGCTCTGTGGGGGAAGGGAGAACAACTCAAAACAGGGAAAATTAGGGTGTGAGACTAGAGGCAGACCCAGCCTCTGGGATAAGAAGTCCTGGCTCACTGGACTACTAGGGGCTTCAACATATCGGACCTCAATCAGGTTGCCCAGGGCCAGAAAAAGACAGTGGCTCACGTTAACCTGCAACAGAGAAGTTTCCAGGAGGCCCAGGATAGACTCACCAATGGACTAGAGTCAACAACATCAGAGCAAAATCAAATGAGATTTACAAATAGCACACTCAAAGTTTTTTGAGTGTGTGAGTGTGAGTGTGTTTAAATATATTTTTATTGATTTCAGAGAGGGAGAGGGAAATAGAAACATCAACAATGAGAGAGAATCATTGATCAGCTACCTCCTGCACACCCCACAATGGAAATCAAGCCGGCAACCCGGGCATGTACACTGACTGGGAATAGAACCATGACCTCCTGGTTCATAGGTTGATGCCCAACCACTGAGCAATGCTAGCCATGCTGCTTTTGTTTCGTGTGTGTGTGTGTTTGTGAGTGTTTTTTGTTTGTTTGTTTGTTTGTTTTTCTTTCTATAGTAGTTCTTTTAGCTTCCTTCTTGTTTCCATATTGCCATTTCTTCTTCTTCTTCTTTCTCACATTTTCTTTATATCCAATATAAGTCTTTGGTCTCATGTCTTTTAGTATTCTTTTTAGTTTTTCTTTGCTTTGCTTTCCCTTCTTTTTCCTTCTTAGTCTTTCCTGTTGTTGTTGTTGTTGTTGTTGCTTTGTATAGCTTGATTTTTGTGGTGTTTTTGGTTTGGTCCTGCTGTGTCTTGTTCTGTTCTGTCAGCACCTGTATAACAGCTGACATGATGAGGTTGGGATTGAGCCCCACTGTCAGCAATTCAGAGGGGAGACCCCTCCCACAAATTTACCATTGCAACAACAACAAAAAATAAGTTACCTACAAATAAACTTAACTAAGCAAGGAGTTAAAAAACCTGTACTTGAAAAACGATAGGACATTGAAAAAGAAATAGAAGAAGATACAAACAAGTGGAAAGGTATACCAGGTTCATGGATTGGAATAATTAACATCATTAAAATGTTCAGATTACCCAAAGCAATCTATATAGTCAAAGCAATCCCTATTAAAATACCAATGGCATACTTCACAAAACTAGAACAAATACTCCAAAAATGTATATGGAACCATAAAATACCCTGAATAGCCTCAGCAATCTTGAGAAAAAAGAAAAATGTTGGAGGGATCATAATACCGGATATCAAACTATATTACAAAGCCATTATAATCTAAACAGCCTGGCACTGTCACAAGAACAGGCATATAGACCAATGGAACAGAATAGAGAACCCAGAAATTGACACACCCCATTGTGGTCAATTAATATTTGACAAAGGAGGCAAGAACATACAATGGAGTCAAGACAGTCTTTTCAACAAATGGTATTGGTAAAATTGGACAGACATATACAAAAAGATTAAACTAGGCCACCAATTTACACCATACCAGGAATAAACTCAAAATGGATAAAAGACTTAATGTAAGCCATGAAACCATAAAATTCCTAGGAGAAAACATAGGCAGTAACATCTTATGTAGCAGAATTTTTGCTGATACAACTCCCAAGGTAAGAGAAACAAAGAAAAAAATAAACAAATGGGACTACATAAAAATAAAAAGCTTCTGCACAGCAAAATAAACCACCATCAAAATGAAAAGGGAATGCACTGTATAGCAGAACATATTTGCCAAGGATACATCTGATAAGGTGTTAATCTCCAAAATATATAATCTACTCATACAACTCAACAAAAGGAATACAAACAATCCAATTGAAAAATGGGCAGGGGACATGAATAAACACTTCTCCAAAGAAGACATACACATGGCCAAGAGACATATGAAAAAATGCTCAAAGTCACTAATCATCAGAGAAATGAAAATTAAAACCAAAATGAGATATCATCTCATACCTTTCAGATGGCTGTCATCAATAAGTCAACAAACAACCTGTACTGGCAAGGATGTGGAGAAATGGGATTACTAGTTCACTGCTGGTGGGAATACAGATACTATAAAGAACACTATGGAGTATCCTCAAAAAATTAAAAATAGAACTTCCATTTGACCCAGCAATCCCACTTCTTGGAATATATTCTAAAAACCACGAAACACCAATCAGAAAGAATATATGTATCCCTATGTTCATAGCAGCATTATTTACAATATCTGAGATTTAGAAACAGCCCAAGTGCCCATCAGTTGATGAATGGATAATAAAACTGAGGGACATTCACACAATGGAATATTATACAGCTGTAAAAAAAGATGGATCTTTTCCCTTTTGGGACAGCATGTTTGGACCTGGAGACTATTATGCTAAGTGACATAAGACAAACTGAGAAAGACAAACATCACATGATCTCACTTATTTGTGGATTGTAAAGAACAAAATGAATTAACCAACAAAATAAGACCAGAAGCATGGAGGCATAGAACAGATTGACATACCTCAATGTTGGGGTGGGGGCATGAGGAAAGAAAAACCAAATAATGTAATATACTTATATGCATAGCCCATGGACATGGACAATAGGGTAGTGAAGACCTGGTGGTTGGGGAGGGGTTGAGTAGGAGGTAAAGGGGGAAAAATGGGAGACATTTATAATAGTCAACAATAAAAAATCACTAAAGGGAAAAACAAGGGCGATTATAAAACTACTAATTCCTAAACAAATGATCTCTTGCCTGAGAAATTAATTTTATTATAGTTATAGAAAAAACAAAACAACAACAACAAAAAAGAAGCTTTTATGTTAAGGTGTGTGGAGAGAAGTTAGCCTGTCAGTCATTGTTTTTAAACTTAGAAATTTTCTGCTTTTGTTTGGTCCTTCCTGCCCTGACAGGGTTGTGTGGCCTTATCAACCCAAATGTATAGGATTCAGATTCAGTTCCAAGCACATATTTCCTTCACCTCCTTCTCATTTCAAAGACTCCTGTCTTGACTGAATTTCTCTAAGCCCCACTCTCTGTCCTGTTCTTCTGAAACAAAGTGACCACCTCTGGCTGGTTAAGATCCCTCAGGATCCTACTCACAGATTTACTGCAGAAATGATCACCCCATTTCCCTCCTCAGATGGCTGCCTGATCTTTGAATAGTCAGATTTGGGGAAATGATGTCTAATTTTGTGGTACAGAGTATAGGCTTAATACATGTTGATTTAAATTAGGGGGGAAAATAGAATTTCAAATTGTCAATATCACCCTCACCAGGGATGGATTTCAGCTCCATGTACCCCTTGATTGGGTGTTGTTACCTAGGTCACAAACTAAATGTCATGGTCCCTGGTGGGTTCTAAATTATATATAAAGGCACAAGAAAGTCTTATCTTCCATAAAGATCTCTTCTATGACCAGTAAACTGCTTAACTTCATCTTTAGAGATGTGTTCTTTTAGATTAAAATCCTTTTTATAGAACTTAAATACCTCTCTTGTTCTGCATGAGTTTGAGAGATTGTCTTCTTCTTAAAACCTTCCTGAGCACAGTGAGCTCAGAGAATGAAGGCTCTGGTAGGTGAAGGAAGAATAACTTGGAAAGGGTGAAGCCTAATGGAACTCTGGCACATGAAATGTAGGGAGGAGAGAAGGTGGTACCTTTTTTCCTTTTGCTTCCCTCTCTCTCCTAATTCCGCTCTGATTCATTAACTGCTCTGTCTCAAGGGACTTTCCCTAGTTATTCTCCTTGATTGTAGTTCTTGCAAATTCTAGTCCCATTGACTTCCAAATTAACCTGCCTGCTTGTGAACTGGGAAGGATGTACCTCTTACAAGTGTGGGCACCACTCACAGAGACTACTGATGAAGAGCTGTGCAGAAGCCACACAGTCCTAGGCTGAGGCCCTACACCCTTCCTTTATGATGCATAAAGGATGAAGGTCACCTTTCCTGCCTGCAGAGAAGCCTTCCATTTGTATTCTATAGAATTCCATTTAATCTCATTTTCTCAGAATCCCTCTCCATTAATCATTTCTGTTATCTCTTATATTTTCAAAATCCTTGTCCCTCCACTGGTTTTTCTATTAACAGTAATCTTATTCAATCAGCTTCCATCTTCAAAACAAACAAACCAACCAAGCAACCAATCAACCCAAATCCTATATCCACACTAAAGCTAAAACACACTTTTCCCTTTAAAATTAAATTATCAGAAAAAAATCGTACAAGCCAGTGTCTCCAGTCCTCATCACGCTTTCTTTCTTAAATTCACAGCATTCATTTTTGGCCTTGCTGCTCCACTAAAATTATTTAACTAGAGTCACTAATATCTTCTTTGTCACTAGATGCAATAGGCATTTTATTTATTTATTTTTTATTGTTTTATTGCTTAAAGTATTACAAAAAGTATTACATATGTCTCCTTTTTTTCCCCCGCCCTTGACAATCCCCTGGCCTCGCCTACCCCCAGTGTCTTATGTCCATTGGTTATGCTTATATGCATGCATCCAAGTCCTTCCAAACTGTTTGAGGCAGCTCTGCCTCTGTATCTATTATTGTTCATAAGTTTATAATGGTCTTTATTATCCATGAATGAGTAAGATCATGTGGTATTTTTCCTTCATTGACTGGCTTATTTCACTTAGCATATAGGCATTTTAAAGTCTCTACTTTACTTAGTTCTTTGCAGCATTTGAATCAGCAAACCTATAGGTTGAAACCTATTTGTTCCTTGGCTTTGTGAAATCTCACTGCCCTGGTTTACTTCATCCTTCTCCATATTTTCTAAAGGTCCCTCTTCTGCTTATCTCCTTAGTGCACTGCTTATTTTTCTCTGTCATTACCCTGAATGTAATCCATATACATAAGGTCAAAGGTTTCCTAGACCAGTCAAATCAAGTAAAGAATTTAGAGGGACCTGCAAAAAGTTACTAATATTTTAGACTATCAAATAAGAACATTATAAATCTTAAATTACCATGTATTATGATATTGATTTATTAGAAAAAAGAGTCTTTACTTGTTAAAAATTAGAGAGAGCATATCCACAGAAGAAAACACAATCCTTTGAAATGAATACAGTTATCTCTATGAAAAACTCACTTATTTGTGTGTATGGGCTGGTGAAACTTTTCTTCCTGACAGCCTGTTTGGAACTGTGCGAGAAAATTGGACCTGGAAATGTTACCAGAATTCCTTAGGGAGGTTAGTCCTCTGTTCTGTAACTCACAAATATTTTTTCCCACTTTGTCACTTGTCTTTAACTTTGCTTATGACAGGGGCTTCAGAGATGAAACCATCAGACCCTTACTTTAAAATAACTATGCAAACTAAAAATAGAAGGTAATTTACTTGATTTAATTAAGGATATCTATAAAACCTCATAGCATATAATGCACTTGATGGTGAATTTTTTAAGGCTTTCCCTTTGAGATCGGGAACAGGACAGCAATGCCACTACTATCGCACATGTTCAACATTCTACTTGGAGAACTTAGCAAACACAGTAAGGCAAGGCAAGCCAATCAATGGTATAAATATTGGAAGAGAAGAAATAAAACTATAAATGTTCATGAAGGATATGATTGTGACATAAAAATCCAAAAT
Source organism: Myotis brandtii (assembly GCF_000412655.1). Taxonomy (NCBI): domain Eukaryota; kingdom Metazoa; phylum Chordata; class Mammalia; order Chiroptera; family Vespertilionidae; genus Myotis; species Myotis brandtii. Next base: position 4,001,996 of record NW_005369552.1, on the reverse strand, counting down.
AATAAGTTTTGACCAAGGCTGGGGATCAAGCCTGTAACTGAGGTACACACCTCTGACTGGAATAGAACTCAGGACCCTTCAGTCCACAGGCCAACACTCTATCCACTGAGCCAAACCAACTAGGGCTTATGTTGACATTTTTTCTTGAAGCTATCTACCATGGGAGATAGCTTCTTCTAAAATCCAGGTAGACTCCATGTGGGGTAAGGTGGCCCATGTTGGCTTATCATACTGTATGCTCTATCTCTACAGGTAATTTTCTCATGCATTACTCTTTGCAAAACTTGCAATTCACACAAACAATGCATAAAAGCCATAGCATCCACATAATCCTGTGCTCTTACGGAGGGCAACTTATATCTCTTAGTAGATAATTTTTAGCTTTATTTATTGCAGTAAGAGTAGCATTTTTAAGTGGGAAACAGAAAACAGCTTTTGGTCAAGATGGCAGCCTAGGTAAATGTGGTACTTGCATCTTCCCACAACTACATCACAATTCAACTAAACTACAGAACCATCATTCAGAACTACCTGATATCTAGCTTAACAACAACAAAAAATCCTAAAAATAAAGCTATTAAGAAGAAATCCATTGAGACTGGTAGGATAGGTGGAGACACAGACCAGGATGATCCAAAACCCATATGTGGTAGATAAAAATCAGGAGGGATATCTCAGTTGTGGAGTTCCCCCTGATGAGCAAGGGTATCAGCCCCACACATCAAGCCCCCAGCCTGGGGTTCCAGGACCAGGAAGACAAGTCCCATAATTTCTGGCTTTAAAAACCATCAAGGATTGTGGCTGAGTAAGACCGAGAGCAGATGGAGTCCCAGGCAGTTCCTCTTAAAGGGCCTGCACATATACTTACTTAGACTCAATCCCTCTGAGCTTAAGCACTGAAACAGCAGCTCAAAAGGCACCAGGAACATATGGGGAGGAACTGAAGTGTCTGACATTAGGGTGAGAGCTGGAGGGACAAGTTTCTGCCAGGCAAAAGTGCCGGCAGAGGGCATTGTTCCTTTTCTGAGCCCTCTCCCCAGAAAGCCAGAAGGCAGGTGCCATATCTGAGTCTTCATCAATAAGGCTATCATTATTTACCCACCTTGGTGATTCCCTGAGACCCTGCCCCACCAACTTTTGGGGCTATCCAAGCCATTTCTAGTGACATTTCCATACAAATGACCTCTCTTGCCTCATGCTTCAGACTTTCATAAAGTCTCTCAAAGAAGCAGTATCTGGACTCAGTGTGCCCCATACTTCTTGTTAAGTGTCCCCAAACCAGGTACTAGTGGCAGCCAGCCTTGGTTCACAGTTTGGCCTCTCCTAGGTAACTTCAAGTACAGCACAAGTAGCAATCATCTGCAGATCACTCTGTCACTCATGCCAAGTGGCCCCGGACAGAACACAGGCAGTGGCTGACATTGGCCTGTACCTCCTAGAGCAGTGATGGCGAACCTTTTGAGCTCGGCGTGTCAGCATTTTGAAAAACCCTAACTTAACTCTGGTGCTGTGTCACATATAGAAATTTTTTGATATTTGCAACCATAGTAAAACAAAGACTTATATTTTTGATATTTATTTTATATATTTAAATGCCATTTAACAAAGAAAAATCAACCAAAAAAATGAGTTCGAGTGTCACCTCTGACACGCGTGTCATAGGTTCGCTGTCACTGTCCTAGAGCCAGAGCACCCAGTGGATAGCTTCAAACTATGTCAAAGTACCATCCAACCACCTCCATAATTGACACATTCAAGGGCAGAACTCAACGGGCACCAGAGCCTCACTGAAGTAAGTCCTGCTCCATAGGTTGGGCCCCTGCACAGCTGATCCTCCACCGTGGTCACAGCCGTTCTTTGCAGTGGATTGACTCAACTATAACAGGAGGGTGTACACAGCCAACACAGGCATGTGCATCTGGAGTGCCCAGCTCAGGTGAATTGAGAGACTATGCCACAGGACCCTACAGGACATCTACTACTTTAGTCCACTCTACCAAGCCCAGGAGACACAGAAGCTCTACCTAATACATAGAAACAAACACAAGGAGGCTGCCAAAATGAGGAGACAAAGAAATATGTCCCAAATGAAAGAACAGAACACAACAGTGAAAGAAAACCAAATGGAGACAAGTGACCTACTAAGTGCAGAGTTCAAAACACTGGTTATAAGGATGCTCAATAAATTTAGGGGCAGAGTAGATGAACTTAGAGAGCACTTCAACAGCATAAAAAAGGACATGGAGCCTGGTCAGCATGGCTCAGTGGTTGAGGGTCTACATATGAACAAGGAGGTCAAGATTTGATTTCAGATCAGGGCATATGCCAGGTTGTGGGCTCAGTCTCCAGTGTGGGACATGCAGGAGGCCACTGATCAATGGCTCACTCTCATCATTGATGTTTCTATCTCTCTCCCCATTTCCCTTCCTCTAAAATCAATTAAAAAAATTTTTTTTTAAAGGACATGGAAACCATAAAAAAGAACCAGTCAAAAATGAAGGATACACTAATTGAAATGAAGAATAATTTACAAGGAATCAACAGTAGAGCAGATAAAGCTGAGGTTCAAAATAGTGATTTGGAATATAAGGAAGCAAAAAATACCCAATCAGAACAATGAGAAGAAAAACAATCCAAAAAAATAAGGACTGTGTAAGGAGCCTCTGGGACAACTTCAAGTGTATCATTCAAATCATGGAGGTACCAGAAGGAGAAGAAAGAGAGCAAGCAATTGAAAACCTATCCAAAAAAATAATGATGGAAAAATTCCCTAACCTGGGGAAGGAAATAAACATGCAAGTTCAGGAAGTATAAGGTTCCAAACAAGATGAATCCAAAGAGGCACACACCAAACCACATCATAATTAAAATACAAAAGGTTAAAGACAAAGAGAGAATCTTAAAAGCAGCAAGAGAATAACAGTTAGTTACCTACAAGTGAGCAGAGTTCAAAACACTGGTTATAAGGATGCTCAATAAATTTAGGGGAAGAGTAGATGACTTATCAACTGATTTCTCAACAGATACATTTCAGTCCAGAAGGGATGGCAAGAAACATTCAAAGTGATGAAAATCAAGAACCTACAATCAAGATTATTCTACCCAGCAATGCTATCATTTAGAACTGAAGGACAGATAAAGGGCTTCCCAGATAAAAAAAAAATCTAAAGAAGTTCACCACCACCAAACCAATATTATATGATATGTTAAATGGTCTTTTTTTAAGAAGAAAAGATAAGTAATATGAATAAAATGGCAATAGATACATACCTATCAATAATTTAATCTAAAAAAATAAATAAATGAACAAGCAGAACAGAAACAGACTCATAGATACAGAGAAAATTTTGATGGTTACCAGATGGGAGAGGGGATGATGAGGCGTTGGGTGAAAAAGGTGAAGGGATTAAGAAGTACAAATTGGTAGTAACAAAATAATCATGGGAATAAAGTACAGCATAGGGAATATAGTTAACAATATTCTCATAACTAATTATTGTTCAGATGGGTACAAGATTAATGGGATGATCACTTAATAAATTACATAATGTCTAATCACTTGGTTGTACACCTGAAACCAATATAATATTGTATGTTAATTGTAATTAAAAAATAAAAATGATGCCCGGCCGGTGTGGTTCAATGGTTGAGCGTCCATCTATGAACCAGGAGGTCACAGTTCGATTCCTCATCAGGCCACATGCCCAGGTTTCGTGATTGTTCTCCAATAGGGGGAGTGCAGGAGGCAGCCAATCAATGATTCTCTCTCATCTTTGATGTTTCTATCTCTCTCTCCCTCCCCATTCCTCTCTGAAATCAGTAAAAATATATTTAAAAAATAAAAAAATTATTTTTTTAAAAAGAAAATCATAAAGAAATTGCTTTGGAATAAGGGAACAGGGATTCTTAGTAACATTCAGCCTGGATTATTATGATTTTCCTGTCCATGAGCAAGTTTACATAAAGACTAACTTATCTCAGCTTCTGACAGAATTTGAGGCTTTTGAAGGAATACTTTTGCAGTGGACTTCAAAGGCAGAATGAAAGAGGATCAATATTTTATTAACTTCTTATATTTTGTGAATTTACATATAAAGAAATTAAGAATAGAAATATCTACAACAATAGGTATATTATGTTTTGCCTATGTGGTTAGGACAGAAAATCTCAGGCAAGCTGTGAATAAGAAAGACACAGAAAGAGTGGGGAGAGGAAGAGAGAGAACCCTGAATTATCACTCTTATCCTGCTATAGGCAAATGACTAGTCCACTGTCCACTGGCTGGACCATAATTTGAACAAAATAGTGGATAATGAAAACCAGGTTATAAATGAGAAAGATTATTTTGTTCCAAATCCAAGAGACTCTTCCTCAGCCACTCTGTCATAGGTTTACTAATTTTTTTCTTATTTCTTAAGGAGGGAGTAGTAATTAATATCAAGTCTACTTTATAGTTAAGCTTGTATATTAATTATACTTTTTTTGAATTATATTCTCTATCAAGAGGCTATATACTGATTATTAGACAATGTAGCTTCAGCAATTCCCTTGCTAAATTAATTTGTCCCCAAATTAAAAAAAAAAGAAAGTTTTCAGGTAGAATTAATGTGTTAAATAATCCAGGTGAACTTAATTAGCAATTCGGGTACACATGAAGAGTTCAACAAGGAATTGGCATCTCTTATGAAAAAGAAGCCTAGGTATACTCTACCAATACCAGTGTTTGCAGTGATGTGATCCATGGGACAGGTTCATCAGGTTGCCTGGGGTGCAGAATCCCACAGCTCACCTTGGGGACTGAATCTGTTTTTTTAACATCACCACAGTGGTTCTCAGAAACTCAACAATTGCACAAATATGCTGGCTGAGGTTGAGAGGTTATTTGTTACACCGAAGGCCAAAGGCTGGTAAGGATCAGGGATGTGACTTGAACACATGTCTGCTAGCCCCTAAATGGAGCTTCCTTGCCACTCCACTGCCTCTCCTGTCCTAACTCCTTATACTTGCACAGCTCTTTACTCCACAGTTCCAGATCTCTGATGTTTGTGGCCTCTCATGTTCAGTCTCAGATCAAGCAAAAGCTGAAGAATAAAATCTACCTTCTTTTCTGAGCTTTTGGGTCAAGATGATCTATTGTGAGCAAATCCTGAATATGTTCCCCACAACATAGCTGCTCCATAGACACAGGAAAGATTGACATGTGTTTTCATCAAAACATTCAGCTCACAGATGGGAGAACTCTCCACAGAACATTAATACAGGAAAAGCCATTGATGTGACAGGAGCTAAACCATTTGTTGGCAGAAAGCTGACACTGGATAAGCACAGAGAGCTAGATTTTGGCCTATTTGAGAAAGGGACTGAATGCAGCCTCACCACAGAGGCTGGGACAGACAGGAAGTTATGTGCAGGGACTTACCCCTGACAGTGAGTGGGGATGAAGGAGCTCTGCCTGACACCAAGACTGAGATTTGAATGTTGCCCTTGCCCACGGCCAGCAGGACTACAGATTGGGCAAGAGCTTTGGAATTGGATCACCACAATGTAAAATCCCTGAGATGCTAATATAAACTAAAGGCTCAGATCTGAAGACTCCAATGGACTTTGTTGAGGCAATTAAGAGACCACTCACATAGAGACGTGTGTGGGAGAAAAATCCCTCCAACTTCATGAAAGTGTCCAGGGCTCTACCTAAGAAAGAATTGATCCCCGAGGAACCAAGAAATGACAGTGCTTTCAAAAGCAGTTAAAAATATGGATGGTTAAATCCTCAAAGAAATAATGGAAGGAAGAACATCATTAAGTAAGAATCGAAGTTTATAAAGCCAGACCAACTTTAAATTCTGTTGAAATTATGGGAATGAAAATTTTTAAAATTTTATAGATTAAATAAAAATAAACTGAAATCAGAGAAAGGGGGACTTAGTTAAATTTATCCTTTCCTTATCAAACATATATTCTATTTACACAGAACTTTTTCTGGGCAAAGAAAATAGCCATACAGAACTGGTGAGAAATGTTTATTGAAGGTTTAATTTTTTTTTCTGTACATACTGAACAACTGGAAGTATAGGGCTGAGAAATAGGTGAATGTGAATAAAGCATGGAAGAGAGAGTTATATTTTATTTTCAGATAATTGTGCCTCTGATTCCACTATTATTTCTCTTGTAAAAGAAGCAGATTCATTTTGCCTGATAAATGTTAGTTTCATGTTTAACAAATAAGTAAACCAAACTGTTTTTGATTCTCAAATGTATGTATATGTAAGTCTAAAAACTCAGTGCATTTATCCTAATATATAAAGTCAGGGGCCATCACAACCAAAACAACCAGATGAACGACCAAACAGCAGGCTTTGTGGGGCGATTATACC
>NW_005369552.1:3993146-3995487 GCF_000412655.1 Myotis brandtii | reverse complement strand
GGGGGGGGGGGCAATCAGGTGGGCAGGCAGGCAGGTGAGCAGTTAGGAGCCAGTGGTCCCAGATTGTGAGAGGGATGTCCGACTGCAAGTTTAGGCCAGGATCGGGCCTAAACTGGCAGGCAGACATCCCCCGAGGGGTCCCAGATTGGAGAGGGTGCAGGCTGGGCTGAGGGGACCCACCCCTCATCCATGAATTTTGTGCACCTGGCCTCTAGTAATTATATAACTTTGTACACAAAAACTAGTCTTAGTTGAATTTTATTCAGGTTGCAATTTTTTAGAATAAAAATATGATATTTCAATATCAGTTTATTTGAAAGCAGTATCTCAATTTTGTCTCTAAAATTCAGATGACAGCCAATTTTGTCACTTCAAGTGAGAGTCCTTAAACTCTGTTATTACATATGGTCATATTTATTCACAATAAGATGAACAAACAAATAAATATCTGTCGCAAGACTTGGTTAGTTAGTGCTTACCGGAGGACATATCTTCATAGCTTTAACTTCCGAGTGTCTAGTGTGTCCTCTCCTGCCTCACAGCAAGCTCCATGCAGCCCTCAAGCAGGACAGTTTCTTTTTCATTAGTGCTGCTGCTTCAGCCTCTCAGTATGACTGGTTGGCGATATAATTTATTTTCACAGCTATCAGCAGCATGAATGCAATTGTGTGAAATTAAAATTTAGTTGGAAAACCTTTTATCAAGTTCTGGAGTGGAGGTTTGAACTAGTCCATTAGGGGGCAGTCACATACTGCTCACTTCAAAATGCTGCTCAGGACTTCTTTGAAGACTGCATTTTTCAAGGTTAGCAAATTATTTGAATAAGTAACAGTTGGTAGTTACCAAGTAATGTTCTCCATACTTCATGCTTTAATTTCCCATATAAGCCCATGTTTTTGATTTGTAATATTGCCCATAATTAGTCCACACCAAAAAGCTATTTTTGGTGGTAGCTTGCAGCTGGTTAGCAAGCATACCCAATGAATAAATTGACAATAAAGTACATGTTAGAAAACGATATTTTATCTTTACTTATCAATTAGTGTCTATAGCTTAAGATAGTTGATATTGTTTATTTTTTAGGCACTCAAGGGTGATCACGGCCAGAAGGATGGGGGTGGGGGAAAAAATCATATAATTTCTACCTTTTCCTTTTGTTTAGATCTAGTCTAAAAATCTATCACAAATATTTATTTAAATGTAGCTTACATACATTTAAAATACTTTTATTTGTTTATTAAGTAGTTTTACTACTTGAACTGCCCATAATTTTATTGTGAGAAAGTAAAAAGTTTTGCTAATTATATATCAAATTACTACTGTATTTATATAAGGAGGAGAGAGATATCAAAGCATTGGTTAATATGCCTTGGAAATAAATAATTTTAAATATAAAGGTTTAAGTTAGCAGTCAAAAGTAATGTAAAATTAGAAAGTAAAATTTTCCAGGGGATTACAATTAATCAATACTTATCAGTTTGGTAGTATGAATCTGAAATATGACATTTACTTATATATTAAAAATATCATCTGTTTAAAATTTCTTTTCCTCTTTTTTTTTAAAGAAAACAGTGTGATAAATCTTAAGACATTATTTTAGTAATAGATGTCTTCATCTCATAAAGACTTTGTACTTCTAAGCAAAATCAGTTAGATACTTTACCAGAAGTAATAGCAGTATTATAGTAAAACTGGTTAACTATAGTTAATTCCTGTACTTTAAATAATTTTTTAAGGGCACAGATAACCTCTACAAAGTGTGTTGAATTCAAGAACTACTTTTTAACTATTTATTCTTAAAAAAATCATAAAAAATTGAATATTATAAATGTGCATAGGACATGAACTTCTGAGGAAAGACCTTAATTCAAAGAAATAGACAGCTTTCTACAACTGTATTTTATACAAAATGAGTTCATATATTTTTTTCTCCTTAGATAACACAAGTTTTCATGGAAGAGAGATGAAAACATAAAACAAAAATTGTGCTAAGTGTATTAAAATAATGCTTTAAAATAATTTGAAACAAAGTTTTAGTATTTCAAATTCAAGCTAAAACTTAAATGTTTTATTAGTTGGAAGTTCTCAAATAATTTCTCATAGATACTGTATTTTATTTCAAGATTAATAATATTCAATTAAATTCATTTACTAAAATTGAATATTTTAAAAAACCTAAAACAAATTTCTCAGAAAATAAAAATAATTTCAAATTCTAACTTGTATTCTTTTTATAAAAAGTCTTAATGAAATTATAAACTTAAATAGATTTTGGAATAGTAATAATAAATCCAATATGCATTGAGTATGATGAACAGATTATGTATTTACAAGTGTACAA
>NW_005369552.1:3960032-3993095 GCF_000412655.1 Myotis brandtii | reverse complement strand
ATATATATTTATTTTAAACCAGGTGAAAATTAAATGTTATTTTTTTCTCAGCTTTACAATAAAAATACCACTAACTTGAAAATTAGCAGTTAGGCTGAAATAAAAATGTTAAACAGAAAAGAAAATTATCTAAATGTGTATACTTTTGTATGTTTTTAATGATTTTATTTTAGATAGGTTTGCTCTTTGGGAAAGATAATGATTTTTTATTTGTCTGTGACTTTGCAATTCTCACTGTAACTACATTTACAACAAAACAAAGCAACTAACAATTACATAAATGTTATAAACACATTACAGCAGGTTGAAAGTTCGTAAGACAAAATTTTAATTTGTTATTCATCTGTTTTCACATATTAAATTTTTTCTCCATTGTAATTGATATATTTAACATTGCTTTTAAAATATATTATATCTGCAAATTTAATAATATAAAAGACAAGTTTCCTGAAAAATTTGTTGCACCTATAAATTGCTAGGATGAGACTCTAAGCAGTTAGAGATAGTGACAATGAAAATGACAATGCAGACTGGAGGGCTGTTATCAAACACTGCAATGAATCTATTACAAATATGATAAAACTGGATAGAAATGTTATATTTTTTGGAATTGCACTCATGTAAGCGAGAAAACAGCAGCCTTACCTTTGACATATATCAAAACGATGAAATGAAGTAGAAGGAACATTGCAATCAATCTGCAGTTGAAGAAATGCTTTATACCAGAATAATAGGAATAGGTTCACAGCAATTGAGTTATTAGACGTGTCCTCCTTATACCTCAGAAGGAGTAACTTCGGTGCCTCCCAATGGGCTGAGCATGCTCACTTCACTGGCACAAGAGGAGACGGTGTTTTGTCACAATGCAGCCTATCTTTCTTTTTTCATTTTAATTTAAACATTCAGTTGTATTCTTGGTCATTATTTCATAATAGTATTCTACAGAGAGACATAGATAAGACTTTGGTATTCTTAGATAAGAAACATTTTATTTAAAAAATCACTTTATTTTTTCCTCCTCCAAGCATGTAGTTCAGTTTGCTCTTATTTAAATCCAAACATAAACAGAGGTTCTTAAAATATGAAGGGATATAGATTCACAATGAATAGGTGATGAAACCCTCTGTAAGCATATATTCATGCAATAAGCAACTGACACAAAGCTACTCCTGGCAAATACACTTCTATTCAAATTCACTTAAATGTTTTCAAATGACACAGAAAGATAGTAATAATTAAGATACATGGACTTGTGTTTATTATTTTCTTACTGTAAGACATTTCCACAATATTATAAACTTCCTGAACTTTCTCTGTAATCATATTCCTTTTTTAAAGTGGGAAACTTCATTCTGGGCTTTCAATTCCGTGTTGCACACCTACTAGAAAACTTTAATCTTAATTTAGTTCTTACATCCTGAAAGCAGCTTCTGAAACAGCATAGTGCAAGTTAAAGTACAGAAAGGGACTTGTGGTTGTAGTCCTAATATAATCATAAAAACTTCTATAAAAGGACACTGTAGAATTTCATTGTCAGAGCACATATTTTACCAATTGTGAAATGTCTATTTAGACACATAAAACAGGATGTAGTTCTGATCTGAACAGAGAGTTTTGTAAGTGAATGTTATAGATTCTCTTATATGCTTTTATTAACCGTGTTGTAACAACCCTGTTGGACAAACTCTCCTGTGATGACTGGCTATTATCATCACAAATCATAAGAGACAGGGTTTTCATTGTGCTTTCTTTCATTCCAAACTTTGATGGAATAAGGACTAAAAGGAATTTTAAATAGAAAATATTTTATTTATCACATAATATAGTTAGGTCTTTTCTCTTTTAAGAAGTGAGTTAAATTCTCCAAGACTCTTTCCAGATACATTTAGATGTGTTCTCATCTTATTTTTCAAGCCAAAAGAGAGAGTAACAAAGAGAATAAAGTAAAGATGAAAAGATATATTTCAAGATATTTTTTTTACATTTCAAACACCTTTTTTTTCCCCTCCACTAACCTTCAAATCTATTAGATAAAAATTGCCTTATTTCGCCTTAAAAAATATCAGGGCGCCCTAACCGGTTTGGCTCAGTGGATAGAGCATTGGCCTGCGGACTGAAGGGTCCCGAGTTCGATTCCGGTCAAGGGCATGTACCTTGGTTGCAAGCACATCCCCAGTGGGGGGTGTGCAGGAGACAGCTGATGGATGTTTCTCTCTCATCGATGTTTCTAACTCTCTATCCCTCTCCCTTCTCTGTAAAAAAAAATCAATAAAATATATTAAAAAAAATATCAGGGTGGTGAGTTTTTCTTACATTTATGTTCTGCTGCCAAGATGATAGATGCTGGTTCCTGAAACTTTGAGCATGATTTTTTAAGTGCCATTAAGTACTATGAATTGCCTGCCACAACTTTATTAGAAGTTAAAATATATGTTCTGTGAAAATATAATTTTTAGAGGAAGAAGAAATGTCAAGATTTCAAAAAAATTAGTTTAGATTTTTGTGTGTGAATATTTAGCCTTAGAAATAGTTTTAAATTACTAAAAGGTTGAATCATCATCTCTTTGTGTCAGGCTTTTCAAAATTACTTGGAAAAATTAACACAAAAATGCAGAACTTAATAATTATAAATAACAATTAAGAACATCTTTGGCTTATTACTGGTTTCTAAAGGCAGAAAGCGCAAGGATCGAAACATGTTTTATTTAACATATTTTACCTTTGATTGATCTATTGTGAATCTGCAGCCTTTTGAATTATGCTGAAATGACTGAAAGGTGCACAAGGATATAATGTATGTGTTTAAATAAGGATGAATGCATTTACTTTTTTCTTAGAGACATGGTGGAAAAGGAAGCTCCAGAGAGTGCCTCATACAGAGCTGGGCAGGAGACTTGTACAAACTGATTCATCCCTGGATATTAACGTCAGATTCACGCAAGTGTATTTTATTAATCCTTGTCTGCACTGACTCATTTCTTTCTTCCAGTCTTCTGTGGGTAGTACTCAGACTTTTGGCAATAACTGTATAAAAGCTCACATCAATACAGTATTTACTATATGGCACAATTCAGTATAATTCTGGCTAATTCTAGGGAGTTTATTAACTGAAAGTACTAATTACCTGGCTCCAGGTGTTGGGGTGGGGCATTTTCTTAGCTTCTGCTGTAATGTTTATTCACCTTAGAAGCCATTGTTATCTATAAAGTTCTAAAACTCAGAACATAATTTATTTAAATATGGTCAGAAAACCCGATTTTAACACGTTTTCAAAATTGTTTGTTTTTCATATGGACCATAATTCTCTATCTTTCCAAATTAATGTTTGCATTCAAGATATTTACTCAACAGTCACTCTGCTTAATTCCAGTATAGGCTTGTAAACACCTCTCACTTCTACCATCAAACTAGTTTGTTTTTTTTAATCAAAACCTGATCCATTAGCTGTTTTGTATCATTTTCTGTTTTGAGGGGAAAAGACTGTGCTATTTAATGAATGAATTATATTAATAGATATATTCTCTCCTCAAAAAGAGAAATTATCCTATATAATAAAGAGGTAATATACAAATTGACCCCCACACCCTCGCATCACAAGATGGCCACCCCCACATCATCACAAGATGGCTGGCAGGGGAAAGCAGTTGGAGGTGACCAGGCCAGCAGGAGAGGGCAGTTGAGGGTGATCGGGTTGGCAGGAAAGCAGTTAGGGGGTGATCAGGCTAGCAGAAAGAAGCAGTTAGGGGCAATCAGGCAGGCAGGCAGGCGAGTGGTTAGAAGCCAGCAGTCCCGGATTGTGAGAGGGATGTCTGACTGCTGGTTTAGTGGGGGTGGCCATCTTGTGATGCAAGGGTGTGAGGGTCAATTTGCATATTTCTTATTTATTATATAGGATAATTTCTCTTATTGAGGAGAGAATATATCTATTAATATAATTTGTTCATTGACTAAACCAACAGTCGGACATCCCCCAAGGGGTCCCAGATTGGAGAGGGTGCAGGGTGGGCTGAGGGACCCCCCCCCCCCCAGTGCATGAATTTCGTGCCCTGGGCCTGTAGTAGAATAATAAATATCAGAATCCCAAACCATGATAGCAGGCCAACAATGGCAATGCTCACTTGAGTGTCTCCCTATCATAAATGAAGTTATAGTAAAATCTTAGTAATTCACCCATCCTACTATTTTTTTAAAATATATATTTTATTGATTTTTTACAGAGAGGAAGGGAGATGGATAGACAGTTAGAAACATTGATGAGAGAGAAACATTGATCAGCTGCCTCCTGCACACCCCCCACTGGGGATGTGCCCGCAACCAAGGTACATGCCCTTGATTGGAATCAAACCTGGAACCCTTCTGTCCTCAGGCTAACGCTCTATCCCCTGAGCCAAACCGGTTAGGGCCATCCTACAATTCTTTGCCTTTCTATGTGACATTATATCATGAACTCATCATTAAATATGATTAATATTTTGAGTAACTTTCTTAGCAGTGATAACAGGTTTATTTGCATCCTATAGGCAGAGCAAACCTAACTGAATCACATGGTCTCAGGAGCATAGTGCATAGTAAGTTAGCAAACCAGTTCTGATATAGGGTCCATTATAAACAAGAAAGTCTAACTTAATTGTTCTAACTCTGATGTTCTACATTTAAAATAATTTAAATCATGCTCCATTTCTCTGGGAATTTCAATTCTTGGAAAGCTCAAGGATAAGGAGGATAGCCATCAACCCAGAGTACAAAACATCACTGAGACATCTACCATTGGCAGTATATTGATTAGATACTTTGAAAGGCCTTCTTGCTTGAAAAGGATAGCTCCTGCATAAAACAATTTTCACTGTGTCTCTGGAGTCTTTGAAGTGAGGGGAATTAAATCTAAAGAGACAACATGAGACAAAAATAAAAAAACAAAATGCTGAATGGCAATGGAGAACAGTAAACAAATATATAATGCAAATCAATTAGAGTTCAGGGGCTGGGGAGAATTGTGAGAATGAAGAAGAGTCAATATCTGAGGAGATAATGACTAAATATTCTAGAAATGATGAAATGTAAAATTTGTATGTAGGGAAAAATGTATAGTACATAGTACACATAAAAATAAATCCACACTTGGACATTTTATATTGAAATGGCATAATATCAAATATGCAGAGAAAGCTTTCAAAGGAACCAGATAAAAAAGACAGATCACTCAGAAAGGGAAAATTGAAATACTAGCAGACTTCTCAAGAATGAGGAAGCCAGGGAAAGTGCAATAGTACTTGGCATTCTGAGAGAAAATAACTGGCATCTAAAAATTGTGTACCCAGGAAAACTATCTTTTTAAAAGGTGTATAACATGAAGTCAAGTACAAAATTAAAAAAAAAAGTTAAGGAAGAACCAAAATAAAAGGTGTGGATAAGGAGTTCAATGGTATTTCATGGAAGGGAACAATCTGTTTCAGTTAAAGAACATTAGAAGAAGCTCCATCCATCTTGAAGGATGAATTGAGAGATTAAGAAGTAATGTCAACTGTTCTCACAGTGGTATGAAGACCAAAACCAGGAGAGATACTCCACAAGCATCTTGGAGATATGGTGGTAGATTTAATTACTGCTCCCAATTATTTCACTCCCTGCAAAAAGGTTATACATGCTCACTTCTTGCTGTGTGACTTGCCAGTGCATCTTATAGGTCATGGATATACTTTTGCCTTGGCCATGAGACTAATTTGGACAAAATGAATGTGTAGCATGTGCCATTTTCCAGCAGAGACTTTATTTATTTAAATTCTTTCTTGTTTAAAGTATTACATATGGCTCCCCCCGCCCCATTGACCTCTTCCCGGCCACTCCCACATCCCAACACATGCCCTCACCCCGCTACTGTCTGTGTTCTTTGATTATGCTTATATGCATGCATACAAGTCCTTTGGTTGATCTCTTACACCCCCATTCCCCCCCACAACACCCCTGCCTTCCCTCTGAGGTTTGATGGTCTGTTTAATGCTTCTATGTCTCTGGATCTATTTTTGTTCATCAGTTTATGTTGTTTACTATATTCCACAAATGAGTGAGATCATGTGATATTTATCTTTCTCAGACTGGCTTATTTTGCTTAGCATAATGCTCTCCAGGTCCATCCATGCTATTGCAAATGGTAAGAGTTCTTTGGTTTTTACAGTAGTGTAATGTTCCATTGTATAGATGTACCACAGTTTTTTAATCCACTCATCTGTTGATGGGCACTTAGGCTGTTTCCAGACCTTAGCTATTGTAATTTGTGCTGCTATGAACATAGGGGTGCATACATCCTTTCTGATTGGTGTTTCTGATTTCTTGGGATATATTCATAGAAGTGGGATTACTGGGTCAAATGTGAGTTCCACTTTTAATTGTTTGAGGAAAATTTATAGTGTTTTCCACAATGGCTGCACCAGTCTGCATTCCCACCAGCAGTGCATGAGGGTTCCTTTTTCTCCACATCCTCAAAAGCAATTATCGTTTGTTGATGTGTTCCCTTGTTGATGATAGCCATTCTGACAGGTGTGAGGTACATCATTATCGTTTGATTTGCATCTCTAGGATAATTAGTGACTTTGAGCATGTTTTCATATGTCTCTTGGCCTTCTGTATGTCCACTTTTGAAAAGTGTCTATTTAGGTCCTTGGCCCATTTTTGATTGGATTGTTTATCTTCCTTTTGTTAAGATGTATGAGTTCCCTATAAATTTTGGAGAATAAACTCTTACCAGATACAACATTGGCAAATATGTTCTCCCATGCAGTGGGCTTTCTTGTTGTTTTGTTGATGGTTTATTTTACTGTGCAGAAACTTTTTATTTTGAGGCAGTCCCATTTGTTTATTTTCTCCTTAGTTTCCATTATCCTTGGAGCTGCATCAGTAAAAATATTGCTACAACATATGTCTGATATTTTGCTGCCTACAGATTCTTCGAAGATTTTTATGGTTTCCCATCTTACTTTTAAGTCTTTTATCCATTTTGAGTTTATTTTTGTGTATGGTGTAAGTTGGTGGTCTAGTTTCATTTTTTTGGATGTATCTATCCAATTTTCCCAACACCATTTATTGAAAAGACTGTCTTGACTCCATTGAATTCTCTTGCATCCTTTGTCAAATGTTAATTGAGCATAATGGCTTGGGTCAATTTCCGGGCTCTCTGTTCTGTTCCATTGGTCTATATGTCTGTTCTTGTGCCAGTACCAGGCAGTTTTGAGAATAGTGGCTTTGTAATACAGCTTGATATCTATCTGGTGTTGTGATCCCTTCAACTTTGCTCTTCTTCCTCAAGATTTCTGCAGCTATTCGGGGTCTTTTTTTTTTAATTCCAAATGAATTTTTGGAGACTTTGTCCTAGGTCTGTGAAATATGTCATTGGTTTTTTAATGGGAATTGCATTGAATCTGTAAATTGCTTTGGATAGTATGGACATTTTAATGATGATGATTCTACCAATCCATGAACATGGTATATTCTTCCATTTGTTTATGTCTTCACCTTTCCTCTTTTTTCAACATCCTATATTTTTCTGAGTACAGGTCTTTTACCTCCTTAGTTAAGTTTATTCCTAGGTAACTTAGTTTTTTTGTTGCAATGGTTAATGGGGTGTTTCTTTAGTTTCTCTTTCTGTGAGTTCATTGTCTATATATGTATATATATAAAGAGCCAGGGTCCGTAACAGCCAAAAACGACCAAGGGCTTGACCTACCAGAAGTCAGTGCTGGGTTGCCATGGCGACCCAGCACTGACTGCCAAGGGGCCTATGGATCAGGCTCAGAGAGAGGCCGGGAGAGAGAAGCAGGGTCTGATCCTTAGCCTCCGTGGCAGCTGTTGATCAGCACTTGCCTCTCTCTTTCTCTCCGGGCCTGGCCAGCAGCTGCGCCTCTCTTTCTCTCTGGCCTCCGCTGGGGCTGCTGATCAGCCCTGACTCTCTGATCAGGCCCGTTTATAGGCCCAGAGACGCTGACTGGCATAGAAACCAACCAATCAGAACCAAATCTGGGTGAAGTGTGAGGAGCCAATGGCTGCCTAGGAGGTGGAGCTTTTGACACTGACTGTCATGGAAACTGACCAATCAGAACCTAATCTGGGTGAACTGTGAAGGCAGAACCTAAGGTGGGGCCTGAGGAGGGGTTTTAAGGGCAACAGCTGTTTGGTGTAAGGTGTAAGAAAGTGGTTCAATTTTTTAATTACCGGTTTGGCAGTATAGTGCACATGGCTGGCTATCACTCATTAGTTATCACTTGTTTAAAGATGGCCAGTTATAGCTACTATGTACAACTCTTATCCATGGTCTCATTTTCCATGGTTTCAGTTACCACAGTCTGAAAATATTAAATGGAAAATTCCAGAAATAAACAATTTATAAGTTTTAAATTGTGTGCCATTCTGAGTAGCATGGTAAAATCTTGCACCCTCCCACTATGTCCCACCCAGGATATGAATCATCTTTTTGTCCGGCATCTCCAATCTATACATACCCTCCGCTCTCACACACACACACTCGTTTGTCAATTAGTAGCCATCTTGGTTATCAGTGTCTCAGTGCTTGTGTTCAAATATCAGTTCTAGTAGCCTAATGCTTTGTCACAATGCCTACATCATTCATCTCATCACTTAGGCATCGTATCATCTCACATCACCACAAGAAGAAGAGTGAGTACAGTACAATAAGATATTTTAAGAGAGAAAGACTACATTCACATAATTTATATTACAGTATGTTTTATAATTGTTCTATTTTATTATTGTTATTGTTCATCTTTTACTGTGCCTTATTTATAAATTAAATTTTATCATAGATATACATGTATAGAAAAAACATAGTATATATAGGGTTTTATACTATCCATAGTTTCAGACATCTACTGGGGGTCTTGAAACGTATTACTACTATACCAGTCCCCCCTTATCTACTAAGGTTTCTTAATTTGCAACAAAATACTCTTCTAACTGCTACACAGGAAAGAAGTGAATAAATAAATAAGTCAGACAAATCCAGACACGTATTTTGGTGATTCCCTAGAAATATCTTACATAATTTTGCAACTCAACTGTGGTGGGCTGTTGATAAGGTGCCCCAAGATACCTTCTAGTTCTCTCTCCTGTCTTACTCTGTCAGGCATTACTACACCTGGTGTGCCTTATTGCTACCTCTGCTAGATTTTACTGTGACTGCTGGGTATACTGAATCCCACGATGTCTGCCCAACACCACTGGAGCCCACCATACCTGTGGTCTTCCCTAGCTGCTGATATACCAGAGCCTGAGAAGTGGGGACAAATGCCTCTCTTTCTTTACAGTTTTATGCTTTGTTAGGGTATTTCCAAATCAATGCTACTTGTGCTTTTATAGCTTACAGGGTGCTATGGACTGAATGTTTGTGTTTCCCCAAAATTCATGTTGAAGCCTGATTCCAATATGATGGTATCTGGAGGTGAAGCATTTGGGAGATGGTTAGGTAATGAGGGTAGAGCCCCCATGCATGGGATTAGTGCTCTTATCAGAAGAGGCTCCCAAGGAGCATCCTCACTGTTTCCATCACGTGAGCATACAAGATGTAAGATGGCAGTGCCGCCCAAAAGAGGGGGCTCATCAGAACCCAACCATGCTGGCATCCTGATCTCAGAATTCCAGCTCTAGAACAGTAATAAATAAATGTCTTCTGTTTATAAGCCACCTTGGCTATGGTATTCTGTTCTAGCAGCCCAGGCTGACTAAGATGCAGGGGCTCTAGGGAAATAGTTCTTTACCTATTATGGCCAATACTCTCACTCCTTTCCACATCCATCACATGATTTAGAAAAGAGCCCAGCCAGTGACAGGGGCATGTCTTACACCAGTGATGGCGAACCTATGACACGCGTGTCAGAGGTGACACGCGAACTCATTTTTTTGGTTGATTTTTCTTTGTTAAATGGCATTTAAATATATAAAATAAATATCAAAAATATAAGTCTTTGTTTTACTATGGTTGCAAATGTCAAAAAATTTCTATATGTGACACGGCACCGAAGTTAAGTTAGGATTTTTCAAAATGCTGACACACCGAGCTCAAAAGGTTCGCCATCACTGTCTTACACACTGTATCACCTTTGTCTCTGAAACTAAAGACCAGTCTGACTGGGCTTGGCCCTCTTTCTCAGGAGGATCCTTAATCACTTTGACAAAAGCATTTGCAGAGGCCTTTGTCACCTGTCCTACCAGATAAACCCAGACATGCCTAAACCTTGGGATTGGACATGACCTGGCCTTACTGGTGTACTGGTCCCCCGCGTCCCCCCCCCCCCCCGCCACTCAAACACACACAGAATTCTGTTCATCACCCAAACAGAGCAACATGCTCCTCTCCTGACAATTTTGTGTCTTTTTCTCTCTCTGACAATGCCTCTGTGCTCATTTGAACCAGGTTTTATATAATAATGACTCTGGTGAAGGAGGTTTTGGAGGGAGGTTCATCCCTTAAGTTGAATTCTCCTAGCAATAGCCCTAGTTAGTAGGGGCTCCCTGGGAATTATATTCACTACCAATTCTTGGCTTTTGAGAAGTCTGATTGGATTTCTGGAAGGCTAGTCTATCTGGAAGAATGCCCCACTTCTAAGAGGATAAAAAAGTATAAAGAATGGGGTAGGGAAAATGGTTAAAACTGTAAGTGTGCATGTAGTCAACTAGGTCATAGAAGATGTGGTAACACTCTAAAGGAAAAACTAAAGAATTATTTAGGAAGAGATGCTTACGTTCTCTGGAGTGAAATGATGTCAGTTTGTAGTTCAAAGAATGAGGTAGAAATTATTCTATAAAATAATTTTCTTCTCATTACAGAACACAACACAAGACTTTGACATTTTAGCCCTTTTTTGAACTACCATTTCTTAATTTCTATACTGAATTCAATAGTGTGCTGCCCCCCCACCAGCCAAGCTCATGTCCCCACAGAACCTGTGAGTGTAAACTTATTTGGAAATAGGGTCTTTGCATATGTATTCATGTTAAGATGAGGTGTCCTTATAAGAAGAGGGAAATTTGGACATACAGGAGAGAAGGTCATGTGAAGACAAAGCCAGATTATGGAGTGGTACATCTATAAGCCAAGGAGGCTAAGGATTATTGGCAACCACTATCAGCTATAGGAGACAAGGAAGGATAATTCCCTCAAACCTGAGAGAGCATAGTTCTGTGACACCTTAATTTTGGACTCCTAGCCTCCAGAACTGTGAAAATAAATTTCTATTTTTAAAAGCCACCCAGTTAGTGGCACTTTGTAATGGCAGCCTT
This sequence comes from Myotis brandtii, assembly GCF_000412655.1. Classification (NCBI taxonomy): domain Eukaryota; kingdom Metazoa; phylum Chordata; class Mammalia; order Chiroptera; family Vespertilionidae; genus Myotis; species Myotis brandtii. Next base: position 3,981,812 of record NW_005369552.1, on the reverse strand, counting down.
AGTCAAGTAATACAATCCCTAACACATGCATAACACAGTGCTAGAAGTCCTACAAGTGCTAGAAGTATACTAGTTTTATATTACTTAGGCTGTGTCTTTAGAATACCAACATATATAGATAAAAAGGAAGAAAAGTCACCCAGTGTTTAAAAATCAGCAAAGATAAAAGTATCCTATATAATAAAAGGGTAATATGCAAATAGACAGAATGGCAGAACAACCAAACAACCAATCATAATATACTAATGATATGCTAAGGCTGCTCAACCACTCGCTATGACATGCATTGACCATCAGGGGGCAGAAGCTCCGACCAATAGGTTAGCTTGCTGCTGGGGTCCGGCTGATCGGGACTGAGCCAGATGGGCTGGACATGCCCTGGAGCCCTCCCATGGTCCCTCCCCGGCCCAATCATGCACCAGTGGGGTCCCTCAGCCTGGCCTGCACCCTCTCACAATTTGGGATCCCTCAGGGGATGTGGAGAGGCAGTTTCAGCCCGATCCTGCAGGCCACTCCCCTTTGGAGAGCGCCAGACACAGGGCTCATGGCTGGTGAGCACTGCTGTGGCAGCACAAGCCTCTTCTGATCGGGACTGATTGGGCGTGAGCCTGCAGCAGGCACAGTGGGGCTGGGATGAGCGGGAGCTGCAGGTAAGAGCTGCAGGTGGCATTGGGCTGCGGGTTTTAGCCTGATCCCTGCAGGCCACCCAGAGGGACCCCACCCATGCACGAATTTGTGCACCGGGCCTCTAGTATTGTTATAATAGGACAAGATCATCTTGCCATCGGGACCCATTTAAAACGGTTCAGGCACAGAGTCTCTCATAACATCCAACCCTACTCTCCTTGGACTAAAGCTTCATGTTTTCCTGGTAGCTGGTTGACTGAAAAGAGGATTTCTGAAACTTTTCTGCATGATAAAAATCACTTAGACTGCCACTGAACTCAAATTTCCAGGAAATCTGGATGTTTAACTAGCACTTAAGAAATATCAATATCAAATATTAATTAATGGATTCAAATGTCCCAGGCTCATGATGGGCACAAATATTCAAAGTGATGAAAAGGAAGGACCTACAATCAAGACTACTCTACCCAGCAAGGTGGTTATTTAAAACTGAAGGCAAAATAAAGAGCTGCCCAGAAAAGAAAAAAACTAAAGAGATTATTACCACCAAACCAGTATTACAAGATGTTAAAGAGACTACTTTAAAAAGAAAGGAAAAAAAGAGGAGCATATAAGAAGAAAAAAAGGAATAAAATGGCAATAAATACATACCTATCAACAATCACATTAAATGTAAATGGCTTAAGTGCACCAACCAAAATACATAGAGTAGCTGAATAGATTTTTTTAAAGGCCCATATATATGCTGTCTACAATAAACCTACCTCAGAACAAAAGACACATAGATTGAAAGTAAAGGAATGGAAAAAGATATTTCATGCCAATGGAAATGAAAAAAAAAGTCTGGGATAACAATATTTATTTCAGATGAAATAGACTTTAAAGCAAAGGCTATAATAAGAGACAAAGAAGGACACTACATAATGATAAAGGGATAGATCCAACAAGAGGATATACCCCTTATAAACATTTATACATTCAACATAGGAGCACTTACATATATAAAGCAAATCTTTATGGACATAAAGGAGGACAGTAATACAGTTATGACTATGGTAAGAGATTTTAATGCCCCATTTACATAAATGGATAATCTTTGAGATAGAATATCAAAAGGGAAACAGTAGCCTTAAATGACACACTAGATCAGATGGATTTGCTTGATATTTTTCGAGCATTTCTCCCCAAAGCAGTAGAATATATCCTTTTCAATTCATATGGAGCATTTTCTAAGATAGACCATATGTTAGGAAGCAAGACAAGTCTCAATAAATTTAAGAAGATTGAAATAATATCAAGCCACAAAGATATAAAACTAAAAATCAATTACCAGAAAAAAAAACAACTAAAAAAATACACAAACACATGGAGGATAAATAACATGTTACTAAACAATGAATGGGATAACAATGAGATTAAGGAAGAAATAAAAATATACTTTGAGACAAAAATAAAATACAACAACCCCAAAACTTTGAGACATAGTAAAAACAGTCCTAAGAGGAAAATTCATAGCTTTACAGACCTATCTCAAGAAAAATCTCAAACAAACAATCTAACATTACACTGAAAGGAACTAGAAAACAACAACAACAAAGTCCAAAGTACGTAGAAGAAAGGAAATAATAAAAAACAGAGCAGAAATAAACAAAATATAGTTAAAAAAACAATACAAAATATCAATGAAACTAAGAGCTGGTTCTTTTTAAAATAAACAAGATTAACAAACCTTTAACCAGATTCATCAAGAAACAAAGAGAGAGGATCTAAATAAATAAAGTCAGATAATAAAAAGGAGAAGTAACAAGTGGAATCACAGAAATAGAAAGGATTATAAAAATATTACAAATTGAACATTCTGAACTAAATGGATAAAATCCTAGAAACATATAATCTTCCAAAACTGAATCAAAGAGAAACAGAAAATCTGAAAAAAGTCATTACAATTAATGAAAAGAAAGTAGTAATCAAAAAACTTCCAACAAACAAAAGTCCTATACTATATGGCTTCACAGGTGAATTTTACCAAACATTCAAAGAAGAACTAACACCTCAAACTATTCAAAAGATTTCAAGAGGATGGAGAATTCCCAAACTCATTTTTTGAGGCCAGCATTATCCTGATTCTAAAACTGGATAAAGATACTAAAAAGAAAGAAAATTATAGACAAATAGTCCTGATAAACATATAGGAGAAAATTCTTAACAAAATATTAGTGAACTGAATCCAGCAACATATTAAAAAGATCATACACCATGAATAAGTAGGATTTATTCTGGGGATTCAAGATTGGTACAATATCTGCAAATTAATTAATGAGATACATAGACAAAATGAAGGATAAAAATCACGTGATCATATCAATAGATACAGAAAAAGCATTTGATAAAATCTACTACCCATTTATGATAAAAAAAAACCCTCAGCAAAGTAGAAATGGAGAGAACATATCTCAACATAATAAAGGCCATATATGACAAACCCACAACTAATATCATACTCAATAGGGAAAAATTAAAAGTGTTTCTCTTAAAATTAGGAACAAAACAAGGATAACCACTTTTACCACTGTTAGTAAACATAGTACTGGAAGTTCTAGCCACAACATTAAATAGGAAGAAGAAATAAAAGGCATCCAAATTAGAAAGGAAGAAGTAAAACTCATTATTTGAAGATGTCATGATACTGTATACTGATTTTATCTTTATAGTTTAGTCCATCTATAATAATAAAAGCATAATATGCTAAATAGACCAGTCGTCCTTCCAGACAAAGTTGGGGCTGCGAGGTAAGACCAGGTCCCGGGAGCTGGTGGCCAGAGGGAAGCCCGGGTCCCGGGTGCCAGAGGGAAGCTGGTGCAGGCAGCTGGGGGAAGGAAGGCCTACTCTTGCACAAATTTTGTGCATCAGGCCTCTACTAGGTTATAAACTATTGAGATAGTAACATGACAGAATTAGTGGGGAAATGGACATCATCCAGAATTCCAGGATTTAAAGCTAATTAACTAATTATTACTTTAGTTTGTCCTACTTTGGAAATGAAGAAAAGCTCATTTTTAGTGGTAGGGGAAAAGTTACATGATTGAAAAAGAAGCATTTCTTGATTCCCTTTTCCCCCAGTATAAATCTCTATATTATGTTGTGCATCCAAAGAGAGTATTACATGTATATTTAGCATCCACCTCTTTTGGATGTTTAGCATCTGACCTCTCTTCTCACATTTGGGAAATACCTAGAAGTCCTCACTACCTGGAAGAAAAGCCTACTTCCCACTATAGAAGCTGAAGTGCCAGGTGCTTTGTTTATGTTCCTGATTCTCCTGCTGCTAGGTAGAGGACTTATGACCCAGTCACCAGTCATCAGAAACACCTCCCAGGATAGAAAATTGGGAGCTTGTAATCCAATAAAGAGGAGCTATATATAGCCCAATTCTGGAGCAGGTGTGGGCAGCAGAGCAGTGGGTGAGGTGTGATGGCGCCAATCAGGGTACAGGTAGAATGTAGCAATGACAATGGGGAGGGGACAGACTTTGGCAGCCAGTGTTTGGTGATGGTGACAACAGTATCCTCACCAGAGTCACTTTGTAGCAGGGTTTTAGCTGTTGTCTGGTTTAGCAGTCCTTTCTCCTACCCATTTTCCAAGTTTTGTTCTTCAGCCTTTCCAGTAATTCTAATTCCTATGCTGCTAAAATGCAGTTTTTACATAAGACCCCTGCCTGATGCAGCTCTGTTAGCAAGGTTCTATTTCTCACTTTTCCCGTCCCATCATTTTCCATCTCATTATAAATTAACCCCCAAAGTAACAACTCAAACTCATATTTACCACAATGTCCCAACAGTCCTGACAAACGGACATCAGTGCTGATGCAGTGCTGTGTGGATTCTGGATTCATGGCAGGCCAGCACACACAGTGGTGAGAACAGCAAGGACAAAACCTCATCACTGGATGTTGAGATGAAAACCTTCTGATCAACAGATATACAATCTGATGCAACAAAATCCAAATTTCTTAGAACCAAGCTAACATTTTAGTAACCTATTATCTCTCTTCATAGTGGAAAACCATCAGCATGATTCAGAAGCGTCAAAGGAGGTCCTTACAGGATGAACAGAAATAACTTTAGTATTTCTCGAAAGAACAAGTTGGAGTGGGGAGGTGGATAAGCTGTGCACCTGAGGAAGTTACGAGTTTGTGAACAATTAAGTGAGGATTTGGGAGTTGTGTTTATTGAGTAAGGCCTGCTTGGTTACATCTGTGGACCGTGTTATAGTGAAACACATGGTGAGCTCTGGTGAGTGATGTTTCCAGGATTGATGCTGGTGTATGTAGTGTGGAGCAACTGTTTGAAATCCTGTTTGGCATAAAACTATGGGGAGGCCAGTCGAAGGTCTTATGTAATTAATGTAGGGTAGCCAAGGGCAGTAGCCTATGTATTACAACCCAGACTGAGCACAGTTTTTCCATAAAAGTGGGAAAATCTCTAAGGTCATGATCTGTGCCAGCTGTGACATAAGTGATTGGTTGACAAGATTTATTTATTTCTTATGCGAGGACATTTTCCTTGACTGCTAATTAGCATAAGAATTTAGCTAAGAGTTCTCACTTTACTTCTAGACTACATTTCTAGTTGGCCAAATAGCAATTATTCCTTCTGTCACCTGTTTTATGGTTAAGTTTTCCATGGAGACAATAAATTGAACCAGGGATAGTAACCCTGGAGCTGAGTCTTGGTTTGTCTGTTACTGGACTGTGAACACCCACGGCATCAAGGCCTTGTAGGCAGCAACCCTAATCCTGAGTAGAACTCTGCTCTGGAAGAGTCTCACATAAGCCCTTTGAATTTAAAGTATTCTAAGATATATTGCTAGCCATCTATAATAATAAAAGCATAATATGCTAATTAGACCGGATGTCCTTCAGGACGACCTTCTGGACGAAGCCGGGGCTGCCAGGGAAGCCAGGGTCCCAGGTGCCTGCCGGTGGCTCGGGGGAAGCTTGGGGTCCTTGGTGCCAGAGGGAAGCCAGTTCTGGCAGCTGGGGCAAAGAAGGCCTACTCTTGCACGAATTTTGTGCATCAGGCCTCTGGTGATAAATAACGAGCTTAACTGAGTATATTTAAGTAATCTTCAAAATAGTCTTTTTTAAATTAAGAATATCAATAATATATTTAGTTATTTATCTGGGTTTGTGACTGCTACCACAGTGTTTCTAAAACCTGCCAAAATTGAAGTGAAATTTACATAACATGAAATTAATCACTTTAAAGTGAATAAACCAGTGACATTTAGTACATTTGCAATGTTGCACAAATACCACCTCTCTCCAGTTTCAAAATATTTTTATCACACTATATTAAAACCTTATACACATTAGCAGTTATTTTCCCTCACCACTCCTCCAACCCTAGAAATTACCTACTTCCCGTTTCTCTACACGTTTTGAGTATTTTGTAAAAATAGAGTTATACAATATGTGACCTTCTACTAGTATATCTGTCTTCTTTCACTTGGCATATTTTTTCAATGTTTATCCACAATGCAGCATCTATCAATACTTTATTTCTTCTTATGGCTGAAAAATATTCTATCATATGTATATACTACAATTTGTGTATCCATTCACCTGTTTATGACATTGAGGTTGTTTCAACCATTGGCTATTGTGAATAATGCTACTATGAAGATTTGTATTTGCTTGAGTACCTGTTTTCAATTCTTTTGTGTATATACCTAGGGGTGGAATAGCTATATCATATGATAATTCTATGTTCAAATTTTGAAGAACCATCAAACTATTTTAAATTTTGTTGTTGTTATTAATCCTCACCTGAGGATATTTTTTCCATTGATTTTTAGAGAGAGTGGAAGGGAGGGGGAGAAATGGGGAGAGATAGAGAGAAAGAAACATTGATATGAGAAAGACACATTAATTGGTTGTCTTCCACACACACACTGACCAGGGCTGGGGATTGAGCCTACAACCAAGGTATGTACGTACCCTTGACCAGAATCAAACCCAAGACCCTTCAGTCTGTGTGCCAACACTCTATCCACTGAGCCAAAACAGTTAGGCTCAAACTATTTTTTACAGTGGCTAAACCATTTTACATTCTCATCAGCAATGTGCACGGGTTCCAATTTCTACACATCTTCCCTCACACTTTATTTTTTTTTAATTAGTCACCCTGAATAAGAATTCTGGGAAGACAGAATTGATCTGATGTAACTATTTTGGTACTCTAGTCTATTGAAGGCTTGCAACTTCTAGAGGAAGTCTGGGACACTAAATTGAGCTTTATTTCAGTTCATTTCAGCTCTTAACTTCGAGAAAGGGGGAGAAGTGGGTATGAGACATGACAAGCTGAAATTAGACAATGGGGGTGGCAGACTCCTATGTGAGCAAGAAAGATTCAGAGCCTTCCAGGATGTGGTCTAACTGGTGACATAACACCTAGATCAGTGGTTCTCAACCTTCTGGCCCTTTAAATACAGTTCCTCATGTTGTGACACAACCATAAAATTATTTTCGTTGCTACTTGATAACTGTAATGTTGCTACTGTTATGAATTGTAATGTAAATATCTGATATGCAGGATGGTCTTAGGCGACCCCTGTGAAAGGGTCATTCGACCGCCAAAGGGGTCTCGACCCACAGGTTGAGAACCGCTGACCTAGATGAAGGAGCCTTTATAGCTTGTACTTTTTTTTTTTAGAAATAAGGGAAGGGGAGAATTACTGAGGGGCACTCCAGTCTAGGGATATAAATATCTCAAATCCCACCCAAGCAGGGCACTTGGTTTGTCCTCGGCCAGCTGAGTTGTCTGCTTAGGTCTATCTGAGTTTATTTCCTTCCTACAAATAACTCCTCTCCTGCTTTTGCTCCTATGTGTTGTCTCTTGTTTAAATTTATTCCTATCAGCAAGATAAGAACTGGGGTTGCAGAGTTTTGTCTCCGACCAAAGGTTATCTCCAGCCAGATAACCCCTTGACCACTGCTGACAAATACATAGGCAATTATAAACATGAATATTATTGTAACAGCAGCTTACAACCACTTTTATTTTCTACATGATTTAAGAAACTAATACGGTAAAAAAAAGTCTAAAAACTGGTACTATTGTGACTTTAGTTTGTAACTCCACATTTTGTTTTCTACATAATCTAAGAACTAATGCATAAAACAACAATTATTAGTCTATGTATTATTTATTGACATCAATAATTGAAAGGACAGAGCTGCATAGGAGCAGAGTTTTTGTATGTTAATGAAGTTAAGGTGGTATAACTTCAAATTGGAGGTGCATATACCTTAAAAATATCTCCTCATAAGTGCAATGGATAAACCAAAGCAGTTTTGGTGAGCAGATTTAGCATGGGTTTGGGATGAAGGGCTTGATTTCACTCAGCTCACATGACTCCTGCAGGAGGGCCTCTTTTCCCACATAGAAAAGGAGAAGTTGAGCTCGAGTTGTCTCAGGTCCTTTGACAGGCCTAGGCCAAGCCAGGCTGTTTGAAGCTCTCTGTCAGGAGTCACTAGCAGCTCCAATGCATCTGGTCTTCCTCTCCCTCATCTGTGACCAAAGTCTTCCCTACCTCTTATTTTTAATGTCCCATTTTATTTGGATCACAGCTTTCTTTTTAGAAGCCCTAATCACCTTTGAGGACAGAGCTTTGTGCCTGATATGTAGCCCTGGAGATGAAATGCAACTGTGAGAGCCTTCTCTTTCTATAGGTCTCATGTTCTTCCACCTTCATTTGATTTCTCTTTGTTCTCTTTAAAATTATACCATCCTCTTTTCCTTCTTATCAAGGAGATTGGATTGTCATTCATAAATTTGAGCAGAATTGTTTTTAGTATCCTTTCACCTTCTGCAAGAGAAAGTACTCCTTTTCTTTGTGGCACATGGAACCTATTAACATCAAGAATTCCTCCTTTGGCCCAAATCTCCACTTTTACAACCTCTGCACCTTCTGTGAAGAGTGAGCAATTGGACAAGATATCGCCACGCACACTAATGCTCACACACAGGGCACCCAGAAGACTCAACATAGAATTTCTCCCTCAAGAAAGTTTTTCACCTTTTGAAGGTATCCAAGAGCAAACTGGACCTTGTTCACATGCATCTAGTATATACCTGTCACAGGACTCTGACGTAGTAAAGCCTGTCTATCTAAAGGTAAATCATACTCAACCCCCACAATTTCACCTGGTCCAGTTTCGGGGCCTGACTTAGTAACATGCACAGGAAAGAAGTGTGTATTTCTGAATATAAAGCATTATGTGTGACTCCACATTACAAAGCAAACATTCTCTGGTGACGTCTGGCCTATTGAGCAGCGGCAGAGAGAGTTAGCTTTTCCACAAATGAAGGGTTTGAATCAAACAGGTGTCACAAGAGACTGGCATATGAGAGTTGATACCCAATTTCCCAGAAAAAACCCCTCGGTTGTATTTGCCTAAGATTATTTTTCCCCTTTGGATGGAAAACTGAGGCTTTTTATTTCAATATCTAGATGTAACACATTTTCATCACATGGTTAATAAAACTGAAATGAAAGTATTTATCAGCTAATGGCAAAGTGTAGATTTCTTGGTACTCTATTTATGAAAGAAGGAAAAAATATGAGAAATGCAAACACATTGTTTCTGTTCTTCTCCCCCAAGATACCATATTATCTACCTTTCATAATATATACATGATGATGATCAGGGCAACTGTCTCCTAAGATGACAGGCACTTATGAGGCCATTTAACAAACATGATTGTTTTCATTGGAGACTGAAGACTGAGTCTCAGTTTTTAAATATGCTTGTTACATGAACAATACTCAGAAATCTACTTTACTCAGCTTCTTTGTTAATCTTTCTCTTTGCTCATGCATAGATTATTTCCCCCAGTTGCATTCTGAACTTACCCTTGAATAATACACAAAGCTCTCCTGTGCTCCTCCCTCTGAGGGAACTATTCCCTTATGTTTTTCTTCACCATCTATTTCTTTTCTGAAAAGCTTTTTTAAGCTCAGCCTCTTGGAACAAGAGAATTACAAAGATGAAATTTATTCTAAGCAATTATTTTTAGATAAAGCTGAACATCTTCCAGCCTCTCTAGATTGATTTTTCTTCCCCCATTGAGGAAGTAGTGAGCAATTGGACAGAAAGGAGTTAGAACGCATGCAGAGGACTGAATTGATTTTAAAACATGAGGAGAATTTCATGGAGGTAATAATATATAGAAAAGCAGAGGAGCTGACAGGACTAGTTAATAGGGGTAAGTTGCTTACTTAGTTTTAGTAACAACTCACTAGGCAGGCCATAAAACCTCTGATTTCCAACATTAATATATGCCCCTACTCCCTAGCGTAAAGAATGTACAGTCATTTGTTGCATCCTTTCCATGATTTAGACACAGTTAGGGCCTCTCATAATGGCATTAAGAAATGCATATGATATGTATAGCATCATAATGTTAAAAGAAATAACCTCCAAAGTCAGATTAGAAGTAATAATGATGATAGTAATAAAATAATGCTATTTGAATATCATCATCATTTATTTCCACTGGGAGATAAAGGTATGTCATGCTTGCATTCCCTTCCCGCTCTGATACTCCAAAGGCAACTGGTTTTTATCTTTCTTAATGTATTTTTAAAATATTTTTAAAAATTTTGATAAAACATATATAACCAAAAAATTGCTATTTTAATCAGTTTAGGGCTTACAATTCAGTGAAATTAATTACGTTTACAATGTTGTGCCACCAGCACACTAGATTCCCAAAACTTTTCATTTAGCCCAGACAGAAATTTTGTATCCATTAAGCAGTTACTCCCTAGTCCAGTGGTCGGCAAACTGCGGCTCGCGAGCCACATGCGGCTCTTTGGCCCCTTGAGTGTGGCCACGAAGTTTCAATCGCACTGTACGTGCGCGCCCTCACGTGGTATTTTGTGGAAGAGCCACACTCAAGGGGCCAAAGAACCGCATGTGGCTCACGAGCCGCAGTTTGCCGACCAAGGTTCTAGTGTATGTACAGTTGGTTCTCATCATTCACAGCTTCTGTATTTGTAAATTTGCCTGCTCATTAAAATTTATTTGTAACACCAAAATCAATACTTGTGGCTCTTCTGTGGTCAGAAGTGGACATGTACTGAGTGGCAAAATTTGAATCACCTGATGCTGATTTCACAGCTGAGGTTGAACAAAAAATGCTGCAATGGACAAGTGTCTATTTGAGTCCCTGATTTTGATTCTTTTAGGTATATTCCTAGGAGTAGAATTGCTGGGGCATTTGGTAATTCTATGTTTAACTTTTTGAGGAACAATTTAAGTGTATTCCACAGTGGCTGCACCATTTTATATTCCTACCAGTAATGCATAAGTGTTCCAATTTCCACAATCCTTGGCAATATTTGGTACATTCTGTTTTAAAATATAATAAAATAACAATGCAGTACCATCTCACACCTGTCAGAATGGCTATCATCAACAAATCAACAAACGACAAGTGTTGGCGAGGATGAGGAGAAAAAGGAACCCTCGTGCACTGCTGGTGGGAATGCAGACTGGTGCAGCCACTGTGGAGAGCAGTATGGAGTCTCCTCAGAAAACTAAAAATGGAACTCCCATTTGACCCAGTTATGCCACTTCTAGTAATATAATCCAAGAAACTAGAAACACCAATCAGAAAGGATATATGCACCCCTATGTTCATAGCAGCTCAATTCACCATAGCTAAGATTTGGAAACAGCCTAAGTGCCCATAAATAGATGAGTGGGTTAAAAAACTGTGGTACATCTATACAATGGAATACTATGCTGCAGTAAAAAAGAAGGAATTCTTACCATTTGCAACAGCATGGATGGAACTGGAGAGCATTATGCTAAGCGAAATGAGCCAGTCAGAGAAAGATAAATATCACATGATCTCACTCATTTATGGAATATAATGAACAACATAAACTGATGAACAAAAACAGATCCAGAGACAGAGAAGCATTGATCAGACCATCAAACCTCAGAGGAAAGGTAGGGGAGAGTGGGGGTAAGGGGGTGAGATAAACCAAAGGACTTGTATGCATGCATATAAGCCTAACCAATGGACACAGACACCAGGGGGGTGAGGGCATGAGTGGGGTTTTGGGGGGGGGGTAATGTGGGGATAAGGACACATATGTAATACCTTAATCAATAAATAAATTTAAAAAATAATAATAGATGGATTAAAAATGTTGATGGACATGCTCCCAGGGCCAAGCTGGGATTACAACAAAACACTGAAAAATCAACTGAAGGTTAGCTGGAGAGAACCCTGATAACTCAGGACAGAAAGTGGAGACTACATAGAGACTGGGAGGAAGGGAAGAGGCACAAAAGGGTTGGCATGGATCCCACAGACAGCAGCTGAAGTTCTGGAGAGATAGCTCAGCTGTGGGCGGGGGGTGGGGGGTTGCAACTGAGAAACCTGGGTTGTAATCTCCAAGCTAGGTCCTGCAGCAGAGAACACCAGAACTGAGAAAGAGGCCCACAGAAAAGCAGCGCGGTTGTTGTCTGCCAGGAGTAGATGGCTTGAAATGCATGCACCCTCTTAAAGACACAAGTTACAAAATTTTGTATGCAGTCACTCAATTTAGGCTCTGGCAAAGGGAGGGCAGAGTGGAATTTATCTGGGTAAGTAAAAGCCAGGGTTGAGGGCTCTGGGGTTAGAGCTCAGAAGTCAGACACCCCAGTTTTCTGTGCTGAACCATTACCTCAGACTGTATAGGACATCCTTCTCCTGTGGACTTTTGCTATCCAGCCAGATTTGGCCTGGGGGAAAGGCAGTTGACCTACCCTATTGGAAAACACCTTGCCCTATGGTGTAAAGTTTCTGAGGTTCATTAAGAGACTTTATTAGCCTCCAGGCAGAAGCAATTGCCCCATCCTGGTGGAAAACCTCTCCCCACACTTTTGGACAATTGCCTGAGGGCTACTCAAGACTGAATCCTATCAGTCAGCAGGCAGAGGTAGAACTCTGGAGGATTTGAGTCTTTCCCTGATCTAATTAGTGATAAATAGCATTTGACACTCTCCTGCACTAGATTTTAGGAGGCATAGCAGATCTACTTAACACACAGTCACAAAACCAGACAGGTGGCCAAAATGGGGAGACAAAAAAACAACATGCCAACAAAAGAAAAACAGAATTCTCCAGAGGAAGAACTAAATAAAATGGAGATAAGAAATTTATCAGACATAAGAGTTCAGAATAATGATGGCAAAGATGCTCAATAGCATGAGCAAAAATATAGTAACTATGAAGAAGGACATAGCACTAATAAAGAGCATAGTGGAAGGAATACACAGCAGATTAGGGGAAGCTTAAGATTAGATCAGTGAATGAGAAGATAGGGTAGAAAAAATCTCTCAGTCAGAGAACCAAAAAGAAAAAACAATTTAAAAAAAGAGGACAGCTTAAGGGAGCTGTGGGACAACATGAAACATAACAATATTTGCATCATTGGAGGGCAAGAAGGAGAAGAAAGGGCTAGAGAACATGTTTGAAGAAATAATGGCAGAAAACTTCCCAAACCTGGTGAAGGAAATAGTCACACAAATACAGGAGGCACAGAGAGCCACAAACAAGAAGAACCCAAACACGCCCAAGCCCATACACATCTTAATTAAAATGCCAAAAATTAAAGACAAAGAGAGAATCTTAAAGGCAGCAAGCAAAAGCAATTTGTTACCTACAAAAGAGCCCCATAAAGCTGTCAGCTGATTTCTCATCAGAAACTCTTCAGGCCAAAAGGGAATGACATGAAGTATTCAAGGTAAAGAAAAGTAAGGATCTGAAACCAAGATTACTATATCTAGCAAGGCTATCATCCAAAATAGATGGAGAAATAAACAGCTTCATAGATCCCCCACAAAAAAAAGGTTAAAAGAGTTAATCCCCACCAAACCAGCACTGTAATAAATGCTGAAGGGACTGCAGCAATAAGAAGAAGAGATAGAGAGAGAAACATAGACATACAGAATTAAAATGGCAATAAATAAGTACCTATCAATAATAACCTTAAATGTAAATGGATTAAATGTTCCAATCAAAAGATATAGGATAGCTGAATGGATACAAAAACATGACCCAGTTATATACTATCTTCAGGAGACCCACCTCAGTATAGAAGATTCACACAGTATAAGAGTGAAAAGATGGAATAAAAATGTCCATGCAAATGAAAACAAACAAAAAAACTGTGGTAGCAATACTCACATATGATAAAATAAATTTCAAAATGAAGTCCATCACAAAAGTCAACAAAGGTCACTAAATAATACTAAAGAGATTGATCTAATGAGAGGATATAACTCTGGTAAATATATGTACACCCAATATAGGAGCACCTAGATATATAAAAAATATCTTCTAGAGGACTTTAAGGGAGAGATTAACAGCAATACCATCATAGTAGGGAAATTTGCCACCCAGATAACTTCACTGGATGGACGTCAACTTGACTTCCAGACAAAAAACATTAACAGGGAAACAGTGACTCTAAAGGGCACACTGAATCAAAAGGACTTAATTGATATTTATAGAATATTTCACCCCAAAGCTGCAGAATATACATTCTTATCAAGTGCACATGGGCCATTCATAAAGATAGACCACATGTTAGGACACTAAACAAGTCTCTTACAAGTTCAAGAAGATTGAAATTATGTCAGGTATCTTCTCAGGTCACAGTGGAATGAAATTAGAAATCAACTACAATAAAAACACTAAAAAACATTCAAACACATGGAAGCTAAGTAGCATATTATTAAACAATGAATGGGTTACCAATGAGATTAATAAAGAAATAAAAAACTTCCTGAAAAAAATGAAAATGAATGCAAAACAACCCCAAATCTATGGGACACAGCAAAAGCAGTCCTGAGAGGGAAGTTCATAGCACTACAGGCATACTGCAAAAAAATAAAAAAAAATTAATAATGAACTATTAAACCCTACAACTTAAAGAATTAGAAAGAGAAGAAGAAAGGCCCAGGGTAAGTAGAAGGAAGAAAATAATAAAGATTAGAGCAGAAATAAATGACATAGAGACAAAACAAATCAATGAAACCAAGAGCTGGTTCTTTGAAAAGATAAACAAGATTGATGAACTGTTAGCCAGGTTCATCAAGAAACAAAGAGATAGGATGCAAATTAAAAAATCAGAAACAAAAGCAGAGAAGTAATAACTGACACCACAGAAATACAAAGGAATGTAAGAAAATACTATGAACAACTATATGCCAACAAGCTGGACAATGTGGATGAAATCAACAAATTCCTAAAAAAATACAATCTCCCAAAACTGAATGAGAAAGAATTAGAAAACCTGAATAAGCCAATAACAACTGATGAAATTGAAGCAGTAATAAAAAACAAACAAACAAAAAACTCCCAGCAAACAAAAGCCCTGGTCCAGATGTCTTTACAAGCAATTTTGCCAAACATTCAAAGAAGAACTAATACCTATCATCCTCCAACTATTCCAAAAAATCCAAGAAGAAGGAACACTTCCAAGCTCATTTTATGAGGACAGTATTATCCTAAATCCAAAACCAGAAAAGACATACTAAGAAAGAGAATCACAGGCCAAATCCCTGATGAACACAGATGATAAAATCCTCAACAAAATATTAGCAAATTGGATCCTGCAATATATTAAAAAGATCATACACCATATAACCAAATGGGATTTATTCCATGACTGCAAGGCTGGTACAGCATTTGCAAACAATAAATGTGATACATCACATAAACAAATAGAAATACAAAATAACATGATCTTATCAATAGATGAAGAAAAACCATTCGACACAACCCAACAACCATTTTTTATGAAAATATTCAGCAAAGTGGGAATAGAGGGAGCATATCTCAACATAATAAAGGCATATATGACAAAGCTACAGCCAACATCATGCTCAATGGGCAAAAACTAAAATCATTTCCCCTAAGAAGAGGAATAAGACAAGGATATCTGCTTTCACCACTCTTATTCAAAATAGTACTGGAAGTCCTAGCCATGTGTTTACAAGAAGAAGAAATAAAAGGCATCCAAATTGGAAAGGAGGAAATAAAACTGTCATTATTAACGATGAAATTATATTGTACCTAGAAAACCCTAAAGACTCCACCATAACACTACTAGATTTAATAAATGAATTTAGCAATGTAGCGGGATACAAAATTAAATTGATGGCATTTTTATACACCAATAATGAATTCTCAGAAAGAGAAACTAAATAAACAATCCCATTTACCATTGTGCAAAAAAAAAAAGATACTTAGGAATAAAATTAACCAAGAAGGTAAAAGACTTTTACTCCAAAAACTACAAGGTGCTGAAAAAAGACATAGAGGAAGATAAAAACAAGTGGAAGAATATACCATGTTCATGGATTGGTAGAATAAACATCATTAAAATGTCCATAGTACCCAAAACAATCTACAGATTCAATGCAATCCCCATTAAAATACCAACAGCATATTTCACAGATCTAGAACAAATACTCCAAAATTTATATGGAACTATAAAAGACCCCAAATAGCTGCAGCAATCTTGAGAAAGAACAAAGTTGGAGGAACCCCAATACTCGATATTAAGTTACATTACAGAGCAACTCTAATTAAAACAGCCTAGTACTGGCACAAGAACAGGCATATAGATCAATGGAACAGAACAGATACCTCAGAAATCAACCCAAGCCATTATGCTCAATTAATATTTGACAAGGGAGGCAAGAGCATACAATAGAGTCAAGACAGTCTCTTCAATAAATGGTGTTGGGAAAATTGGACAGATACATGCAAAAAATGAAACTAGACCACCAACTTACACCATACACAAAAATAAACTCAAAATGGATAAAAGACTACTTATCTGTAAGCCATGAGAGCATGAAAATCCAAAACACCATAGGCAGCAAAATCTCAGACATCTCTCACCGCAATATGTTTACCAATACATCTCCTAGGGCAAAGGAAACTAAGGAGAAAATAAACAAATTGGACTACATAAAAGTAAAAAGCTTTTACACAGCAAATAATTCATCATCAAAATGAAAAGGGAGCCTAGTATATGGGATAACATATTTGGCATTGATACATCTGATGAAGTTTTAATATCCAAAATATATAAGGAACTCATACAACTTAACAAAAGGAAGTCAAAGTATCCAGTTAAAAAATGGGCAAAGGACATAAACCTTCCTCCAAAGTAGACTACAGATGGCTAAGAGACATGAATAAATGCTCAGTTACTGATCTTCAGAGAGATGCCAATTAAAACGACAATGAGGTATCACACCACACCTGTCAGAATGGCTACCATCAACAAATCAACAAATGACAAGTGTTGGCAAGGATGTGGATAAAATTGAACCCTAGTATAGGTACTGCTGGTGGAAATGCAGACTGGTGTAGCCTCTGTGGAAAATAGTATGGAGTTTCCTCAAAAAATTAAATATGGAACTCCCATTTGACCCAGTGTTCCCACTTCTAGGAATATATCCTAAGCAACTTGAAATACCAATCAAAAAGAATGTATGCCCCTCTATGTCCATATCAGCACACCTTACAATAGTTAAGATATGGAAACAGTCTAAGTGCCCATCAGTAGACGAGTGGATAAAAATGCCGTGGTACATTTGCACCCTGAAATACTTTGCAGCAATAAAAAAAAAGGATCTCTTAACTTTTGAGACAGCATGGAGGGACCTGGACAGTATTATGCTGAACGAAATAAGCCAGTCAGGGAAAGACAAGTATCACATGATCTCACTGATATGTGGAATCTAATGAACAAAATAAACTGATGCACAAAATAGATCCAGAGACATGACGCATAGAACAGACTGCGGAAACTCAGAGGGAAGGCGAGGGAAAGTGGGTGGGTGATAAGTGATCAACCAAAAAACTTGTAAGCCTATATGCATAACCCTGAACACAGACAATACGGTGGTGAAGGCCTGGGGTGGGAGGCAAGGGTTGGCTAGAAGGGATCAATGGGGATATATGTAATACTTTCAACAATAAAGAATTAATTAAAAATAAAATAAAATTTGCTAATATCAGAAAATAATAAAATAATAATAATTATAGACATTTTATTATGTGTATAGTGGTATCCTACTATAATTTTGACTTGAATTTACCTAGTGATTAATGATATTGAGCATCTTTTCATGTACTTATTGGCTATTTATATATCTTCTCTGGAGAAATGTCCATTCAAATTCTTTGTCCATTTTTTAATTTTTTTTTTATCTTTTTGTGGTGGAGTTGGAGGAGTTCCTATATACTCTGTGTACTATAATTTTATCATATGTGAGATTTGCAAATATTTTATTTTATTCTGAATGTTGCCTTTTCACTTTCTTGATAGTGTACTTTGATGCACAGAAGTTTTATCTTTAATCCACCTGTATTGCTCCTGTTGCCTTAAGCTACTCCCTTACTGTTTTTAGTCAGTGTTATATGAATACACTCTGGACTCCAACTGATGTTCTTTGCTTCTTTTTTTGCATATCCCCCTTCTGCAATTCATTCTCCACTCACTTGTTAAATGATATTTTTATAGATAAGCCAGATTACATCTTTCTGAGTTTGCTCATAGCAATCACAAGAATCATAACCAAGCTTGTTAGGATAATATTTAAACTTCATTATCTCCAACTCATAACTGATGCTTCAGTCAAAAACCAAAATTATCTTTGCAGCCCAGGCACCATAGCACGGGCCCTCACAGCTCTGACCATTGTGCATGTGATGCTCTCTGCCGGGAATACCTGTATCCCTCCAGTCTTCAGATATTAAAATTCTACTTACCTGGACTTTAATGCAAAATGCCATGATGAATATAGATGTGTTAGAGAATGCATCATTGAGGGGGAAATTAACTTAAGATATGTTAGTATGTTAAAAAGATAAGAAAGTGAAAAAGCATTGGGTCAGGGCGCTCCATTATGTGGCTCTTTACATAATAATGATCTTAGATCGTTAATTTGAATTTCATACAACATCTTTGTACACTAACTAGTTTTAGTCTCATTAGGCCCTAATGATTAGGGGAAGACTACCCAGCTGCCTAACAAAGTAACTTGAGTCACCAAACCAGTCTCTGTGTTATCATGACATAATAATGCAGGTGGGAGGATGAGTCGTCTCATGAAGTCAGGGAGTCAGCCATGCTGCTGAATGGATAGGCAGAGACTGCCCAGGAGGTGGTTATTGGCAAAACTCTAGGTGGAATCAAAATAAGAATCCAAGTGTAAGTATATATGCTAAGTCTGATTTGGGGAATTTCTGGAGTACAGTGGCTCCTTGTTTCTCTCAGGGGCCCATTAGCTGGTGACTATAAATAGACCAATCCTGGCAGAATTCTTTCCACTTCATCTCTTCTTACCAGTGCAAGGAACAGTTCTTGCATTGATCAGGAGTATTATGGGTTGAACTAGAGTTGTGGCAGGCAGAACAGCCTCCTGTTTTAATTCAGGAGTGGACAAAGTTTTTCTGTAAAGTATTAGATTAAAATATGTTAATCTTTGTGGAGTAAGAGGCAAAATCAAGAACATTACATAGGTTCTTATATAACACCAGGGAAAACAAAACTTTTAATGATGAAATTCAAATTATAATAAAAATTGAGTACAGGTATAATACAGCCCTACTAATGGGATTAAACTCTTGGGAATATTATTTTGCTTGGTTGGGGTACCAAATTAATGTTTCTTATCACCACATGGGTTGGAAATGTTCATCTGTGAAAACCATTCTCAGCTATGGGTCTTGCAATACCAGGTGAGGGGCTGCAAGCTCTAGTTTGCCGGTCCCAGCAGTTTAGCCAAAAGGTTCTCCTTGTTTCTTTGAGCTACCAAGGAGAAAGAAGTGAAGCAGTCAAGAACAGAGGGTGGGGGAGGGTTGCCAATAAAAGGCTTTGTTCTTGCACATGCCCAGTTTCTCCACCATTACCACCTTGGTTCTCATCCAAAAGATCCCTAACCATTCAAACACAGATGTGCCTGCATTGTTTTCTGTCATCTTTTCAATGAGGCCCCTCTGACCACCCTACTTAAAACCACAATCTCCTCTCCCCTCCAGTTGATATGGAAAACGTAGGCTAATTATTTTGTAATACTTGATTTATTATTGTGTTAGACCTGCTTTGCAGGATTCAGATTAAAAACTCATCTTAGATTTTCATATTTTAGAACCATTTGAATATAACCAATAACAACATCTCTTTTCATGAACTCCTGGAACTCCACTGTGAGGGAGGTTTATGAGAACCTACCATTGCATTGGTTAATATTTAAAATGGGTTTTGACAATAAAAAATGCAGCTCTAGGCCAAAGGAAACTTGGCAAGAAGAGCAGCCTCTCTGTAAGGCAGGAAGGTAGCTTTCGGACTGGACAGGAACTTGTCTTCTTTGGCTCTGCTGAGGCTCTTGGAGCTGCTATCTTTTTTATCATTTGGTTTTGCTATCTTTATTTCTGGAGTCCAGCTGCAATAATTAACGCATGTCTGTACGGTTCTATCAGAAAGAAACCTTGTTCGTTAGAACAAGGTACAGATATGCCAAGCAAAATGTGTGCATTAGTATAATGCCTCTACTGAGCATTCAACCCACATTAAACAGTGATCCCAGTTTCCCTTGGTCTTGGCACTATCTAAGGAAGTGGAGCCACTTAACTGTGACGAGCACATCGGTGACCCCACTGGTGGGCACACATACCTACAAATGGTATATTAACCAGGAAGAATTTGATACTATTTCTCTTGAAGTAGGATCAAATAGTCTTTCCATTTGCAGAATCACTCCCCAGGTCAGCTCAAGGTCAAAGCACAGAACTTACAGACCTGAAACTAGTTGAATTATGTGAGCAGGTTTAGCAGCAAGCCTAAATGAATCAGAAAGAAGTGCTAAGAGGACCAGACAGATCTGTCTGTCTCCTTCTTAAGGTTGCTCTGACCCCTACATTCCATGGCAAAAGTGAAATGGAAGAATCCTGCTGCTTGGAGCTAGTGGAAGCAGCATGTGCAGTGAAATAAACCAGGGTTTAGGGTCAGGCAGACTTGGGTCAAAATCTTTGCTCATCTTCTTCTAGTTGTTTGACCTTAAGAAGGCTGATTAACCACCCAGCCAGCATGCTCAGTGGTTGAGCATTGACCTATGAAACAGGAGGTCACAGTTCAATTCCCGGTCAAGGCATAAGCCTGGGTTGCTGGCTCGACCCCCCAGTGTGGGGCATGTAGGAAGCAGCCAATCAATGATTCTCTCTCATCATTGATGTTTCTATCTCTCTCTCCCTCTCACTTCCTCTCTGAAATCAATAAAAATACATTTTTTAAAAAAAGGTTGATAAACCAATATAGGGTTTGTGTTAAACGTGGTCACATTTGTAAGTCTGTGTGCTTCACACATAATGAGAGTTTAACAAGAATTGAAAATCTAAATATTCTTCTGACTTGTTTGTGAAGTACAGCCATTCCCCGTCTTTGTTGGGAGACCATAGGATGCACATGAGTGAGCTTTAGGCTGGGATTCATAGTTGGTCCAGCTGGGGTGTCAGAAGGGAATTCTAGACTGAAGAATTTTGTTTCCATTTCTTCTGTCCCTGACCCACTTTTTTCACCTGTCTTGATGCCCCAGAATTGGGATACAATCAGGAGATGAATTTCTGTATATCTGAAGACCTCAACTGTTTCATGAAGGCTTAGCACCAGTATGTGTTCTTATCAGACTCTTAGGTTTTAGCCCACTTATTCTTCTTTTACCTGAATGTTCCTAAAAGCCAATAGAAAAGGTAGATAATCACTTACCACTGGTATAACTTACTTCCAGTTGGAATCTCCTTAGGTTTCAAGCCCTCAGTGTATGAAAACAAATGTGTTCTCTACTGTATCAATGTAGAAAATACAGAAGTCTAACAGTTTTAGCATTTAACAAATGTGTTCTCTACTGTATCAATGTAGAAAATACGGAAGTCTAACAGTTTTAGCATTTTAAAAGACAAAGTTTCCCTGACCGGTTTGGCTCAGTGGATAGAGCGTCAGCCTGCGGACTCAAGGGTCCCAGGTTCGATTCCCGTCAATATCTGGTACCTTGGTTGCGGGCATGTC
>NW_005369552.1:3950968-3959986 GCF_000412655.1 Myotis brandtii | reverse complement strand
ATCGATGTTTCTAACTCTCTATCCCTCTCCCTTCCTCTCTGTAAAAAATCAATAAAATATATTTTTAAAAAATTAAAAAAAATAAAAGACAAAGTTGATTGAGTTGAATAAGTGGCTTTAAAAAGGCAACTTTTTATTTATGAATATGTTATTTGGGAAATAAAAATTGATATCTGGACTCTCTAACCAGAGAGGGGGAAACGCTCTCCTAAAAGTTTTGGTGATTTGTGTAAATTTCAACCACTTTTCCCTCACAAAGCCTGATGAAACTGAAATTCCACACTTTTAAAATCATGGCTAAATTGGCTTCTCTGGCTTGGCAGAAACACAAAGTATGAACAAGAATTCAAATCCATGTGGCATATAAGAGCAGAAATTCAGCGCACATTCATATGATCACCGGGAATGTAATTTCCATTTGTGACTGCCTCCTCAACACGGCACATGCTCCAGTGGGCTCTGCAAGATTCAGCCAAAAGAGCTATCACACACATCATTGCCATAAGGAAAGTGACCCGATTTGGGCTTGACACAGCACTGATTTCACAATAGTGAACTATAGGCACCGTGAGAATGACACTGGCTGGAAATCCACTGTTGCAGTCAGCTCAGATGCTATAAAAATACCAGAGACTGTGTGGCTTAAACAACACACATTTCTTTTTCACAGTTCTGGTGGCTGGGAAATCCAATTTCAAGGTTCCAGAAGATTTGATTTTTGGCAAGGGCTCTCTTCCTGACTTGCAGATGCTACTTTTTGCTGTGTTCTCAGGTGGCAGAAAGAGGAAGGTTGGTGTCTATTCCTCTTCTTATAAGAGCACTAATCCCATCTGGAAGCCTTGCGGCCTCCTCTAAACCTAATCACCTCCTAAAAATACCACATTGTAGGTTAGGACTTCAATATAAGGATTTGGGGGAAGATACAAATATTTAGTCCAAAATATCCACTAATTTCATGGAGTCTTGAGTAACTAAATGACTTATTTTAGGAATCTTTATTAGGCTTTCCTTTGGGCTAAGAAATCCTGAATACAATCATGAAAACAATTTGCTGCAAATTATACTCCCAAACCCTGATGTGTAGATATATTGATGAATGGCAGCTTGGAGGAAAATCCTTGTCTAAGAACAAGGTAACTTGCTCACCCTTTTGATCAGAGGTTTAGATGAAGAACCAGAGGACAAGTTTATCAAAACTGCAACACAGAATTAGATTTCCAGAGAACTCCATAGACTGAAGCAGTGAGTCAAATCTTACAAGATAAAATTTAGTAGGACTAGTTATGTAAGCTGTGAACTTGCATTTTAAAAATATCAAAACTGCCCTGACCTTGTGGCTCAGTGGTTAGAGAGTTGTCCCCATACACCCCGGTCAGGACACATGCAAGAATCAACCAATGAATGAATGGATGAGTGGAAAAACAAAAAAAATTATCAAAACTTCACAGGTGAAGATTGAGGAAGCTGTGGCTTTAACAGAAACTTGGGTGAAAAAAACATGCACAGTCTAGTTAAAATGCAGTTTCACCTGGGTGGAAAATGTGACATCTCAGCTGGAAAAGGTAATGCAGTCAAAGAAGCAATGCCACCAGGAGTGAGGGAAATTAGATCCTGCCTAGATCCACACCTGCACCCTGTACTCAGGTCCAGACCTCATATTGAAGACACACACACATACGGGGCTATGTTCACAGAAAAGTATCCAGAATGGTGCAGAAGTGCAAGGCTTTCCACACAAAGAGAGCTTAACAAAGTTGGGGATGTGCCACCTAGAAGGAAGATGACTTGGGGTCACAACTGCTGCCTTCAAATGCCTCCATGAGGGAAAGCAATAAAACCAGTTCTATTTGCATGATGTATTAGGGAAGGGTTAAGACAACTGAAGAAAGTTGCAGGGGTATAGATTTTAATATAATTTTTAAAACTTTTCAGTCGTCTTATATTTGCTTACACTTATTCTCACAGCCATGGCCTAAATATCCTGATAATGATTTACTTCAGAAACCTTTAAACTTGGTGTCCCATTGTATGCATTAGGGTTAGATCCATTTGGGAGTAATAAGAAATTCCAAGGTAACAATAACTTAAAATTACATAGGGTTTTATGTCTCTCTCACATGAAGATCAAAATGAAACAAAAAAAAATCTGGAGCTGGGAGACAGGACAGAGCCTCCTGTTTTGTTATTCACACATCTTCCGTGAGCTGTTTCAGGGGCCACAATGTCCTGTCAGGCTCCAGGATTATGTCTGCATCCCAGGTGAAATGAAGGAGGTAAAGGGAAGAGGAGGGAACAGGTTCAACTCATCCCTTTCCAGACGTTTCATACAACCCCTCTGCTTATTCCTCACTGGGCAGAACTTAGCCTAAGTTGAAAGGAGTCTGGAAAATGTAGACTTAATATGAGTGACAAGGTGCCAGGCTACAAAAGGAGTCTGTACTGAGAGGATAGGAGGACGGATGTTACAAGTTTCTGCCACACCCTCTTTAATTTTTGGCATTTTAATATGATGCATATGGGCATGGGCCTGTTTGGGTTCTTCTTGCTTGGGACTCTCTGTGCCTCCTGAACTTGTATGACTTTTTCCTTCACCAGGTTAGGGAAGTTTTCTGCCATTATTTCTTCAAACATGTTCTCTATTCCTTTCTCCCTTCTGCCTCTTCTGGCACACCTACTATGCAAATATTGTTACATTTTATGTTGTCCCACAGCTCCCTTAAGCTGTCCTCTTGTTTTTAATTGTTTTATTTTTCTTTTTGGTTCTCTGATTGAGTGATTTTTTTCTACCCTGTCTTCTAATTCACTGATATGATCCCAGCTCCCTCTAATCTGCTGTGCATTCCTTTCACTGTGTTCTTTATTTGTGCTATGTCATTCTTTATTTCTGTTTTCATAGTTACTATATCTTTTCTCATGCTGTTGAGCATCTTTATCATCATTATTCTGAACTCTATATCAGATAAATTTCTTATCTCCATTTCATTTATCTCTACTTCTGGAGAATTCTCTTGCTCTTTGAGGGTTGTTTCTTTGTATCGTCATTTTGGGTGCCTGTTTGGGTTTGTGACTATGTTAGGTAGACCTGCTACACCTCTCAATCTCTAGGGTAGGACAGTATCAAACACTGTTTCTGACTAATTGGGTCAGGCAAAGACTCAAAGCTTCCAGAGACCACCTCTGCTTGCAGACTGATTGGATTTAGTCTTGAATAGCCCTCAGATAATCAATCATCCACAGGTGTGGCAAGAATTTTTCCCAACAGGGTGAGACAATTGCTTCTGCCTGGAGGCTAATTGTTTTTCTCAGTCTCTTAATCCGCCTCAGAAACTCCACACTGTGGGGCAAAGTGTTTTCCAACAGGGTGGGTCAACTACCTAGATAGCAATTGTCTACATGAGAAAGATGACCTTCACATCATCAGGGAATGACTCAGCACAGAAAACTGAGATGTCTGTCTTCTGAGCTCTAACCCCAGAGCCCACAAGCCTGGCTTTTGCTTACACAGCTCCAGTCCACTCTGCCGTCCCTCTGCTGGAGTACAAGGTGAGTGACTGCACAGGGAATTTTGTGTGTTGTCCTCTGAGAGGGTGCCTGAATTTCCAGCCATCTCTCCCTGGCAGACAGCAACCTTGCTGCTTTTCATAGCCAGATGTTAGGTGGATACCCTTCTCAGTTCTGGTGCTCTCTGCTGGACAGCCCAGCTTGGGGATTAGACCCCAGAGTTCTCAGTGGAAACCCCCCACAGCTGAGATATCTCTCTGGAACTTCAGCTGCTATGTGTGGGCGCCTGCCAGCCCTTTCACACCTCTGCCCTTCCTACCAGTCTCTATGCAGTCTCCACTTTCCTTCCTCAGTTATCAGGGATCTCTCAAGTGAATCTTCAGTGGATTATTCAGGAAGTTTTTCTGTATTTTAATTGTAATTCCAGTTTGATCCTGGGAACGTGTCCATGCAGCATCCACTTACTCTGCTGCCATTTTTAATCTGCCACACCCTCTTTATGACCATAGTCACCATCTTTCTACATCTTGTTTTAATTACTTTCTCATTCTCGGGGATGGCCATTCCTTGACCCTTCCATTTTCTGTAGCCCATCACTTCCCATGTCCTCTTTTTTCTCCTCTTACCAGCTAAGGTCTCATGCACATCCTGAATTCCCTTCGCTGCACTCACTGGTCATAACCTAACCCTGGATCTAACTTCTGCCATTCACCTTTCCACAAATGAATAGCCCAGCACTCCTGAAGGTTATGATGAAATCATGGAGATTGGTGCCACAACAGTCCTTGGATTCCCATGACAGACAGGCCCTTGGCTCTGCCTACTCATCCTTTTATTACCCCACAGTCATCTCTTTTGCTGCAGCCTCTCCATGGTTGAGCCAAATCTTCATCCTTTCTCTCACTCAGAAAATTATGTAATTTTCTAGTACTCCCAAAAATAAAAGAAAGAAAAGTTAGGTCATCAGCAGTTGTCATACTGATATTTATGGAATGTTTATTAAACTCAAATACTATACTAAATTATTGAATCTGTCATCTCATGTAAGCCTTACAGCTCAATAGGAGTTTTTGGTTATACAAAATATAGCACTAGGACAAATATGCTTAGTCCTAATATGTTATCCTTTTCATATGTTGTTGAAAATGTTTGCCAACATTTTGTTTAGAATTTCTGCATTTATGCTCATGAAAGATATTGACAAACCAATATTAATAGAAAAATTATAAAATAGTCAATCACATTTTTGACAGTTTTTTTGACAGTTTTTTTTTAAAGCTCAAATATGACCCTTTTTTTGGCCAGCAAAAATTATTTCTAGGTCATTTGAAAAAAATAATTTCCTGAGTTTATTGAAAAAAATCATGCACTGAGTTTATTTTACAACCTTTTATAAAAATTGTTTTGCCTTCTGGAAGAATCTCCAGTGCTAGAAGCGGTCCACCTCCACTCTCCCCTGACTTGGCACTCCCACGGTAAGAACTAGACACACCAGAAAACACCAGGAAGTGCTCTCCTTCTAAGAGTTAGTGAGCTCAGTGGTTATAGGCCCCCAATCCTTATCAACAAGCTTTTCATTTCAGTTCTCACACCAAGCATGAAATCCTATGCCTCAGAATACAAGTACTTAACCATATAGATATTTCTAGGATATAATTCAAATCTAATTCTTAAATCTGAACTTCAAGAACAAAGCCATCCATCTGTTTATGAAGGAGGAAAAGATGAATCACAATCATCTAATTCAAAGCAATTGAAAGTATTTTTCAGTAGGTTTGATAATATCCTGATATCATCCATTTATGTTTTCCTTCTTGGAGCTCAAACACAATATAAAAAATAAAAATAAATAGTTTTCAAGTCAGGTTAACTATTAATTTGGTAGCTAAAAGGGAATAAATATATGTAGCTTTTTAAATTTCCCATCATGTCAGACTTCAGCATATCAATTTTTAGTTGTTTGGGCATATTTACAGATTTTTGCCTGTGGAACTTAGCCCAAAGAGTGCAGGCAACTAAAATAACCAGGTTGACTGAGCTACGATAAATTCATACCTAAATAGTGAGGATGACAAATTCAGAATTGAAAATACCTACATAGACTGCCCTTCGGAGGCCATATGTTAGTGAGTTGAAATTGTACAAATGAAAATGTAAAATTCCTCTAAATATAGATTAACAACATAAATGTACAATGAGGGATGCAAGCATTTACAACAGTTCATGTGAAAGAAACCAGAACTTTTTCTGTTGTGTTTTGTGTGTGTGTGTGTGTGTGTGTGTGTGTGTGTGTTGAGTGTTTTTTACTTTTTATTAAAAATAATCTGAAAATCCCACAAAAGGAAAAACTAAAACAGAAAATGTACCAGGTAAGCAGAGCGACGATAATCCAGAATTCCACACTGGTTAGATTAGAGCAGGTGAATAGGGACTTGGAGATGCTAGACTAAATCCAGAGACTCACCAAGAAGAAGCAGGCATTTACAGTCTTTGTGTAGGACTAGCCATGCTTGTAAATGCCGTCATATTCAGTATTTTGCCTAATTGCTCTATGTAAGACAAATATATTTGTGAGTGATAGCACTCACTGACTGAGTATGCACTGGAGCAGCGGTATCTTCTTTTTAGTCTGTTTCCTTCTATAACAGTATGCTCTGCCTGTGTTTCTGCAGCAGAGTGAACAAAGGAAAGTGGAAGGTTTCCAAGCAGAGCAGTAGTAATGGCACCAGAGCACATAGGGCAGTGATGGCGAACCTTTTGAGCTCCGCATGTCAGCATTTTGAAAAACCCTAACCTTAACTCTGGTGCTGTGTCACATATAGAAATTTTTTGATATTTGAAACCATAGTAAAACAAAGACTTATATTTTTGATATTTATTTTATATATTTAAATGCCATTTAACAAAGAAAAATCAACCAAAAAAATGAGTTCACGTGTCACCTCTGACACGCGTGTCATAGGTTCACCATCACTGACATAGGGTGTCCTCGGTGAGAGTAAGGACTTGGGAATGAATTGCGGTGTGATGGTATGTTAGTCAGTATCAGAGAATGAAAAATTATCTGAGTTATTGAAGGAGAAGAGGACAGAGTTCATTGTATTTGGTGCTTACAAAACCTTTGGAAGGGCTGGAAGCACAGGTTCTCAATAGACCTCTGGGAATGACTTCCAGAAAATCTCCCCACAAGGACATGCCATGAAAGCTCCTCTTCCCTGAACAGGAAGGTGGGAATCAGGGGCTCACATAGTAATTATTCTCTTCTGGGGCCCACAGTCAACGCTGTGACCAGGGATCAGGAAGCTGCTGCTTCTGCAAATGCCCATCTACCTCCACCGAGCTGGTTCCTGGACACTAGGATGCTGCTTCAGAGAATAAAACAAAACAAAAACCATCCACACTGTTTACAATGGGGCTGGCCACCCACAGCAGGTAAGGCAACAGCAAGCTAGCCCCTGTGTCATTTCTGCCTTCATCTTAATTGGTAGAATCAAAGGTGTGTTCAGGACATAACTGGGAGGTAGTTGTAAGCTGTTCATACTGGAGAGGTTTAGAATTAATGCTGAGTGTGGATCCAGATGGAAGATTTCTAAGTGTTTGAGCAGAGGAGCAAAGACATGATTTGACTTAACCTTTTACACAAATGACTATCTCCTCTGGGAAAGGGCAGTAGGAGAGACTACGAGGGAGTAGGAAGTGGGGTGGCGGTATCTGCCCAGCTGGAGGCTATTGTTAAGAACAGGTGAGATGCAAGTTGATTGGCTTGGACTTGGGAGGCGATGGTACCGGTGAAGAGATAAAAATAAATTCAAAAATTTTAGCCTGAATAATTAGAATAATTTTCCCCATTTCTTGATATGGGGAAAGACTGTGGGAGAATCAGATTTACTTGAGGAAAGTAAAAGATACAAGTAGTGACATCATGTAGGATGAGCTAAGTTATCTAGTTATCTACTTAGATAATGTTCCAAGTCAGGAGAGCTGATGATTTCAAACTATGTAGAGTGTATTAGAAAAGAAGTTTGAGGACTGAGCCCTGAGGCACTCCAATGTTTAAATGGCAGGGAGGTGATGAGGATATACTGCAATATAGAGTGAAAATTGTTCACCAGTAAAATAGGAAAATGGAGACAAAGGAATGTTCCAGAAGTCAAGGAGAAATAGTGAATCACAGAGGAGAAAGTTATCACTTGTATGAAGATACTTCTGGTTGATTGCATCACATGAGGAGTGGGAATGGTTCCCTTTATTTGGAACATTGAAATCATAGATTTTGGTGGAATGGTGAGGCAAAATCCTGATTGAAATTGGTTCAATAGTGGGGAAACCAGTATGACAGATCTTTCAAGAAAACTTATTGTAAAGGGGAACAGAGAAATGAGTTAGGAGCTTAAGATGGATGTTTGGTTTGAGGGATTTTTTTTCAAGTTGGTCAATAGTAGAACAGATATGTGTTCTCCTGGGAATGGTCCAGTAGTGAGGGGGAAAAGTCGATCACTAAGATGATAATTTATTATAGATTTTGGATCCCCTTTTTTTCTGCTTAACATTTAGAACACTCTTTTGTGTTATTTTAATTTTATAGAAGGCTTTAATAGCTATATTATATTTCATGGAATGGAATTAATGATTTTAGGTGCCTTTTCTTTATCTCATGTATTTGGGTTGTTTACTTTGATTTGCTACTATAAATAATATTCAGAGGAGCATCTCCTTATATTTGTCTCCCTATCTTTATCTATTTTTTCAATTTCCAGTTGAGAGATTTACATATTTCAAAGTCTCATACAATGACACTTTTGCTTTCCAAAAATCATGCTCCAAGTTTTCAGTTTGGGGTTTAAACATTTTTCTTTCAAATAAAATACCAGGTAGCTTCTCTAAGCCCCACTTCTAGCTCAGTGTCATGCTGATGGTTTGACAAAATATTTGAGGTTCAGAAATGTGCCCAAAGGGGCTCCCCATTGCTTCAACAAGATTGCTTAGAAGCAGTTGCCAAAGTTCCACTGCTGAGAGGTATACTTTTTGCTCTACCACTTCTAGCTCAGTGTCATGCTGATGGTTTGACAAAATATTTGAGGTTCAGAAATGTGCCCAAAGGGGCTCCCCATTGCTTCAACAAGATTGCTTAGAAGCAGTTGCCAAAGTTCCACTGCTGAGAGGTATACTTTTTGCTCTATGTATATTTTATTTTATTTTATTTTTATTTATTTATTTATTATTTTTTTGTCATTTTGGATTGAAATTTTATTTATTTTTTTATTTTATTTTATTTTTTTTATTAAATCTTTATTGTTCAGATTACATTTGTTCCTCTTTTTTCCCCCCCATAACTCCCCTCCTCCCAGTACCCACCCCACCCTCTGCCCTCACTCCCCACCCACTGTCCTCATCCATAGGTGCACGATTTTTGTCCAGTCTCTTCCCGCATCTCCCACTCCCCTTTCCCCCCCAAGAATAGTCAGTCCATTCCCTTTCTATGTCCCTGATTCATTATAATCACCAGTTCATTCTGTA
>NW_005369552.1:3945682-3949635 GCF_000412655.1 Myotis brandtii | reverse complement strand
TGTCTTTCCTTCTAGTTGAAGAGTCTCTCCTCAGCCAGCCTTCCTGTGGTTCTGGGTGATGTCCGTTCTGTCTTTTAGTTGTATTTTTGAAGTGGTTGTTTGCGGCAGCAGTCTCCGGTGTTTACCTATGCCGCCATCTTGGTTTCTCCTCTATGTATATTTTATAAAGTTCCCAGTGGAAGAGTTGATCTACACTGAGAGGAAGACATTATTAAGAGGAAGATTTTATCTAGATCTTTCATTTGTTATATGTGAAACTCACTGATGTTTTTGACTTCCCTACATGGAACTTTCCTGACAGTGATACTTATTGTTTCAAAGAGAGGGAAAAAGGTAGGAGACTTTTCCTAGTTATTTCCAAATGAGTGGGGGTACGAATAGTCAATAAGCATATAAGAGTCTTCGGGGGGGGGGTGCAAAGGAAATAATAAAAGAAATAGTAAATATTGGTAATATATCACTAGAATTTTTTAATTTAATTTTATGCAACTAAAATATGATTTTTTTCTTTAATTTGTGGGATTAAATTAAAGAGGGAAAATATTTATAGTTGCCCCCACCCTTGCCACCCCCCTCACCATAAAACACATCATACAGAATATAATACATTTTTGCAGCCATAACTTCCTTTGGGATTGTAAATAGTCCACATCTTAAAAAAACCACATTGATGTTTTACTGTACAGGATGGATTGTTCTAAAGATAAAGAGTTTTGTTTTGGTTAATGAATGTTATTTATAGCATTTTACAATCATTTAGATTCTATATAAAAGCCTTAAAGAAAATCACTCAACAACAATGTAAAGCTTGTTAAAAACAAAATTTCTCTTTCAATTAGGCTCTCAGTCTCTCATCTGCATTTCCAGATTGCAAAAAAGCTCTGAAAATTTAAAATATTTTCATAATTCATTTGGCTGCAAAACCTGACCTGACCTGAACTCATTTGGCCATAAAACTTGATCTTTACTGACATGAGGCTATGGTTAGTCTTCATTTATTCCATTTTGTGTAAAAATTCATAGATTTCTATGCAGAAATATTAATGTATTTAATTACTGATACTGCCTTAGAACATTTCTGAGAAATCCTGAATATAAAAACACCTATGATGCCAAGGGTTTATATATTGCTTTCTAACATATCTTTCTCTGAAGATAATTGATGAGACATTCAAACTTCTTTGAAAGTAGTCAAACTTTAAGTTAAAATTAACTAGAACCATATGGCTATATTTTAGTTCTATTGAAATTCATTATGCCCTATCAAAATAGTAAAAAGGTTTTAATGGTTAAGAAATAGGTCTTGTTAAAGTTTATATATATAAAACATATATATATATATATATACAAAATTTCCATTTCTTCTTTTTCATTGAGGTCCCTCCCAGCATGTACATACTTTATATTTTTTACCACATGTATATTTGATGGTGAATACATACTTGGTATATTTCATGATATAGAATTGATACTTTTATCAGCTTGATAAAAGAAGTATACTTCTGTGGCCAAACTGTTCCTAATTGAGACTGTGTACACAGGTGAAGGTAGAGCAGACCCAGCCATCGAGAAATTCCCAGATAGTAATTTTTCCCTTAGTAAATTTTTTAAAAACTTAGCTTAAGACACATAATAAAGATATAAAAATCTCTGAAAGAGGTGTGTGTGTGTGTGTGTGTGTGTGTGTGTGTGTGTGTGTGTGTGTGTTTACTACTTTATGTCAGAAAAACAATGGCAAATTAAAAAATTATCTCAGTGAAGAGATGATGCCATTTTCAGTGAGGGCCCTGTGGGCACCTCAGGATATATGTGAGAAGCCCAGGAATCCATTCACATATATGTTTTAATGCTTTAATAATAGATGAAATCTAAAAATATAATGACAAAATTACAAAGGGAAAGCCACTATACATAACTTGATAATAGTATCTGAAGTTAAAGGCTTGAATAAGTACCAGGAAGCCAATTTTTAAAACAAGTTAAAGAGCTTCCTCAGCCACTAAAGATAGCTTCTGCAATTTTTAACATGCTGTCATTCAGGAAAGACTGCTGAGGAAAAACAGGAAAAACAGAAATCTCAAAATAAGTTATTGCAAAATGAAAAGCATATGGTGTATAACTGTACAAATGTAGCACACTTGTGCAAAGTTAATGCTTTCTAAATATAAAGCCAGAGTGATGACACAGAAAAATGCCTTTGGCCACCTGGCCAAATTAAAAGAACATTTTTTGGAATGGCATTACTTTTTGTTTATAGTGTGAATTCTTGTCTGTCTTTTAAATGAAAAGCATGATTTTACTATAATGTACCTTTAATCAAGCTTTAGCCTTTGCAATAAAACGCGTGTGACCAGAATTGTAGAAGTCAGAAGAGAATATTGAATTCCAGGGATGCACCTAGGGTCTTCCTAATACTGGCTGCATATATGCAGTAAAGTAGAGAGCTTACTATTGAAGGTGTTAAATCATTCTCAGAGGAGAGATTTCAGAAGTCCAAGGTAGGCACAATTTTTCCCCCTGTGAGTTTAGGAGTACCATAAATGGGAAGCTACTGAAAATAGAACAAATGCAAATCATTTGGGGTATCTATTGTTGCAATAAAAACTACTCTCAAAACTCATGGCTTGAAATAGTAATCATTTTATTTTATCTCTTGATTTGATGGGTTTTGGGGGCAAAGCTGGGTTGGGAGATTCTTCTGCTCCACGTGACATCCACAGGGGTCACTTTATGGTATTTAGCTTGGTCTGAAGGGTCTGGCTGACCTCTTCGCATGCCCAGTGCTTTGGTGGTGACTTAAAGGGCTGAACTCAGAGGGGTAGTTTCCCTCCTTGTGTGGTCTGGGAACCTCTCCATGACTATACTTATTCTAGGGCAGGGCAAAGCTCTGAAAGAACAGGCAGAAACTATTGGTCCTCTTAGAGGCTAGACACAGAATTGTTGTTACTTCTACCATTGGTAGAAGTAGTCACAGGCCACTCCAATGCAAAGGGTAGAGAATTACATACCACTTTTCTATGGGAAGAGTGTATGAATTTGCAGCCATCTTTAATGTGCTACCACCTCCCACTGGCCAAAAATTCTTTATATTGCTCCCACAGGACCCTCAAAGTCTCATTCCATTATGGCATTGACTTGGAGTATAGGTTCTAAGTTAAGACTACATGTAGATGAGACTTTTCTGTTGTTATTCCTAAGTACATTTCCTTTGGCTTTTAATGCCTGTGAATTAAAGAGACAACTAATCTGTCCCAATATACAATTGACATTTTCTGCTTTCTAAAGCAGAAAAATGGGAGATGCATAGTAGTCACTGACTTTTGTCACTAGTTTCTTGGTTAGGGTCCAGTCCTGTTCCCCTGAAATGATTCCCCTCCATTCTTGGGTTCATTTGTTATCCATTGATAAGTGACAAATAATCTCAGACCTAATGGCATCAGACAATAATTTACTATTTTCTCTCATATTTCTGTCAGTTAATTGGACAGTTCTCACTTGCTGAGATGCAGTTACAGACAATCTCGACTGGGGCTGTAATCATAAGTAGGGTCACCTGGACTATCTCTACAGTCTTACCAGAGTTCCAGGTTATGAAATTGGGCTGCTTATATAACCACTCACCTTGAGCTCCCCATCCCTTTTGAGATGGTTCAGATTGGGACTCTGAAAAATTATATTCCCCAAATTCCCTTGTTAGTTGGCTTCCTATTGGATTCTGCCATTGAGAGTCACTCAAGAAAGACTGGAAGGCAAGACATTTGGTATTTAGCTTCAGTCCAATTGAAGCAGACATGTGGTTTCGACCCCAGCTACTTCTTTTTATTTTTATCTACACTAATAAAAGACAAACATGCAAATTGACCATACCTTCGCTATGCCTTAAGCCACGCCCACCAGCCAATCAGAGCGACTATATGCAAATTAACCCAACCAAGATGGCGGCCAGCAGCCAC
>NW_005369552.1:3936993-3944876 GCF_000412655.1 Myotis brandtii | reverse complement strand
CTCTCGCCTCCTCAGCAGCACTAAGGATGTCCAACTGCAGCTTAGGTCTGCTCCCTGCTGGTAAGTGGACATTCCCCGAGAGCTGCTGGGCTGCCAGAAGGATGTCTGACTTCCAGCTTGGGCCCGATCCCCTAGGGAGCGGGCCTAAGCCAGCAGGTGGACATCCTCCGAGGGGTCCCAGACTGCAAGAGGGCATAGGCCAGGCTGAGGGACCCCCCTGAGTGCACAAATTTTTGTGCACCGGGCCTCTAGTTGAAGTATAATTTATATAGCATTATATTTGTTTCAGGTGCACAATGTAATGATTCAGTGTTTGTATACATTGCAATAAGCCTAGTTAACATCTATACTATACATAGTTATACATTTTTTCTTATGATAAGAACTTTCAAAGTTCAATCTCCTAGCTACTTGCAAACATGAAATTCAATAATATTAACTCTAGTCACCATGCTATGCATTACTCCCCAGGACTTACTCACTTTATAATTGGAAATTATAAAAGTTTGTACCTTTTAACCCTCTTTGTCCATTTTTCTCACCCTATCCCTGTCACAGAGCACCCACTCCTCAGGCTAAGTATCAGTCATGTAAACTTAGCTCCTATAGATCTGAACACCAGTCCTGAGGAGCTCCATCTCAAACTCCTAGATTCTGGTAACCCTAACTCTTCCTTTGGGTTCCCTAAGCCAACGTTGAAATTAACTGCTGAAGTTATTAATCTCTGAATAATGTCAACATGCTTTACTTATAATGTAAGTACTTATAATGCCAGTTCCCTGTGTTAAATCCACTTTGTGTGATTTGGCATGGTTTCTGTGTTTCTGACTTGATCTGATGGATACAGAGACTTGGCAAAGATGCCTTCTCTCTTGCCTTTTTTTTTCAATCTGATTGGGGAAAATGGTTTCAGCCCTGGCCCTGAGTGTTGGGCCTTTGTAACAAGTGTGCTATACGAGTTCATAGATGTAGAACAAAGACCCAGAATGAGGAATAATGGTCTGAGCATTGGAAAACATATACAATATATTCTTTGGAGGATTCAGGAATTTTGAGTTATGTCCTAAAAGAAACCAATATAAAGCTTACTTTTGTCAATCAGTAAATTAATACCTGCCCTTAGCACTTAAAAAAAAAAAAAAGGTGAAGATTGCCTCTTTCAAGTTGCTTTCTTGAGCATATTGGTCTTAGCCCTCCAGTTGACTCTCAGATTAGCAGCTTCCCTAGGCTTTGGCTTTAGAAGGGAAGAGGAGGAATATTATTTTCCCTTCCAGGCTTAGCTGAACCTTTATATACAATGCTGCAGTTTTTTCCCCCATACCTTCATTGTGGTAAGGAATGGGGTTTTTTATATTGAGTTCAGTTAACAAAGTATTGTGCTCTGAAACAATTTGCCAGTTTTTTAAAACTATTCTCTTAGGTTAATAAGCTAACCAAAAAAAACAGGGGTAGGAGAGGAAATTGTTACTGTCCATTAAAGGCCAGATATATAATTTTTAACTTCACAAGAATCCTATGAATAATGTACCATTATGTGCATTTCAATAATAAAAGAAACTGAGGCCTAGAGAGGTAATTCTCCAGATCACCTAAATGATAAAGGTAGAGCTGGACTTCAAATGTAGAACATACTCAAAAGTCTCCTTCCTTTTCTCCTTTGTTTTGTTTTGGCTGGTGAGACATGCTGGAAGCCAGAAGTTAAGAACCAGGTAAGGTGTCTGAAAATTGTACCTGTCCTTTAGGGAAAGAATATAAACTCCCAAGGAGATTAAATTAGGTATGATAGGGCCTTGGATAATCTAGCATTCAGCCATTATTTCTTCAAATATACTTTTTGCTCCTTTCTCTCTCTCCTCTTCTTCTGGGACTCCCATACTATATAATAAAGAGCAAATATGCTAATTAGACAGGACGACGGAATTAACTTCCAGAACAACCTTCCGGAATGACCTTCTGGAACCACCAGTGGGTGGGGGCAGGGCCATGAGGCAGCTAGGGCCGGGAGGGCCAAGGCAGCCAGGGCTGCAAGGGCTGAACCCCTTGCACAAATTTCGTGCATCGGGCCTCTAGTTAAGTATATAATGCTATGCTTTGTGATGTCCCATCGGTCTCCAAGCCTCTATTCATTTTTTTTCATTCTTTCTTCTGTCTGTTCCTCAGACTAGATAATTTCAAATGACATATCTTTAAGTTCTCTATTTTTCTTCTGCCATTTCAATCTGCTGCTGAACTCCTCTAGTAAATTTTTATTTCAAACTCCAAAACTTCTTCTATTTGGTTCTGCTTTTAAATCTCTATGTATTTATTGTTATTCTCTATTTGGTAAAGATCATTTTTATATTTTTTTATTTCCTTTAATTATTTAAGCATAGTTGTTGAGTGTGTTTTCCCTCCACGTCCCACGTGGTTCAGGGTTCAGGATCTGGAAGAGGAGCCGCACACAAATGAAAGAAAAGAGACAAGAGACAATTTGGAAATATTGGGGAGCCAGGCAGGCAAGTCCAACTCAAGAAGGACTTCCTCCACTGGTGCTCAGGCCTCACCAAGCTTTTATTTGGTTCGGGATCCACCCATAGTATAGCCCTTAGGCAGGGAGGTTCCAGTGACGCACAGACTTATTCTTATCAGTAAGGATTTACATGAATATCTAATCAACAAGGATTTACATGAGTATCTAATCAATAAGGAATTAAATGAATTAAGGTGGGGAGGATGTTTCAGCTACCATTATCTAGATTAACTGGGTGGTGCACAGCTCCGACCTTTGCTAGGGCTTCAAAGGTCACCAGCTTTTGGGGTCTCTACACTTCTCTGCTAGTGAAGACAATAGGTGGTCTCCGACACATAGTTTTCTTTAGTCTTTTGAAAAAACTTATAATAGTTGTTTTAAAGTCTTTTTATAGTAAATTTAACACCTGGACTTTCCCAGGAATAACTTCTATTGACAGCTTTTTTTCCTATCTGTGCTTTATTTTCCTTCAATTTTTTTGCATGTCTTATAAACCTTTGTGAAAAACTAAATATTTTAAGTAATAAAATGTAACAATTTTGGAAATCAGCTTGGTGATCAGTTATTAACTGGATAGAGATCACCTTAAATGCTTTGATCCTGTACCTCTATAAGCCTTTGCTGTGAGGCTCTTTATGTGTTTGGGCGCATCTTCGGCACTCCAGCAGAGGATTCACAACCCTGCCTTAGCCTTCCCTTATTGCTCACACAAAACCTCAAAATCTGCTAGAGGTCAGAGATGAGGGCCTTTTTATATTCTTGGGAATGTGCACAGACCAGCACATGCACATGGTTTTCTAGATCCCTGGAAATATGTCAAAGTTTTTTAATGCTCTCTATGTACATGTCACTCTCCAATATTTCTCTCTAAGTTCTCAGTCAGCCTCTTGCTGCCCTAACTGGTATTTCTTCCTCAGGCAGCTGTGATGCTAAACAACTATTCCTAGTTTTTTGTGAACATCTAGGAATAAGGTTGTTTTCACAGATCCAGCTTTGAATCAAATTAAAAAATAATCCCTGGTAATACATCTTTGGAAGGAGCTACCACATAGGTCAGATAGTGACAGTTCTCTGGAGATGGGGCTTTTGGGGAGCTCCAAACCCTCGAGTGGCTTCTAGGCTGATAGTCTTTACAGCTGCCATAGTTACAAAACTGTTGGTTTTCAAGGCTACTGCAAGGCTGGGGAGAGGGTGATAGGAATAGAAAAAATTGAAAAACATAAAGCTCACTACTTCTACCAAAATGTAGTTATTTATCTTGAATACCAGAGTCCTGGTGCACGGATTCGTGCACCAGTGGGGTCCCTCAGTCTGGCCTGCGCCCTCTCGCAATCCGGGACCCCTCGGGGGATGTTGGACTGCCATCTGGCTTGTGGGAATTGGGCCAAAACCAGCATCCCCCGAGGGATGTAGTAGTGCACAAAGCGGCAGGCGGCCAGGGAGGAGCCCAAGCCCAGGCCAGGTGCCGTGCCTCCTGCTCATCCCGGCCCTGCTGCGCCTGCCACTGCTGCCACTCGGTAAGCTTGCTGAGCAGCACTCCCAGTGTGGGAGCACACTGAACACCAGGGGGCAGCTCCTGCATTTAGTGTCTGTCCCCGATGGTCAGTGCGTGTCATAGCTACTGGTCAAATGGTCAACTGGTTGAACGGTCAACCAGTCGCTTAGGGTTTTATATATATAGACTAGTGGCCCAGTGCACAAAATTTGTGCACGGAGGGGTGTTACCTCAGCCCAGCCTGCGCCCTCTCCAATCAGGGACCCCTTAGGGAATGTCCGACTGCCTGTTTAGGTCCGATCCCTCTTGCAATCTGGGACCACTGCCTCCTAACTGCTCACCTGCCTGCCTGCCTGATCGCCACTAACTGTCTCTGCCTGCCTGCCTAATCATCCCTAACTGCCCTCCCCTGCCAGCCTGATCTCGCTCCCAACTGCCCTCCCCTGCTGGCCTGGTTGCCCCCAACTGCCCTCCCCTGCTGGCCTGATCTCGCCCCCAACAGCCATCTTCTGCTGGCCTGATCTCGCCCCTAACTGCTCTCCCCTGCCAGCCTTATTTCCACTAACTGCCTCTGCCTGCCTGATTGCCCTTAACTGCCCTCTCCTGCAGGCCTGATCTTGCCCTCAACTGCCCTTCTCTGCAGGCCTGATCTTGTCCCCAACTTCCCACTCTGGCTGGCCAATTTGATTCTGATTGATAGGTTTCTATGCCAGTCAGTGTCAAAAGCTCCTCCTCCTAAGCAGCCATTGGCTCCTCACAGTTCACCCAGATTTGGTTCTGATTGGTCGGTTTCTATGCCAGTCAGCATCTCCGGGCCTATCTCCGGGCCTGATCAGAGAGGTGGGGCTGATCAACAGCCCCCTCGGAGGCCCTGAGAGAAAGACAGGCACAGCTGCTGGTGAAGCCCAGATAGAAAGAGAGAGGCAATGGCTGATCAACAGCTGCCACAGAGGCTGTGGATCAGACCCTGCCTCTCTCTCCAGGCCTGATCCACAGCCCCCTCGGCAGTCAGTGCTGGGTCACTGCACCCACACCGGCTTTCTCTGGTTCGATCTTCACATATCACCATGCCACAGCAACCCAACACTGACTGCAGGACTGACTTCTGGTGTTCGGTAGAGCCTTCGGTCAGTCATTACGGGCCTTGGGTTTTTATATATTAGGACTAGAGGCCCGGTGCAGGGGGGGGCTTTCCCTCAGCCCAGCCTGTGCCCTCTCACAATCCAGGACCCCTTGGGTAGGGTCCCTAGGCCTGGCAGGCAATCAGGGCCTATCGGGGTGTTCCTTCCCCTGGTTGCTGGCAGCTAGCTCCATCCCTGCCACTCCCACTGTTTGCCATTTGTGTGGCACTGACCCCCTCCCCTGCCACCAGTCACCTCCCTCTGCAGGCGACAGGCGTGGGGTGCGATCGCGTGGCTGGCCTGGGCGTCCCTCTTTGGGGTAATCATGGAGCCCCTCCACCCCCCAATCTATTGCCCTGCTGGCTGGTGGCCTGGGCCTCCCTCTGCAGGGCGATCATGGGGTGATGACGGGGCCCCCAACCAATCACATCACACCTGCCTTGGATGGCCTGGTGCCAGTGCGTGGTCATCCAGAAGGTTGTCCAGATGGTCATTCTGCTGTTTGGTCATTTGGTTGATTTGCATATTACACTTTTATTATTATAGATAAGATACAAGGTCTTGTAAAGAAAGAGGAAGTAATCTTGTGGGCATAAGTTGAAATTGCTCTCCTAGGAATAATAAGGAAGAAGTTATGGGATGTTTACATTCCTGCTGCCTTGAGGGCACAAGTTAGAAGTGCTGTTGAAGGCTGGCCAAGTGGAGCCAAGTCCTAACGGTACAACATCTCCTCCTGGTTACTGTATTTACAGAGCCTCCTCCAATATGTACTAATATTTCCAAAGGATATATAACTGTTTGAGTTGAGGGTTGAATAGTCTAAACATTTACAACATAACATTTGTTATAGAAGATTATATTTTTCCACTTTAAGTTATAAAAAATACAGAAACTGATTTCTCCTGTAATTAATTTATGTCTATAAATGCTGAATGAATTATTTATTGAGCTAAAGCATTTTTGAATACGCAGTCTGTCTCTCTCTGTATATAAATATCAATATTAGAGATATTGTGGCTGGTTTGGGCAGCTCTAATCGAGGCAAAATATGAAGCACCATTTCCTCCATATCAGAAGATATTTTACAACTATGACAAGGATTGTGTCACTCTTATGCTTTAAAGACGTCAGTAATCCTTCTTTGCTCTTAGGATAGAGTCAAAACTTCTTAACCTGATTTAGGCACCTCTACATATCCTGTCACTAGTTAGTTGTCCAGTCTTATCTCAACCAACCTGTTTAGGTTTCATAAGGATGCTGCACTTACTGTCCCTGCAGGTTGTCACATACATTATACTCTTACCTCAAATAACTCTCCCTGCCCCTTCTGTACCCCAGTGCTCTTCCCTCCCAACTTCTGAGTCTGGCTTTCTCTGGTTCGATCTTCACATATCACAGTGGCTGTCCTTTCTCCATGCCTGGTTCCCAAGCCTAGATAAAGCGCTTTTCCCTCTGTGTGCCTAGAGATCCACTACTCAACCTGTACTTGATTATGTTATAT
The DNA here is from genome assembly GCF_000412655.1 of Myotis brandtii. NCBI lineage: Eukaryota > Metazoa > Chordata > Mammalia > Chiroptera > Vespertilionidae > Myotis > Myotis brandtii. The sequence continues at coordinate 3,938,250 of NW_005369552.1, read as the reverse complement.
CCTCATTTACTTTCTGACATCATCCACTGGACAGTAAGAGCAGTAATAGCAGACATCATGATTATCTTAATAAATGAAATGATAATAGTAGCTGACATTATTAAGAACGTATATGGTAACGAGTATACTAAAGGCCTTATGTGACATATCTCATGTACTCTTCATAATGTTTGAATTCATGAGCAATAGAATCTGATGCTGGCTAAGTTAAATATGGAAAGAAAAACTTGGGAGGAGGGTTGAAAGGTGCAGAAAAATTCACAGACTCAAAGGAAAAGCTCAACACCAGGTTGTGGGATGCATGGCAATCAGGGACATCCTGGAAATCTAGGACGGTATTTTCAAGATACTGTCCTCTAGCTGATATATGTCAAACAGTTCCCACATGAAAAGATCCCAAAGCTTCCTGGAAGAGGGGGGAGATATTTCTATAAAGGAATTTTTTTACAGGTTTATTGAGGTATAATTGCAAATAAAATTATAATGTATTTAAATTGCACAACATGGTTATCCTATATAATAAAGAGGTAATATGCAAATTGACCTTCACTCCAACACAATATGGCTGCCCCCATATGGTCAAAGATGGTCGCCACAAGATGGCCTCCTGGAGAGGGCAATTGGGAGGGACCAGGCCTGCAAGGGAGGGCAGTTAGGGGTGACTAGGCCGGCAGGGGAGGGCAATTGGGAGGGACCAGGCTGGCAGAGGAGGGCAGTTGGGGATGACAAGGCCTGCAGGGGAGGGCAGTTAGGGGGGACCCAGGCCTGCAGGGGAGGGCAGTTGGGGGGGACCAGTCCTACAGGGGAGGGCAGTTGTGGGTGACCAGGCCAGCAGGGGAGGGCAGTTGGCGGGACCAGGCCTGCAGGGGAGGGCAATTGGGGGCAACTAGGCTGGCAGGGGATGGCAGTTATGGGGGACCAGGCCAGCAGGGGAGGGCAGTTAGGGGCGACCAGGCTGGCAGGGGTGGGCAGTTGGGGGCCATGAGGCTGGCCATGGGGGGCAGTTGGGGGCCATGAGGCCAGCAGGGGAGGGCAGTTGGGGGTGACAAGGTCAGCAAGGGAGGGTAGTTGGGGGTCATGAGGCCATCAGGGAAGGGCAGTTGGGGGCCTTAAGGCTGGCAGGGGAGGGCAGTTGGAGTTGAGCAGGCCAGCAAAGGGGGGCAGTTGGGGGTGAGAAGGCTGGCGGGGTGGAGCAGTTGGGGGTGAGCAGGCTGGCAGTCAGAAGCAGTTAGGGGCAATCAGGCAGGCAGGCAGGCA
>NW_005369552.1:3936267-3936946 GCF_000412655.1 Myotis brandtii | reverse complement strand
TGGAGAAGGTGAAGGGCAGGCTGAGGGACACCCCCACCCCCATGCATGAATTTCATGCACCGGGCCACTAATTTAATATATATATAAACATTGTGAAAGTTTTCCCATCATTGAGTAATTTAACATATCCATCACCTCACATATTTGTTTTTTATTTTATTTTTTGTTTTGTTTTTTGTTTTTATGATAACAATTAAGTTGTATTCTCTTAGCAAATTTCAATTATACAATACAATCTTATTTACTGTAGTCATTATATTATACATTAGATCCTTGGAGCTTATTTATCTTATAACCAAAGTTTGTAACCTTTTGAAAAGTTGGTAAGCAACTTCTCCCTATTTTCTTCACCCCACTGGCAACTACTATTCTATTCTCTGTTACTGTTAGCAAATCTGAGTTTTATTTTTTAGATTCCACATATAAATGTACCATGCAGTATTTGTCTTTCTCTGTCTGGTTTAGTTCACAGAGCACAATGCCCTTCAGAGTAATGCATGTTGTTGCAAATGGGACAATTTCCTTTTTAAAGGCTGGATAATAATCCATTGTATATAATTAAACCATATTTTTTTAGTAAGATTTTTTAATTTAAATTCTTCATTGTTTAAAGTATTACATAAGTCTCCTTTTCCCCCCATTGCCCCCCCCCTGGCTTGCCCCCCCCCCCCCGCAAGCA
>NW_005369552.1:3917289-3936246 GCF_000412655.1 Myotis brandtii | reverse complement strand
CGTATATGTCCATTGGTTATGCTCATATGCATGCATACAAGTCCTTTGGTTGATCTCTTAACCCCTCACCCACCACCTTCCCTTATAGGTTGGACAGTCTTAAACCATATTTTATTGTCAACTGGTTTGTCAATGTACACAAAGGTTGAATCTATACCTTGGCTATTGTGGATAATGCTGCAATGAACATGGGAGTACAGATATCTCTTCAAGAGAGTGATTTTGTTTACTTTGGACATATACCCTGAAGTGGGATTGCTGGATTATGTGATAGTTCTATTTTTAATTTCTTGAGGAAATTTGAAATTGTTTTCCATAGTGGCTGTACCAGTTTACATTCCCACCAACCGTCTACAAGGTTCTCTTTTCTCCAAATCTTCACCAACAGTTATCTTAGTATGTCTTCATGATAATAGCCATTTAAACAGTTGTGAGATAAAATTTCATTGTGCGGTTTTCATGTAGTTACCTGATGATTATTGATGTTGAGAATCTTCTCATGTACTTATCAGCCATTTGTATGTTATCTTTGATAAAGTATTCTATTAAGGTCCCTTGCCCATTTTTATACTGGGTTATTTGGGGTGTTTTGTTGAGTGTATATTTTTAATATGAACTCCTTTTTGGATATCTGATTTTTAAAAAATCTTTATTGTTGAAAGTATTAGATATGTCCCCTTTTCTCCCCAGTGACCTCGCCAAGCCCACCCCCGTCCCTGACCCCAGGCCTTCACCACCCTATTGTCTATGTCCATGGGTTATGCATATATGCATACAAGTTTATTGTTTGATCTCTTCCCACCCACCCACCGTCCCCTGCCTTCCTTCTGAGGTTTGACAGTCTCTTAGATGCTTCTGTGTTTCTGGGTCTATTTTTGTTCATCAGTTTATGTTGTTCATTAGGTTCCACATATGAGTGAGATCATGTGATACTTATCTTTCTCTGACTGGCTTATTTTGTTTAGCATAATGCTCTCCAGATACATCCAATGCTGTTGCAAATGTTGGATATTCTTTCTTTTTTTACAGCAGCATAGTATTCCATTGTGTAGATGTACCATTGTTTTTTAATCCACTCATCTGCTGATGGGCACTTAGGCTATTACCAAATCTTAGCTATTGTAAATTGTGCTGCTGTTATATAGGGGTACATATATTCTTTCTGATTGGTGTTTCTGATTTCTTAGGATATATTCCTAGAAATGTGCTCATTGGTCTATTGGGAGTTCCATTTTTAATTTTTTGAGGAAACTCCATACTGTTTTCCAGAGAGGCTGCACCAGTCTACTTTCCCACCAACAGTGTACCAGGGTTCCCTTTTCTCCACATACTTGCCAACAAATTTGTCCTTTGTTGATTTGTTGATGATAGCCATTCTGATAAGTGTGAGATGGTACCTCATTGTCATTTTGATTTGCATCTTTCAGATAATTAGTGACTTTGAGTATTTTTTCATTTGCCTTTTGGCCTTCTGTATGTCCACTTTGGAGAAGTATCTATTTAGACCCTTTACCCATTTTTAATTGGATTATTTGTAGTTCCTTGTGTTAAGTTGTATGAGTTTCCTATAAATTTTGGAGATTGACCCCTTATCAGATGTATTATTGGCAAATATGTTTTCCAATGTCAGGAAGGTTATCCCGTTTTCTTCTAGGAGTTTTTAACTCCAGGAGATGTATCAGTAAACATTTTGCTATGAGAGATGTCTGAGATTTTGCTGCCAATGGTTTCTTCTAAGATTTTTATGGTTACATCTTACACTTAAGTCTTTCATCCATCTTGAGTTTATTTTTGTGTATGGTGTAAGTTGGTGGTCTAGTTTCATTTTTTTGTATGTACCTATCCAATTTCCCAATACCATTTATTTTATTTTTTATTTTTTTTTTTTATAGTTTATTGATTTTTCACAGAGAGGAAGGGAGAGAGATAGAGAGCCAGAAACATCGATGAGAGAGAAACACTGATCAGCTGCCTCCTGCACATCCCCTACTGGGGATGTGCCCGCAACCCAGGCACATGCCCCCGACCGGAATCGAACCTGGGACCCCTCAGTCCACAGGCCGATGCTCCATCCACCGAGCCAAACCGGTTTTGGCCCCAATACCATTTATTGAAGAGAATGTCTTGATTCCATTGTATGCTCTTGCCTCCTTTGTCAAATATTAAGAGCATAATGACTTGGGTCGATTTCTGGATTCTCTTTCTATTCCAGACTTGGGTCGATTTCTGGATTCTCTGTTCTATTCCATTGGTCCATATGTCTTTCTTGTGCCAGTATGAGGCTGTTTTGAGTACAGTGGCTTTGTAGTATAACTTGATATCTGGTATTGTGTTCCCTCCAACTTTGTTTTTGTTTCTCAAGATTACTGGGGCTATTTAGGGTATTTTTTTTATTCCATATGAATTTTTGAAGAGTTTGTTCTAGGTCTGTGAAATATGCCATTGGTATTTTAATAGGGATTGCATTGAATCTTTAGATGATTTCTTTGGGTAGTATGGACATTTTAATGATGTTTATTCTACCAATCCATGAACACGGTATATTCTTGCACTTGTGTATATCTTCCTCTATATCTTTTTTCAATGTCCTGTAGCTTTCTGAGTAAAATCTTTTACATCCTTGGTTAAGTTTATTCCTTAATTTTTTTTTGTTGCAATGATAAATGGGATTGTTTAGTTTCTCTTTCTGATAGTTCATTATTAATGTATAAAATTGTCACAGATTTCTGGGTGTTAATTTTTTATCCTCCTATATTGCTGAATTCATTCATTAAACAGAGTACTTTTTTAGTGGAGTCTTTAGAGTTTTCTATGTACAATATCATGTCATCTGTGAATAATGACAATTTTACTTCATCCTTTCCAATTTGAATGCCTTTTATTTCTTCTTCTTGTCTGATTGCTATGGCTAGCAACTTCCAGTACTATGTCAAACAAGAGTAGTGAAAGTGGACATCCCTGTCTTGTCCCTGTTCTTGGGGGAAATGAATTTAGTTTTTGCCCATTGAGTATGATGTTGGCTGTAGGTTTGTCATATAAGACCTTTATTCTGTTGAGGTATGATCCCTCTATTCCCACTTTCCTGAGAGTTTTTATCAAAAAAAGTGTTGTATTTTGTCTATGCTTTTTCTGCATCAATTGATATGATCATGTGATTTTTGTCTTGCAATCTGTTAATGTGCTCTATCACATTTATTGAGTTGTGGATATTGTACCAGCCCCATATCCCCCAAATAAATCTCACTTGGTCATGGTGTATGATCTTTTTAATATATTGCTGGATCTGATTTGCTAAAATTTTGTTGAGGATTTTAGCAGCTATGTTCATAAGGGATATTGACCTGTATTTCTCTTTCTTTGTAGTGTCTTTATCTGGTTTTGGGATTAGGGTAATGCTAGCCTTATAGAAAGAGCTTGGAAGTGTTTCTTCCTCTTAGTTTTTTTAGAATAGTTTGAGGAGGATAGGTATTAGTTCTTTTTTGAATGCTTGGTAAAACTCCCCTTTGAAGCCATCCGAACCAGGACTTTTGTTTGCTAGCAGGTTTTTTGTTTGTTTGTTTTTCCTGCTTCAATTCCATCAGTAGTTATTGGCCTATTCAGGTTTTCTGATTCTTCCTGATTGAGTATTGAAATATTTTTCTAGGAATATGTCCATTTCCTCTAGGTTATCCAGTTTGTTGGAATAGAGTTGTTCATAGTATTTTTTTACGATCCTTTGTATTTCTATGTTGTCAATTGTTACTTCACCACTTTTATTTGTGATTCTATTTGTTTGGATCCTCTTTCTTTGATTCTGGGTGAGTTTGGCTAGAGCAGTGGTTCTAAACCTTCTGGCCCTTTAAATACAGTTCCTCATGTTGTGACACAACCATAAAATTATTTTCATTGCTACTTCATAACTGTAATGTTGCTACTGTTATGAATCGTAATGTAAATATCTGATATGCAGGATGGTCTTAGGTGACCCCTGTGAAAGGGTCGTTCGACAGCCAAAGGGGTCGCGACCCACAGGTTGAGAACTGCTGGGCTTTATCAATCTTGTTTATCCTTTCAAAGAACCAGCTCTTGGTTTTATTGACCTTTTGCGTTGTTGGATATATGATTTTCAAATATTTTCTCCATTCCACAGGTTGGCTTTTCATTTTGTTGATGGTTTTCTTCTCTGTGCAAAAAATTTTTAGGTTGATTTATTCCAACTTGTTCATTTTTGCTTTTGTTTTTGGTGTCAAATCCAAAAATCATTGCCAAAACCAATGTCAGGAAGGTTATCCCGTTTTCTTCTAGGAGTTTTTAACTCCAGGTATTATGTTCAATTTTTTAATTCACTATGAGGTCATTTTTGTGAATAGTATACATCTTCCAATTTTATTCTTTATATGGATATTCAGCTTTCCCACCACCATTTATTGAAGACAATATCCTTTCCCTGTGTATATTTTTGTCTTCTTGATTAAAAATTAATTGACCATATATGCATAGGTTTATATCTGAGCTCTCTATTCTGTTTCATTTATCTTTGTGTTGTTTCTTTTTATGCCAATACCATACTGTTTTGATAACTATAGCTTTGTAATGTTTGAAATCAGGCAGCATGATGCCTTCAGTTTTTTTTTTTTTTTCAAGATTGCATTGGCTGTTCAGGGTCTTTTGTAGTTTTACACAAATTTTAGGATTATTTTTATTTATGTGACATATGTTATTGGGATTTTGATAAGAATTGCCTTGTTTTGGGTATGGACTTTTAACAATATTAATTTTTCAAATTCATAAACATGGAATGGCTTTCTATTTATTTGTATCTTCTTCAGTTTCTTTTATCAATACCTTATAGTTTTGAATGTCTAGATCTTTTATCTCTTTACTTAATTTATTCCTAAGTATTTTCTTGTTTTTGATGCTGTTGTAAATGGAATTGTTTTTTTCACTTATTTTTCTGACATTTTATTGTTCAAGTATAGAAATGCCACAGATTTTTCTATGTTGATTTTGATTCCTGCAATTTTAAAAATTTGTTTGAGTTCCAACAGTTGTCTGGTAGAATCTTTAAAGTTTTCTACATGTAACATATCATCCACAAAAAAAAGACAATTTTACTACTTCTTTTCCACTTTTGATGCCTTTAATTTCATTTTCTTGTTTAATTGCTCTGGCTAAGACTTTTAACACTACATTGAATAAAAATGGTGAGAGAGGACATCCCTGTTTTATTCCTGATCTTAGAGGAAAAGCTTTCAAGTTTTCATTGTTGAGATGATGTTAGCTGTGGGCTTGTCATATAAGGCCTTTATTATGTTGAGGTATGTTTCTTCTATACCCAATTTGTTGAGAGTTTTTATCATGAAGGACATTGATTTTTGTCAAATGCTTTTTCTGCATTTATTGAAATGACCATGTGGTTTTATTCTTATTTTCTTGTTATGATGTATCACATTTATTGGTTTGCTGATGTCAAACCATCTTTGCATCCCTGGAATAAAATTAACTTGATTATGGTGTGCAGTAGTCCACCTTAATTGCAATGGATATGTTCCAAGACCTCCAGTAGATCGTAAAAATCACAAATGTTTACCAAACACTATATTTACTCTGATTTCTCATACATAAATATTTATGATAAAGTTTAATTTATAAATTAGACACACAAAGAGATGATTAACAATAGCAAATAACAAAATAGAATAATTATAACAATACAGTATATAGGAATAAAAGTTATGTGAATGTGGACTATCTCTCTCCTTCTGTCTCTGATCATCAGTCTATCTTGGAGAATGTTCCATGTGTGCTTCAGAAGAATGTATATTCTATTGCTCTTGGATGGGATGTTCTGTATCTGTGTCTATATGTCTGTTAAGACCATCTGTTCTAACATAGTTTAAGTACTATGTTTCCTTATTGATTTTCTATCTGGACGGTCTATCCATTGATGAAAATGGAGTATTAAAAGTGAGCTAATATTAATATATTCCTGTATTTCTCCCTTCAGATCTGTTTATATGTGCTATAAACATATAATACATATATTATATGTAAATTGTTCTACTTGATGGTGTCCCATAAGTCCCTTAAACTGTCTTCACTTTTTTCCCAAACTGCTGTATTTGTTTAGTCGCTCCCAGTGTTTGAGGGTGTGCTAAGACCCATCAGTGTCCCAAAGAGGAGACTTACAGTTAGCACTAGCATGCAAGTTGGTCAAAAGCTGGACCCTCAGGTAGCAGTTTGGAAAATATGCAATTAAACTTCCAGGTGTTCTAGCCTGTTTCCTCTGCACTGAGCCCTGAGGGGATTGCCACAATGAGTGCTCACGCATTCCTTAAGGACTGCTTCTATGTTTGCAATAGATTTCTGAACACCAGCCACATTGGCTATCAGATCTAGGTGTTTGGGGAGCCCATTCCTCAAATGGTAGCCTTAAAATTTGGGGGACTAGACCTTTTTCTCCTCAGGTAGATGCTAGGAGTTGCAGTTTCCTCCCAATTATATTACACTGTGCCAAGTGTGGGGTTTATAGCAGAGTGAATCTCAGCCTTTCCTACCCATCTCAATGTAGTTTTTTTCTCATTTACCCAAGGTATAGGAATCACTCAACACGTTTCTGAATTTCTCTCAGAGGGGATTGCTCTATATTAGCTGTACATTCATTGTATCTGTGGGAGAATGGAAATTCTCTATGTCACCATACTGGCCTGAAGTTCACAAAGGAAATTTGATAAAAAGGAATAAAGGCTAGGCAAAATCATATATATATATTATGCAAAGTGTCCCCTCGGGAGTTCGACTGACCGGGAGTTCGATTGCTCGCTATGATGTTCACTGATCACCAGGGGGCAGTGCGGAATGAAGAAAGGCCCTGGCCAACAGCAGGCAGCTGGGGAAGGGAGACCCCAGCTGGCAGCCGGCAACCGCTAGGGACCCTACCCGTGCACGAATTTTGTGCACTGGGCCTCTAGTACTAATATAAAAACCCCATGAAGTATTCTTATTTGCTGATGACAAAATTGATGCTTTTAAAGATTAAATAATTCATTTAGGTGATAACTGGCAGAGCCAGGCCTTCAACAAGTCTATCTGATTATAAAATTCATGCTTGTATCAATATGCTATAATGGCCTCTTACTCATCCTTACACCCACAGTGTCTGGTACAGTATTAGCATAAGGTAAGCATTCTATAAATATCCCCTGGGTGACTGAATGCAAGAGGATCAAATAAATGGATAAAGAGAATGGCAACTGGTCAAAAGTGACTGAAGGTACGTGGAGATTTATGTGGGTGGAAGTGTAGGATGGCCCAATTTTTACCCCCAGTCTTATTTTGCCTCTGTAGTCCTTTCTCTCTGCTTCTCCATCACAGTCCACAAACCTTGCCTCAACACATTTTTACTTAATCTCTGGCCAATAATGCATCTTCCTTAGCCACTGGCTCACTTAACCCCTTCATGACTGACAACTTCCTAAATATTAGTTTCTCTTCTCCTAAATCCTCCTCTGTGAACCCCAAACAGCATTAATTATATTGATAACATTGACATGTGCAACTTGCTCATTGCTTTGTGTCTAATACATATAAAGCAATAAATCTCTTCAATCAGATTAGAATCAGCTATACAATGACAAATAAAGAATACTCTGTCTGTCCCAAACATTGAAAAATAAATTAAAGGTGTTTTATGAATAATTACTTCTTGATTAATTGTCTAGGTATTGGTTAACAAATCAATAGTCTATATCTGGAAATAATGAACCTGCACTCCCTGGTTGTACATCAATTAAATCATGATTTAAAGGTTGTATCCATATTGTTCTTGAATTCTGCCCTATATGCTATACAGTGATCAGGATGGAAGGGCCAGAAGTCATGCAAAGTGTTGAGACTTTATCCTATATAATAAAAGGGTAATATGCAAATAGACCGAATGGCAGAACCATTCAACCAATCAAAGCTTAATATGCTAATGAAATGCTAAGGCTGCTCAACCTCTTGCTATGATGTGCACTGACCACCAGGGGGCAGATTGCTGGAGGCTAATTCCATCACATCATAATAAATGCAAGAAGTTCATCAAAAGGTTGATGGAACTTGAGGCTTCAACAGGGTTGAATCATATTACCTGCTGCTGGAATAGCTGAAAGCATTTCCCCAAACCTGAAAATCTGCATATATTATTGCCTGCTGCCAGACAGCTGAGGGCAGTTCCACCAACCTTTAATCTTACTGTCTACCAAACTTTACCTTTGATATGTATATCTGCTTTGCTATAGGGAAAAATGTGTTAATAAAAAGCTAGGGGTCCAAAGACTCGAAGAACTTAGTTACTAAAGCTAAGCTCCATCTTGCTCCCCCCCAAAATGCCTTCCAAATTTATATCTCATGTCTAGTTTATTAATTTACTCGCAGCCCCTTCTCCAGATTCCTGAACCCTAGTAGATGCAGAATACCCCGGTTTATTAATTTACTCGCAGCCCCTTCTCCAGATTCCTGAACCCTAGTAGATGCAGGATAATACCCCGGCATTAGCAGATGCTCTGATTGGTAGGTTAGCTTGCTGCTGGGGTTTGGCCAAATGGGACTGAGCGAGATGGGCCGAACATGCCCTGGAGCCCTCCTGCGGTCCCTCCCTGTCCCAACCGTGCACCGGTGGTGTCCCTCAGCCTGGCCTGAGCCCTCTAGCAATCCAGGACCCCTCGGGGGATGTTGGAGAGCCGGTTTCAGCCTGATCCCACAGGCCACTCCCCTTGGGAGGGTGCCAGACACAGGGCTCATGGCTGGTGAGGGCTGCTGAGGCAGCACAAGCCTCTCCCGATTGGGACTGATTTGGCGCGAGCCCGCGGAAGGCAGAGTGGGGCTGGGATGAACGGGAGCAGCAGGTAGGAGCTGCAGGCGGCATTGGACTGCAGGTTTCAGCCTGATCCCTGCAGGCCACCCAGAGGGACTCCACCCATGCACAAATTTGTGCACCGGGCCTCTAGTATATATATAAAACTTAATATCTATCTATCTATCTATCTATCTATCTATCTATCTATGAAACAACTAGACAAATCACAACAAGCCACTGCTTCCTAAGTGTCCTGCATAATTTATTAAAAACAAGGACCACTCTGACATGGTCATTTATTCCATCCTAATGTAGAAACCATAAGATGACTTTATAATTAATCTCTCTGATTTGGTTTATCTTGAGCAGAGTTCAAAATCCTATTTCTTTTCAGTATTTCCCTTACTTTCTTTCAAGGGATTAGTTTATTTGGTATAAATAAGGCATAGACTTTTTGCTCCTCGGGGAGATGCTAGGATATTTTTTGTGTGTCATATTTTTTTTCTGGAGGATTTTTAGATTCTCTTAGGAATACTGTACAGATTTTTACCTTCTTCATCCAAAGGTGTTACATGATGTTTTCAGTAAGTACTTAGACAATAAATGCAGAGCAAAAAATCTGGTGTCTTAAATTTTCTTTTTTGAGGGCAGATATCCTGGAATTGACAAAATGAAATAGAAGCTTACTGAAGGAGTTAGGGACAACAGCAAAACACACACACAATACACACACACACACACACACACACACACACACACACACACACACAGAAATATAATATTATCTGTACTAACCAAAATCAACATAGCTCTCCAATAATCTTTTCTCCCTTATAATGTTTTTACAGGACAGTGAGTGGGCATATATTACCAAGCATCTGTCTCAAGATCATCACTTATTTTCTTTCTTTACCTAGTCAGTGGTGTTAGGCAAAAGTTTTCAGCAGTTGTAAGATTAGAATTCCTTAGAGAAGCAGGACGAGTGTCTTAGTCCATTTGGGTTGCTATAACAAAAATATCATAGATTCGGTGCCTTATGAACAACAGACATTTATTTCTCACTGTTCTGGAGGCTGGGAAGTCCAAGTTCAAAGTGGCAGCAGATTTAGTGTCTGTTGAGGTCAGGTGACAGCCCGCTTCCTACTTCATAAATGCCATATTTTCTCAGTATCCTCACATGGGAGAAGGGCAAGGGAGCTCTTTGAGGCTTCTTTTATATGGGGACTAATCCATTAACAAGGGCTATACCCTCATGGCTTACTCATACCTCAAAGTTCCCACATCAAATACCATCACCTTGGGGATTCATTTTCAATATATGAATTTAGGGGGACACAAACATTTAGTCCATAGCAGTGAGTGCTTTCCCAACCTGAGTGATGTTCTAGCGTAGTTTCAGCTAAAATCACTGATATGAAGAATTATATTGACATTGTATTAGGCAAAAGGCAACTCAAGGAAACCTGCCCATAACTATTAAACATCAAACCCCTCTGAAGTCTCAAAAGCACTTTGTACATATGGAAACCTTCAGAACACAGACCATTCTCTTTTTAAAAGATCCTAGAGTTAAACTTTCAAGGCTTCTGGACCCTGTGGGTTTAACTGTCAATTTATATGTTTCTGTTCCACTTTCTTTAATATCCTTAAAGTAAAGATCCCTGTGGCTACATGTTATGAAAAGCTGCAATTGCAATTTTGCTCAGTATTCATATTACTAAAACCATAAGACACATGCAGGGAGGGTGAAAATGTCTTTGAGTTCCCTTTTCTGTGTAGAAGGTAAAGAAGAAAAAGACGAAGATATAGCCTTATTAGGCACCTTGAGGATGCCAAAAAGAAATGGGGAGTTGTCCCCGAAAGCTGATGGTAGTTTCTTTATTAACTCCACACGGTAAAAAAGAGAATGCACAGAACATTGGGAGGTTTCAATGGATCACATATTATGGGGTAGGAGGGACCAAAATGACAAGGAAAACTGAGGGCCTCCAGGCAGAACATTAGTGCTTCTTTTCATAGAACATCATAAAACCTCCATTACAAAGATCAGAGCCAAAGCAATCTTCTGAATTTTATGAATTTTACATCAGTAAATACATCTTCATATAAACATACTGAGTCTAGATAGACATTTTCAATAATTTGTAGCTGTCAGTGCCAAAAGATAAACCCTAGAAATTTCAGATAATAAATCCAAGATGTTTAAAACCGTAACACAGAGCTTTTCAGAGAGAAAATGAATCCATTTCTCAGAATCATTTTTGTATTTATTTTCATAATCATCTCTGACATGCAGAGAATTCTCTGAGCAGATTTATAATATACATCCTCAGGCTGAGAGGAGCTGTAGAGATTCCATTAACTACCACAGAAGGAAAGGAAAAGGCCCATTAAGTCAAATGAGATAATGTAGATGAAAGTGTCATCTACCCAGGACTGGATATAAAATAACTAGAGGTCAAAAAGTCTGGAGGATCCAAAGTGAAAAGACAACCCACCTAATGGGACAACATATTAGCCAATGATACATGTGCTAAGGAGTTAATATCCAAAATTTAACAAATGTATACAACTCAACTCAACACCAAACAACAACAACAAGCACCTAATGGGACAACATATTAGCCAATGATACATGTGTGCTAAGGAGTTAATATCCAAAATTTAACAAACTTATACAACTCAACTCAACACCAAACAACAACAACAAACAATCCAGTTAAACATGGGATAAAGATCTGAATAAACACTTCTCCAAAGAGGACATATAGATAGCCAAGAAGGTGAGCAAACATATTAAGAACAGTATGCCATATACGCCAGGTCCCTTGAAACATATGCTGTGCAGATGTTTCTTCCCTGCAGCGACTGTGTCAAGCAGCAAGGATGGACCGGCTTCCGGCACATTCAGTCACCCTGGAAATCCTGCTCTGAGCCTCCTCGCCAGTTGGTTGATTATATATGGACTAGTGGTCCGGTGCATGGATATGTGCACACTGAAAGGAAGTTAAATTTGCAGCAATTCCTGTAGACGCTGTGGGTAAAACAGTACCACCATGACCTCTAATATAATGTATTAAAACGTTATAAAGATATGTTTTTCCACTATTTCCTGGGCCATCTAAGAAAAAGCATTTGGGGTATACAGTTTGATCTTTGATGGCTGAAGTTATAGTGTGAAAGGCTGCCAACTGTTCACCGTTCGGAGAATTGATCAATGTTTATTTTTAAATTGCCAGTGTGTGTAATATGTGCCGGATGGACAGTCGGTCCTTTGTGTGGTGTGTAACAGTGAGGATATGGGCGAACTCACCTGAGGTGTGTCCCTGACTCGGTTACTTATATATGTATATAGATGTAGACGAGGGAGATATTACACTGCAACTTACAGCTGCACGTAGCTATGGAAAAGGAAGGTTCAGTCCAACCTTCAGGAGCTCAAAGTCCCATAACAAGGTGGCTAAACCTCTATGATGTTACAACAGCTCAGACCGTTCCTGGAACTGGAGAATGGTCGGAGTTGCTGAGAAACTCCCCGAGGGAGTCAGCGTCTGGGCACAGCTACCAAATCAAAGCATTTTCTTTTCTGAATAATAGACCTACTGAGGCATCTTGTCTTTTTACAGCCTTGTTTTACCCTCCAGTTTTCCCAGGTCTGTGGGGGGGAAAAAACAAAAACAAACAAACAAAAAAACAAACACCTTAGTTAGCAAGGTGAATAACTGTTAGACACCTGTGGCTCTCTCCTCATTACGTCCCTTCCCCACTATCAGTGAGGGCTGAGCTACTGTTTGCAGTGGAGGTGGGAGCGCCACTCTTGACCAGAGTCTCAATCTCTGATCCTTTATGTGGAAATCCTTTCTGTGGTGTGTGACAGTGAGGGTATGGGCTTGAACTCACGTGAGGTGTGTCCCTGACTCGGTTACTTACTAGCTTTGAAATCTTGGACAAGTACCTGATTCTAGAAACTTCAACTCGGACGTTTTGTGGCTAGATGACACTGTGTAGACCAGTGCCCTTCATTGAAAGCACCTTCATTGCAGGGCTTGGGTGCTGCCCACCATGGAAACCTCCTTTCCTTTCCCTGCTATTGGTGACTTGCAGATCAGAAAATGAGTGAAGGGGCGGGTGCTAGCTACTGATTGAGAGGGAGGGAGCCAGTGAGAAGAGAGGACCAGCTGCCCACCCAGAGAGCTTCAGGGCAGAAGTGTGGCTCAGTCTCCACAGCCTATAAAACCCCAGGTGGAGGGGTAGGGCTGCTGCTCAGCCTAGTCCCTGTGACTGAAGAAAGCTGGGCAGGTGGTAGTGGCTCTTAGGCTCCTCTGAGTTGCAGGGGGGCGAGCAGAAGAGCCCAGGAGGATGGGGGAAGCCTCTCTTTCTTTCAAAAGGGAGTGTTCTGGGTGGGGATGCGGGGCTCTCAGTCTCCAAAAGCCACTGTCTCTCTCTAAGAGCCGGGATCTGGCTGCTCTCCCTGGAAAAGCCGGGGTCTCTCCCTCGAAAAGCTGGGGTCTTGCTTTCCCTCGAAAAGCCGGGGTCTTGCTTTCCCCCAAAAAGCCGGGGGCTCGCTCACTCTCCCTCGAAAAGCTGGGGTCTTGCTTTCCCTCGAAAAGCCGGGGTCTTGCTTTCCCCCAAAAAGCCGGAAAGCCGGGGTCTCTCCCTCGAAAAGCTGGGGTCTTGCTTTCCCTCGAAAAGCCGGGGTCTTGCTTTCCCCCAAAAAGCCGGGGGCTCGCTCACTCTCCCTCGAAAAGCTGGGGTCTTGCTTTCCCTTGAAAAGCTGGGGGCTTGCTTGCTCTCCCTGGAAAAGCCAGGGTCTCGCTGGCTCTCCCTCCAAAAGCCAGGGTCTCACTGGCTCTCCCTCCAAAAGTCTGGGTCTCTCTTGGCAGCCTCCTGGGGGGTCTTCCTCCTGTCCTCTTCACAGAAGTCCTGGAGCCAAGAATACAGGCGCTTTCTCTCTCCAAGAGACGTTTCCTCCTGCTTTCTTCCTTCCGAAAACCTGTCTGTTTCCCTCAACTGGAGAAAAAGCCTTGGAAAGCTCTCAGGGCAGCTCCTCTCTTCCTTGTGTGGGAGGCAGGTGATAAACTTGACTTTCCTGCTGGGGATAAACTTGACTGTCCTGCTTTCACTGGTCAAAGTCCCTCCGTTCCATGCCATGGCCTGGCGTCTGGGCCAGGCTTGGAGATGGCAGTCCTGTTGGCTTATCTTTCTCCTGTTCCTTTAAACTTGGAAAGCCCCCTTCTGGGAAGAAGCCCCAGAGCGGTGTGCCGCTGCAAAAGCCAGAACAGGCAGATGAACTCAAATATGGCAAAACCTAAAATGAGTCTAGAGACCCACATGTTTCTCTTCAGCTGGAAAGAGTAAATCTCAATGGGGGTTGCCCTGGGCCAGCAGGTGGTAGTTAAGGGATCAGCCCTTGAAGGTGAGGGTTTTCTCCTGTGGGTTCTACTCAAATCTTCTCAAGACCCCTGCAGGGGGTGTCCCAAGTAGGAGCTCGACTGACTAGTTTCTTTGACAGAATTCTCTAATAAATGCTTGGTTCTCTAATACAACCTATTGCTAAACAGCTCCTGGGCCTTCCCTGCTGACTTAGGCCTAAGACGCCACACCCTCCTGTACCTTACCTGAGGAAGGGAGTGGCTTGTGGAACCCATCTCATAACTGGGCTATTGACTGCACCTGCAGGATGGTGGCCATAAGCCTAGCCTGGTCCCATTGCTTGCATCATCCTCCACCTCAGAGCTAGAAGTCATCCACCTCCTGGCAGCTCCCAGGAACAGTTTCTGGGTGCAGGTTCAGTGCAGTGGGGTGCAGGCCAAATTCAGTAGAGGCCAGACTGCATGCTTAGTCTGGAGGGGCCCAGTGTTAAACTCTTAATAGGCTAAAGAGAAGCAAACGAAGCCTAAGTGCACACAAGGGAAACTGGAGGGTATGGAAAGGACTGACCACATGATGTGGAGGCCTCAATAGCAGGAGAACCTGAGGCGTGGAGGTAGCTCAAACTGCGGAACTGGGAACTGAGTGGGAAATGCCGACCTCACTTGAAAATGGGGCAAGGCCAGTGGGTGTGAAGCTTGCCCACCTGAGCCCACCCTGATTGAGGGCTTAACTACAGGTTCCCGAGATAGCTCCTGTGAAAAGCCACTTTATTAAGGTTATTTGTTGACATTATTACAGATGTCCCCTATTGATTTTCCTCAAACTGGAGGTGAGAGTGATGGGGTCTGGTTGCAGGAGCATTTATTCCAATAATGCCGGCAGTATGGGAGAGCATTCGTGTTGGGGTCCAGCCCCAGCAGGTCTAGGGGTTCCCAAAGGTGTGAAGGTGTGAACGGAGTCGGCGAAGAAGGAATGACACGGAGGCAGCGTTCAGTTGATCAGCAGCCTAGCCACGTTCTCTAGCCAGGTTTTAGCCAGGATCTCCAGCCAGGTTCTTTCTTTTTTTTTTTTTTTTTGGCCAGGGCCACATTAGAATTTTAATAGAGAAAATTAGGAGTACCTAAACATTACATATGAAACACAAATTGACAGCCTAAATGAAAATGCCTGAGGGAACAAAGTACAAATTCAAGCTTAGAAATGTAGGTACTGGTACTTGATGAAATCACATTATTTCCCAGCAATTCAGTTTCCTCATTTGTGGTTTAGAGTGATAATCAAGTGAGTCAATAAATGAATATATGTATATAAACATACATAAATGATAATATAAAAATTCTATATACTGCCCAGTGCTATTAAAAATACAGATGTTCTCTTCTTAATTTCTTTCAATCACTTTTCTTTCTCTCAAGCTTTCTCTTATGTTTTCGCTTATGCATTTCTTGTTTGAGTTTCTTTCTCTGTTTTGAAAACCATTGACTTACCTGTTTTTCTGCCATGTTAAATTCAAATGCAAGCGATAGAGTCTGTGCTTTTGTGGGGCGTTTGTTTAACTTAAACGTTGCCCAGAGTGTGTCCATGAGGGGCTTGCTGACTAATCTTTTCTCCGACTGTAGCCATTATATTAAAGATAACCAGCTTGCATAATGGCTTTAAAAAAGAATGAATAGCCCTGTGCAGTGCACCCAAGTAAATATAAAACATAATGAGAAACCACAAGATGTGTTACAGTTAAAAGTGCATCTATAAAAGTTTTACTTTTTCCTGTAACTTTTAATATAAGACATCTAAAGTCTTAAACAGTTGATCCTATTAGGAACAAAATAGGGCACAGCATGGATTCCAGAAACAAGAACATATCTTTTTTTTGCATTTGGGCTTTTCAGCAATGATTATCAATTTGCCAAGGATAGTAACAGTCAGATACTGGAGAAAAGAAGATATGAGAAACATCTTTTATTTTTCTAAAGAAGTGAAAATAAGATCTCTTATATTTCTCACTCATAATATTTTTAAACTTTAAAAATGCAATTTCCTTTTTTCAAAGCACATGCCATCTTAAAAAAAAAACCTCAGCAATGTACATTTGCACACAAAGAAGAACATGCAGCACCATTGTCTTCTGACAAAATTCTGCATAAAACCCCACACAACTTTCTGCAAATTCTGTTCCCTCTTTATCATTTAGGGATTTAAACCACAAACATTCAGTGCAATATTTATTTTTTCTCATTTCCGTAGGAAACACAGGACCAATGATGTCTTCTGAGCACAACTGTTTCCTGATGGTTGAGCAACAGTCTCCCTCTGCCCTGCTTTAAAGGACTCTCTTTAACTTACTGATGTAAGGTACAACTAGAATCCAGTAAAACTTGAGGATCCAAGTGGAGGATGGAGCAGAAATACTTAAGGTGTACCCTGTGCCATAAACTTAGAAAAAAAATTTACACAGAAAACAACAAAAACCTCGGATTTTATCAACGCACCCTTTTAAAAAGTGTTTTGTTTTTTTTTTTTAATTTCTGAAAGCAGCTTAATATGAATCAAAAGCAGTTCCTGAGTAACTGCAGTAAACAGTGCCTTTTATTTATTTATTTATTTAAATCTTTAAATTTTTTATTAGTTAAGGAATTACAAATGTGTACATTTATATATATATATTTGCAACTTAGCTCATTTTGGTTCTGCCTTAATTTACCTCCCCAGCTTTTAGTTTAATCAGTTCCTTTCAGTTCACAATGTGCAAGTACAATAGCATCAGCTCCAAGAGTTGGCGTGGTGCAGATGTTTCTTGCACTTCTGTTGATCATCTGCATGTCTGTCAGGCCAGGTTTCCAGAGTCACTGTAGGTCACAGTTCTCTCAATCTCACAAAACCTGTAAGAGCCACAGACACCTCACGTTTTCTTCAGCAGACGTCGTGACTGCCACGTGTGGAGCTTGTTGTAGGCTGTCTGGAGCATCTCTTCTATGTGACTTACCAAGTTTGTGCTTAAATACTGTCTTCGAAGTTTTTCTTGGAATGGGCAGAGCTTTGTAACCTGGAATCGTTCCAAATTACTTTTCATTTTCACTACCTTTTCTTCTAGGAATGGCGTATTAACAGGAAAGCAGGACCAAAAGTGCCGAAGAAGTTCCCCAACAGCCACATACAGGTGTTTCAATTCAGACTGAATATCATTTGGCACCATCTGGTTTATGGCTTGCTGTGTCCCTTCCTGCATAAGTGCTCCTCCAGGTGACAGTGCTGTGATGGTGCTAGTGGCGGCACTACTTGAGAGAACCTGATTTAATTTGGGTGTATAAGCTTCCATTTCTTGTCTAATACTTTGAAAAGAATTAATAATATCCTGACTTGTTGCATACTGTAGTTACCGGATTGGAGTTGGACCATTATAATACCTATCTGACTTCTTGAGGTTTAGTGCAATCGTTTTTATGGAATTATTTTTTCCCAAGTCTTCATATTCAATGGACTCTTGTAACTTCGCCCTTTTGACTGCTGGCTGAAAGCAGTCTGCATCTCTGGAATTTCCATCAATGCTGCTGGGCTCACCATTTTGTTCATGTGTGCTTCTTGTTTCCTGAGACCTGCTGCTAGGACCATGGCACTGTGATGGTTAAATCTCTTGATAATGGCAGCATTACTATTCTCCTTTATGGATTTAGAATTAGAAGTAGATGGCACAGAGGATATGCCATAGCCCTCATCTAATGGTTTATCTTCCAAAGCTGTCAAATCAAGTAGTGGGTTTTTCACTCCTAAGGAAACCATTGTTTTTAACCCTTTTTCATCTATTTTGGCACATTCTGCAAACAGGTCCTTTGACCCTGTATTCAGCCGGTCCCTGTGAAAATAATGGGACTGAAAAAAACGCGCCCAGAATTCCTTTTCTGTCATGCTGTGGGGAACATTGTCTACATATTTCATTTTTACTGCAGGATAGGTCCTAAATATGGACTCAGTAATATCAGAGGTTAAATTATATCTCCGACCATTACATCCATCTGTTTGGGGCCGGACATCAGCCAGAAATGCTGCAGAAATGCCAACATCCTGCTTATGATTGGATGTGGAAGAACTTTCTGTTGAGTTCACATTTAAACGATTGGCCCAGAACTCCTCAGCACTGATCACTTGACTCACAACAAGGTCTTTATAAAGCTGAAACAAAACAGGATCTTCTTGCAGCATTCTGTTTTTCTCTTCAAGTTCGTTATTAGCTTTCCTCTTGAATTTGGGCAGCAGCTGCTGGAGAAGGTCTTTCACTGCATCTCGCTCTTTGACTGCTGTGCTTTCATTGGAAAAATGGAAGTTAGTTGTGTCCCCTGCATGCAGAACCAGGTGAAGCTGAATTTTAGCTTTTCCTTCTGGACTGATTTTCTGACATTTAATATCTCCATACATATGGCTGATTGTAAATCTATCTTTGCCTTCAGGTGCCCAAGCAATTCTTTCTGCCATGAGGTATAGAGCTCCATCCTGCTTCTTTTGATGCACCTTCTTTACAATCAGCAAGACTTCTTCAGATGAAGTTGCCATGATGGCTAGAAGGTGCAGGTGGGAGCTGCGGCCCTGGGCAGGGAGTAAGAAAGTGAGATGGGTCCGGTCGAGTTCCGCTGCAACCCAGTAGCCGCCGCAGCCTCCGCCACCGCGTCTGTTACTGGGGGGTCTCGCCTCCATCACTGGCTGCGAGAACTCGCTCTGGATTTTTATCACAGGGCATAACTGGTTGTTTCTGTATAGCAAGATCTCAATATGTG
>NW_005369552.1:3910638-3917143 GCF_000412655.1 Myotis brandtii | reverse complement strand
CCTTTCTCGGAGAGGTGACCTTGGTTAAAACACATAGCGCCAAGAAGGGGAGCAAATATATTAAGAACAGTATGCCATATATGCCAGGTCCCTTGAAACATATGCTGTGCAGATGTTTCTTCCCTGCAGCGACTGTGTCAAGCAGCAAGGATGGACCAGCTTCCGGCATCTTTCTGTGAGTTAATTATTGGTGTATAAAAAAGCCAAAGAGCCGTAGCTGGTTTGGCTCAGTGGATAGAGCATTGGCCTGCGGACTGAAAAGTCCCAGGTTCGATTCCAGTCAGAGCATGTACATTGGTTGGGGGCACATCCCCAGTAGGGGGTGTGCAGGAGGCAGCTGATCGATGTTTCTCTCTCATCGATGTTTCTAACTCTCTATCCCTCTTCCTTCCTCTCTGTAAAAAATCAATAAAATATATTTTTTAAAAAGCCAAAGAATTCTGGGTGTTAATTTTGTACCCTGCTGCATTACCAAATTTATTTATTAAGTCTAGTAGTTTTTTTGATGAAGTCTTTGGGGTTTTCTATATACAATATCATGTCATCTGCGAATATGACAGTTTTACGTCTTCTTTTCCAATGTGGATGCCTTTTATTTCTTCTTCTTGTCTGACTGCTTTGGCTAGCACTTCCAGTACTATGTCGAACATGAGTGGTGAGAGTGGGCATCCCTGTCTTGTTCCTGTTCTTAGGGGAAATGGATTTGGTTTTTGCCCATTGAGTATGATGTTGGCTGTAGGTTTGTCATATAAGGCTTTAAATATTTTGATTTATGATCCCTCTACTCCCACTTTGCTGAGAGTTTTTATCAAGAAAGGGTGTTGGATTTTGTGAAATGCTTTTCCGCATCAATTGATATGTGATTTTTATCTCTCAATTTGTTTATGTGATGTATCACATCTATTGATTTGTGGATATTGTACCATCCTTGCATCTCCAGAATAAATCCCACTTGGTCATGCTGTATGATCTTTCTAATGTAATGCTGGATCCAATTTCCTAGAATTTTGTTGAGGATTATAGCATCTATGTTCATCAAGGATATTTGCCTGTAGTTCTTTCTTTGTGGTGTCTTTATCTAGTTTTGAAATTAGGGTAATACTGGCTTCATTAGAAAGAGCTTGGAAGTGTGCCTTTCTCTTGAATTTTTTGGAATAGTCTGAGGAGGATAGGTTTTAATTCTTCTTTAAATGTTTGGTAAAAGTCCCCTGTGAAGCCTGTTCGGACCAGGGCTTTGTTTGCTGGAAGATTTTTGATTACCACTTCAATTTTTTCAGTAATTATTGCCCTATTCAGGGTTTTTTATTATTCCTGATTGAGTGTTGTAAGGTTGTATTTTTCTAAGAATATGTCCATTTTGTCTAGGTTGTCCAGTTTGTTGGAATTGCGTTGTTCATAGTATTATTTCATAATCCTTTGTATTTCTGTGGGGTCGGTTGTTACTTCACTTCTTTCATTTCTAATTTTGTTTATCTGGGTCCTCTCTCTTTGCTTCTTGGTGAGCCTGGCTAGAAATTCATCAATCTTGTTTATCCTTTCAAAGAACCAGCTTTTGGTTTTATTGATCTTTTGTATTGTTTATTTTTATTTTTTGGTCTCTATGTCATTTATTTCTGCTCTGATCTTTATTATTTTCTTCCTTCTGCTTACTCTGGGCTTTTCTTGTTGCTCTCTTTGTAATTCTTTGAGTTGTAGGTTTAGATAATTTATTACCATTTTTTCTTGTTTTTTGAGGTAGGCCTGTAGAACTATGACCTTCTCTCTCAGGACTGCTTTCACTGTGTCCCATAGATTTTGTTTTGTTGTGTTTTCATTGTTGTTTGTTGCTTTTTATTTCTTCTTTGATCTCTTTGGTAACCTAATTATTGTTTAATAGCATGCTATTTAGCCTCCAAATGTTTGATTTTTTGCATTGTTTTTATTGTAGTTGATTTCTAATTTTATGCCATTGTGATCCGAGAATATGCTTGATATGATTTCAATCTTCTTGAATTTGAAGAGACTTTGCCTGTGTCACAAGAACTTTTTTTATCAAATAGTAAATATTCCTAGTAGTCTATAATTTAGGTAGATTATTTGAACTAGTAGGAGGAGAAAGGTTATTTCAGAGAAAAAGAGAGTTTTGCAGCACCAAGTTCTTTAAAATGGGTAGTTCCACCATAAAGCATCAATTAAACTGATTGATAGGGGACAGTGAGGAAACAATCAGGCCCAGAATTCTTAAGGAAATCTTTAAAACATTGTGGCAAATATTTGACATTGAGTGCTAGCATTGAAAGTTCTTAGTGGGATGGTGAGGGACTTAAGAAACTAGTTAGCACTCATTGTAAGTGACTCCTACATTGCCGATTTTTTTAACCCTCCAATGGTCTTGACTAGCAAAACTAGTGTTTTGATGGCATTGTTTAAATAGCATGCTATTAAACAATGATTAGGTTACCAAAGAGATCAAATAAGAAATAAAAAGCAACAAACAACAATGAAAACACAACAAAACAAAATCTATGGGACACAGTGAAAGCAGTCCTGAGAGAGAAGGTTATAGTTCTACAGCAAAGGAGAGCCTTATCACCCGAGGCCTTAGGAAAACACTCAGCCCAGGGGAAGAATCAGGTTACATTGGCCCTGCAGCTGTGATCAAAACATAGGAGGATCTCACTGACAAGCTGAGTGAGACAACAGAGCCTACAAAGACTCCCCCCAAAAAAGTCCAGATTTGGAAATACTAGCAGAGCTGGGGAATAGAAAAGTATCAGTCATCAGCGGGGACTTATGTTTGAATTGAGGTTTTCCTTTGGTATAATTTTTAGATGTTATAAAAGTGAGAAAAATGTACTGATTTGTCAAAAACCGTTCTCAATATAGCTCTAAGTGCTGAGCAAGCAGCAGCATTCCGTGGATTCAAGCCATTCAAAGAATAATAGCAATAGCTCAAAACTTCATGGGCCAAGGAGAAATCTTTATTACATGTCAATTGAGATATCCGTGAGAATAAATAACATGATGGAGCTATAGCCAAGATCAGAAGTGAGCTGAATGCAGACAGGATAGGAGTGAGGGCAAACATCACATTCTTGTAAGGGGTGCAACCCAGATACTTCCCACTTCATCCTCATCTGGTATGTGTGCTAGCTACCATGCAGTTACTTTCTCAATGGCCTAATGCAGTGATTCTCAACCTTCCTAATGCCGCGACCCTTTAATACAGTTCCTCATGTTGTGGTGACCCCCAATTTCATTGTTACAAATTGAACATAATTAAAGCATAGTGATTAATCACAAAAATAATATGTAATTATATATGTGTTTTCTAATGGTCTTAGGCGACCCCTGTAAAAGGGTCATTCGACCCCCAAAGGGGTGGCGACCCATAGGTTGAGAACCACTGGCCTAATGTGTCCATATAAGTTACTTCAACTCAATAAGCAAGCATGCTTCCTTCTTGATTTACAATTTAAGCTTTCCTTGATTCCACCAGTTGAATTCCTCCTGAACCTTTCCTCTGCATGTTGGATAATTTCCACTTGGATAAAATGGCTACATCTTTTTCCAGGCTAGTTTCTACTAGAGAGGACACACCCTCCCATTTGATGGTTAATTCTGCTAATAGTTCAGTTTCTTCACATTCACTTCTTATTTCAGACAGATTTTTTTAAATGTAAAAAATATAATACTAAAAGCAAATATATAGGCTAATAGAGTGGTTTAGTTAACATTTTATGTAATACATAAACCTTAAATTCAGGTCTGAACCCTGGATAGATTAATAACTATGAAAGGATTTGAGAAAGTTACTGAAGAAAGAACAATGAAAGGCCCTGGGCTCAGAGGTTTCATGGTCTAGTTCTGTTAAGCTTTCAAAGGACAGATGATTTCCTTTAAATTATAAGTTAGCATAGAAAAAAACAACAGGTATTTTTATAAAAGTAGAATAATCCTTATTGTAATAAAAAGAAAGATACAGGCCAATCTTATTTATAAAAATACATAAACAAAATTCTAAATAAATGACTAGAAAATAAAATTAGAGAGTATATTAAAATAATAATCTGCCATAATCAAGAAGATTTTACCTAGGAAGAAAAGAATGCATTAAGAATAGGCAACCTAATGAAATGAAACATTACTTTGATAAATCAGATAAAAAGAAAAAAACTAAATCATTTCAATAGGTATTTTAAAAGCACTCAATATAATCGCTACCATTACTGATTTAAAGAAGTTATTTTCCATTTAATTTAGACGTATGTTGACTATCTATTGCTACTTAATGAATTACCCCAAAATTATCAGTTTAAAAAAAATAAGCATTTATTATCTCACAAAGTTTTGGGAAGTCAGGAATTCAGGAACAGCTTAGTGTATGGTTTTAGCTCAGGGTCTTCCATGAGCTTGCACTCAAGATATTGGCCAGGGCTGCAGCCATCTGAAGGCTAGATTGGGGCCAGAGTATCTGCTTCCAAGGGCACTTATTCACATGCCTCGCAGGTTCGTGCTGACTGTTGACAGGAGGCCTTAGGTCCTCACCACTCAAGGGCTGCTTGAGTGTCCTCACAACATTAACAGGAACCTCAATGCCTTTTATAAACTAGCCCAGGAGTCATAAAACATTGTTTCTCTAATATTCCTATTGGTTACGTAGGTCAGCCTTTTTAAAAAGAGAGGAGACTACACAAAGTTGTAACTATCAGAGGTAAGCATCACTGGGAGTGCTTTGGAGACCTGCTATCCCAGATTGTTTCTCATAAGATAATATAAATAAAATCTATTTTAAACTGTACATGACATCAAAGTTAAAATAGAAATGCTAAAAGTCCCAGTAAAACTCAGATAAAACTGGGATACCTGCTGTGGTCTTATTATTCAACATGTTCTAGAAGTTTTAGAAATTCAAGACACAGAAATTAAAGGTATGTTTATTGAAAGAGAAAATGTTTATTTATTTGCAAATACTATGGTTGTATAAATAGAAAACTCAGTTATGCCAACAATAACCAGTTAGAAAACGCCTTTCACCATAGCACCAAAAATCATCAAGCAGCTTGAAGTCTCCTAAACCATAAAAAACTACACTTTACTGAGAGCTGTGAGAATAGGAAGAGGAAGGTGAGGGAGGTCATAATGCCAGATACTAAAATGCATTTGACCCAGTGATCCCACTTCTAGGAATATATCTCAAGAAACTAGAAACACTCATCAGAAAGGAGATATGCACCCCTATGTTCATAGCAGCACAATTTACCATAGCTAAGATTTGGAAACAGCCCAAGTGCCCATCAACAGATGGGTGGATTAAAAAACTGTGGTACATCTACACAATGGAATACTACACTGCTGTAAAAAAGAAAGAACTCTTACCATTTGTAACAGCATGGATGAAACTGGAGAGCATTATGCTAAGCGAAATAAGCCAGTCAAAGAAAGATAAATATCACATGATCTCACTCATTTGTGGAATATAATGAAAAACATAAACTGATGAATGAAAACAGATCCAGAGACAGAGAAACACTGATCAGACCATCAAACCTCAGAGGGAAGGTAGGGGAGGGGAGGACTAAGGGGGTGAGATCAACCAAAGGACTTGTATGCATGCATATAAGCCTAACCAATGGACACAGATACCAGGGGGGTGAGGGCATGAGTGGGGGAGGACAATAGGGGGATAAGGACACATATGTAATACCTTAATCAATAAAGAGAGAGAGAGAAAGAAATCACAATATATAATAAAATTAAAAGTTCACACACAAAAAAATAATAAATAAATAAAATGCATCTTAGAAACACAATTACCATGTTTGATACTGATGCAGAAGTAATTAGACAAATCAATGTGACAAAATAAATAACCTAACATTTATGAATTTAAAATAATAATTTAAATGCCCAATGAAGCTTAATAGACATAAAAATTCAAAATAAGATCACAAATTGGAGAGGGAATGAAAGCTTGTTAACAATATGATTCTGGGTTAATTGGTTAGAGATGTGAAAAAAATGAGCTGAAAAATAGGGAACACTGAGTACTGGGAATGAAATATCTCCATTCTGGGAGTTTGACAGACCAAATTTCAAGATACAACATCCCTACTTTCAATTTTTTCCAAGTTGTGACCCATAATTTCAAATAAATAGAAAGTAAATATGACTGGTGTGGGTTTATCCACTATTGCCAATGCTTTTTCTTATGAGGTAACTTTAATAGTAATCAAGTCTTCACTTTCCTTTTGGATGGGGCTGATCTCAGAAAATGAGACAAGTTTCTCAACAGTGTTACTTGTAAAGATTTGGAAATCTAGGTCAGCCTTTCAAACTTTTGCGAAGTTTGAATTTATTTGCTCACAAAATTAAATCTTTTCTTTGTTTGGCCTCTAGCTTATCCCACCAAAGTTGTTAACAAAAGAGAAGAGGGGGAATTGGGAAGGCACTAAATGTCAGGCTTATTTTGATTGGGGTTCTTTTTTTTCAATATTTTCAAACATCTACTGCCAAAATACTGAGA
>NW_005369552.1:3909008-3910587 GCF_000412655.1 Myotis brandtii | reverse complement strand
TCAAGCCATAAGAAATGAGGATGTTTTAATAGTCTTGAAAGTAGGCTTTGCTATGATGAGTTACGGCCTAGGGCTTTAACTTCCTTTATGGAAACTGTTCCTCTCACCCTGTTGGAGAAAAGGATCATAGCTGATTTGAAAAGGATCACCTTTTAAATGTGAACCAAAAGCAGAAATATTCAAGTACTCAAAACAAGTTAATGTATTCACCTGACTTCAGTGGATTATTCTCTTTTGCAGCTTGGTAATGCTGAGTGAAATTCACTTGGTTCCAAGTGCCTGAGTAGCTGATCCAAATTCCTTTCCCACCCAGAATCCAGACCTTGCACCCTTCCTTCTCTAAGTCTCCTTTTTATCTTCATTTTATATTAGAACTAGAGGCCCAGTGCACAAAATTCATGCGGGGGGGGGGCGGGCAGGGAGGTCCCTCAGCCCGACCTGTACCCTCTCCAATTCGGGAGCCCTCAGGGGATGTGCTACTGATGGCTTGGGCCCACTCCCCATGGTTCTCTGCTCTCTGCGGGGCCTGCCTGCTCCACTCCACGGGGATGGGCAAGCAGGCCCTGCTGGGTGCTGCCTGTGGGCCCTGATTGCCTGCTCCCCGGTCACCTCCGCCACCGCCCAGCAGGCCCACCAGAGCATCTCACTGACCCATGGCAGCCCTCTGAGCTGCCTGGTTTCATGGACAGTAAGACGGGTCAGAACACCCTCTGCTGGAAGGACTCAGTAAGGCTTGTGAGAAAGATGGCGCTGCAACTGAGGTTAGCTAAAATGAAAATTCATCACATTTCTTGTAGGCAGAACCTAAGACTATTCCCATCTACACTAATAAAAGAGAAACATGGTAATTGGCGTACGAGCTACCCTTCCCATTGGCTAATCAGCATATCCTTATGCAAATTAACTGTCAGCCAAGATGGCGGCCGGCAGCCAGGCAGCTGGAAGCGAACATGAGGTTTGCTTGCTGCAGTGACTGCGGACTCCAACCCCCGCCTGACTTGACGGCCTCTGAGCTACAACTCTAAGAAACTATGTACTATGTTGCAAATGTAGTAGCTAAACAAAACCCCAGAAACCAGCTTTCAGCCAGCCGGGATCTCAGAGCTAGAGTTATACATTGTTTCGATTATAGCAGCGGAAGCCTCAGAGCTAGAGCCAGAGCTAAAGCTGGCCCAGAATAAAAAAAAGAAAACAAGGAGCGGTTGGGAGCTTCAGTCAATTGCCAGCCTGAAAGCAGCCCTCAGCCCCTCACCCAGACTGGCCAGGCACCCCAGTGGGGACCCCCACCCTGATCCAGGACACCCTTCAGGGCAAACCAGCCGGCCCCCAGGCCTCTATCCTATATAGTAAAAGGGTAATATGCCTCCCAGCACTGGGATCAGCGGAGCCGCGAGGCCTCCTGGCACTGGATCAGCGTGACAGGGGGCAGCGCCCAAACCCCCTGATCGCCCTGCAGCTCTGTGTGTGACAGGGGGCGGGGCCACAACCTCCCTATCCGCCCTGCTCTGTTCGTGACAGGGGAAGGCACCCCAACCCCCTGATCTGCCCTGCTCTGTGCCTGATAGGGGGAGCTCCCCAA
>NW_005369552.1:3871394-3908288 GCF_000412655.1 Myotis brandtii | reverse complement strand
GAGTGCACAAATTTTTGTGCACTGGGCCTCTAGTCCTATATAATAAAGAGGTGATATGCAAATTGACCATCACTCCAACACACAGGATGGCTGCCCCCATATGGTCAAAGATGGCCTGCAGGGGAGGGCTGTTAGGGGTGACTGGGCCTACAGGGAAGGGCAGTTGGGGGGGACCAGGCCTGCAGGGGAGGGTAGTTAGGGGTGACTGGGCCTACAGGGAAGGGCAGTTAGGGGCAATCGGGCCAGCAGGGGAGGGCAGTTAGGGGTGACCAGACTGGCAAGGGAGGGTAGTTAGGGGTGACCAGGCTGGCAGGGGAGGGCAGTTATGGGTGACCAGGCTGGGAAGGGAGGGAAGTTAGGGACGACCAGGCTGGCAGGGGATGGCAGTTAGGGGCGACCAGACTGGAAAAGGAGGGCAGTTAGGGGTGACCAGGCTGGCAGGGGAGGGCAGTTTGGGGCAATCAGGCCATCAGGGGAGCAGTTAGGCGTCGATCAGGCTGGCAGGGGAGTGGTTAGGGGGTGATCAGGCTGGCAGGCATACAAGCCATTGGGAGCCAGCAGTCCTGGATTGTGTGAGGGATGTCCAACTGCCCATGGGATCGGGCCTAAACGGGCAGCCAGACATCCCTCGAGGGGTCCCAGATTGGAGAGGGTTCAGGCTGGAATGAGGGATACACAACCCCTCCACCCCACCCATGCATGAATTTCGTGCCTTGGGCCTCTAGTTAACTTATAATTAACTTGTTGCCTAGAGATAAATTACCCTCCTCTGTACTCTTCATTAAAAATGAAATGGAACCTCTACCAGGAATTAGTAATGACTTATACTTAACTATTTGAGTGTAGTGTTACTTATTAAATTATCTTTACTTCAACAACTGCACCTATTGGATATCCTGCTACTTTAGGTAATTCATCAACAATACCCAAGTTATAGATCTAATATCTGAAGAGATAAAACTAGCATCCTGAAGGCTTAGCTTTGTTAAATTTAAAAACATAAGACTATATAGCTAATATTTCCATGAGGTTTTTCTTTCATTCATTTATTTGTTAAATATTTGTTTTATCAGTCTTTGGTGTACCAGATACATTTTCAAACATTCCTTTGCCTTAGTATATATGAATTAAAAAATATTATATAAATATAAGTAAAGCCTATTTTTCTTATATGTGAGAAGCTGCTGTGTTTCCTAATCTCTTTTAATTAGTGGCTAAAGCTATAGCTTGAATTATAAGATAGTAAAATGAGAAATCACAAAACAAAAAATAACCACTTAGCAGCTTAGTATATGCAGAATAATGAGTGAACGTTTTATACTTTTTGAAAGTGACCCCAGAAATGCACTTAAATCAACATGGAAAATGCTTCCCTCAATTTCTGATTAATGTTGCACTTATCTCTGGAGACAATAATACTAGTGATTAATAAAACAGACAGCAAAGTCATATTTATTAAAGTTCTGGCATCTTAGCATTTTCAAATGCTGAAATTAATCTGAGGATTAATGATGAAGCAAGTTCGTGAGGCAGTTTTAGCTTGCACATTTTGCAGAAGAGAATTAAAGAGAGGAGCTGATCTCCAAAATGGGAGAAAGGAGTAAAAAACGGAGAGATCATAAATTCACTGAGGCCTGTGTACTTAGTTTGCAGAATGGCCGAACATCTGGGACTTCCTTGCCACTGGCCTGGATTTATTGGTGTGTTGAAGTTTCACAGTGGGTACATAAATTATGTTACAGTCACTTCAACAATAACAGTTATTTGTTTTGTATTCATTCATCAAACTTTAATATCACTGTAAACCCACAAAAGTTGTCACCCCAAGAGCCTGTGTGTACCAGGGCACCCGACATCATGCATTGTCCTCATCTCATACACTCTGTGGCTGTAGAAACCACAAAGATAAAGTAATAATGGATTTTAATCTTCACTTTTTAAAGAAGATCTATAATTCATAATTCCTGTATGAAATAGGTTGGCTATCTCAAGCTTAGGAGAATGCATGAGCCTGAAAGTTACCAAAAATGGGAAGTAAATTTCTTTAAAGAGGTTTCTGTTATAAAGATGAATGACAAGTTTTCTCAAACTGAAGAAAGTTGAAAATCTGTTTTGAGTGTAGAATACTTGTGATAGCCAGATCTCTATGAAATGGTGTATTCAAATTTGGGGAAGGCTTTTTTTTAAAATTAAATCTTTATTGTTGAAAGTATTACATACGTCCCCCACTTTCCCCTATTGACCCCTTTAAGTCCACCACTACATACCCCGAGGCCTTCAACAACCTATTGTCTGTGTCCATGGGTTATGTATATATGTATACAAGTTCCTTAGTAGATCTCTTCCCACCCACCCAACCTCCCCAGCCTTCCCTCTGAGATTCCTCAGTCTGTTCTATGCTTCTATGTCTCTGGATCTATTTTGTGCATAAGTTTATTTTGTTCATTAGATTCTACATATGAGTGAGACCATGTCATACTTGTCTTTCTCTGACTAGGTTATTTCACTCAGCATAATATTCTCCAAATCCCTCCATGCTGTCTCAAAGGGTAAGAGATCCTTCTTTTTTACAGCTGCATAGAATTCCATGTACCACATCTTTTTGTCCACTCATCTACTGATGGGCACCTGGGCTTTTTCTAGGTCTTAGCTATTGTAAATTGTGCTGCTATGAACACAGGGGTGCATACATTCTTTCTGATTGGTGTTTCACTTTCTTAGGATATATTCCTAGAAGTGGGATCACTGGGTCAAATGGCAATTCCATATTTAATTTTTTGAGAAAACTCCATACTGTTTTCCAAAATGGCTGCACCAGTCGGCTTCCCACAAGTAGGGTACAAGGGTTCCCTTTTTTCTGCATCCTCACCAGCACTTGTCATTTGTTGATGGTAGCCATTCTAACAGATGTGAGGTGATACCTCATTGTCATTTTAATTTGAATCTCTCTGATGACTAATGACTTTAAGCATTTTTTCATATGCCTCTTAGCCTTCTACACTGAGTGGCCAGATTATTATGACCACCTGACATTTGTAGGCAAATTAGCTATAATTTCGCGCTGAAGTTGCTAGAGGGACAGACCATTATAAATAGGGAAGCAGGTTGTTTACCACGACCGTAGTAAAAGTGATTTTTTTCTGAAGATATGGGTAAACAACATGATTTAACAGCCTTTGAATGTGGGATATATTTGAACGTGAGTGGCCAGATTATTATAACCACCTGACGTTTGTAGCAAATTAGCTGTACACTGCATCATATGGGATATTGAAGCCGAAGGCCTGTTCGAACACCTTTGCCGTCTGCAGTTACCAAGATAAAACGTCTCCAATTCACACAGGAACACAAGGATTGGACAGCCGAGCATTGAAAAAAGTCATGTGATCCGATGAATCACGTTTCCAGTTGCATCATGCAGATGGCAGAGTGAGAATTTGGCGGAAACAGCATGAAAGCATGCACCCCACATGCATGAGTACAACCCTTCAAGCTGGTGGGGGCAGTGTTATGGTTTGGGGCATGTTTTCCTGGCATGATTTGGGCCCTTTAATTCGTGTGGAACAACGTCTGAATAGCACAACATACCTAAGTATCATTGCTGATCAAGTTCATCCTATCATGTTGATGGTGTATCCCAATGGAGATGGCTTCTTCCAACAAGACAATGCGCCATGCCACGGTGCTCGTATTGTGCAGGAGTGGTTTCAAGAACATGAGGGAGACTTTACCTTGCTTAGGTGGCCCCCACAATCACCAGATCTCAATCCAATTGAGCATTTGTGGGACGAAGTTAAAAGAACCATCAGGCAGCTGGTTCCACAACCATCAAATCTCACAGAACTGGACAGTGCTATTCATCAGGCATGGTGTCAGATTCCTCGCATCACCTTTCAACATCTCGTGGAGTCAATGCCAAGAAGAATCGCCACAGTATTGAAGGCAAAAGGTGGCCCAACGAAGAACTGATGGGGTGGTCATAATAATCTTTCCCTATTTATAATGGTCTGGCCCTCTAGCAACTTCAGCGCGAAATTATAGCTAATTTGCCTACAAATGTCAGGTGGTCATAATAATCTGGCCACTCAGTGTATATATCCACTTTGGAGAAGTGTCTATTTAGGTCCTCTGCCCATTTTTTAGTTGAATTGTTTGTCTTTCTTTTATTAAATGTTATTAGTTCCTTATATATTTTGGATATTAAACCTTTATCAGATGTATCATTGCCAAATATGTTCTCCCATACAGTGGGCTCCCTTTTCATTTTGATTATGGTTTCTTTTGCTGTGCAGAAACTTTTTATTTTTACTAGTATATAGTTCCATTTGTTTATTTTCTCCTTGATTTCCTTTGCCCTAGGACAGGGGTGGGCAACCTTTTTGTGAGTGCATGCCAAAACCAGCAAAATCTCTGACTCAAAATTCTTCTGCGTGCCAATCCTAATTTTTTGAGAACATAATAAAATTCATTCGAGCGACAAAAACACAGTATATTATGATGAAAAATACATTTATTTTTTAATGTATACATGTACACTGATAGTCCGACAGAAAACTTTATGACTTCGTTTGATATTATCAGTGGGACTTTTGCTGCTGCATCACTGATGACAGAGATTTTACATCAGGTTTATATTTTGTGACCTTCAGAGATATGCACGAGCTACTACTTTCATCCATCAGGCTACTCCTATTACAAGACTTAACAAAAGTCATCACTGAGAACAAAGATTCACAAGCGTATGTGGATGAAAACATGGAGAGTAACGCTGTTGTGGTTTTTTAGACAGAAAAAAAATGTTCTGGAATGGCATTCCAAGTCCTAAATAGTTCGTTTTTGACACTATTGAAATTGCTCTTCCTCTCTCTCGTCAATCCATGTCTATGGTTTTTAAGATAACTTGTTATGTAAAATTATTTATTTATCTAAGATGCACCTACACTGAATTTATCTGAAAAATAAAAAAGTCGATATTAAGAAAAAAATTGTAAATGGAAGATTATAAGAGAGGGTTTTGCGTGCCAGCAAAAGTTACTGGTGTGCCATGTTTGGCACACGTGCCAGGGGTTGCCCACCCCTGCCCTAGGAGATGTATAGGTAAATTTATTACTATGAGGGATGTCTGAGATTTTGCTGCCTGTGGTTCCTTCTAGGATTTTTATGGTTTTATGACTTACATTTAAGTTGTTTATGCATTTTAATTTTATTCTTGTGTATGGTATAAGTTGTTGGTCTGGTTTCATTTTTTGCATGTATCTGTCCAATTCTCCCAACACCATTTATTGAAGAAACTGTCTTGACTCCATTGTATGTTCTTGCCTACTTTTTCAAATATTAACTGAGCGTAATGATTTGGATTGATTTCTAGGGTCTCTGTTCTGTTCTATTGATCTATATGCCTGTTCTTGTGCCAGTACCAGGCTGTTTTGATTTCATTGGCTTTGTGATGTAACTTGATATCTGGTATTGTGATTCTTCCAACTTTTTTTTTCTTTCTCATGATTGCTGTGCCTTTGGGGGTCTTTCTTTGTTCCATATAAATTTTTGGAGTATTTGTTCTAGATCTGTGAAGCATGCTGTTGGTATTTTAATATGGATTGTATTGAATCTATAGCTTGCTTTGGGTAGTATGCACATTTTAATGATGTTACTTCTACCAATCCATGAGTACGGTATGTTCTTCCACTTGTTTATATCTTCCACTATCTCTTTTTCAGCATCCTGTACTTTTCCTAGTACAGGTCTTTTACTTCCTTGGTTAAGTTTATTCCTCAGTATCTTATTTTTTTTTTCTGCAGTGATATATGTGATTGTTTGTTTAGTTTTTCTTTCTAAGAATTCATTATTGGTGTATAAAAATGCTGTTGATTTCTGGGTGTTAATTTTGTATCCTGCTACATTGCCAAATTCATTTATTAAATCTAGTATCTTTTTGATGGTGTCTTTAAGGTTTTCTATGTACAATATCATGTCATCAGAAAATAATGACAGTTTTATTTCCTCCTTTCTAATTTGGATGCCTTTTACCTCTTCTTCTTGTCTATTTGCTGTGTCTAGGACTTCCAATAACATGTTTAATAAGAGTGGTAAAAGCACATGTCCCTTAGGGGAATTGCTTTTAGTATTTTCCCACTGAGTATGATATTCACTGTAGGTTTGTCATATATGGCCTTCATTATGTTGAGGTATGTTTTTTCTATTCCCACTTTGCTGAGGGTTTTTATCATAAATGTTTGCTGCATTTTATTAAATGCTTTTCTACATCAGTGGATATCATCATATAATTTTTATCCTTAATTTTATTTATGTGGTGTATCACATTTATTGATTTGTGGACATTGTATCAAACTTGCATGCCCAAAATAAATCCCACTTCATTGTGGTGCATATTTTTAATGTATTGATGAATTCAATTTGCTAATATTTTGTTGGGGATTTTAGCATCTGTAGTTATCAGGAATATTGGCCTATAACTTTTTTCTTTGTAGTGTCTTTATCATGTTTTGGAGTTAAGATAATGCTGGCCTCATAAAATAAGCTTAGG
Source organism: Myotis brandtii (assembly GCF_000412655.1). Lineage (NCBI taxonomy): Eukaryota > Metazoa > Chordata > Mammalia > Chiroptera > Vespertilionidae > Myotis > Myotis brandtii. The sequence continues at coordinate 3,901,744 of NW_005369552.1, read as the reverse complement.
AGTCTTCCCTCCTCTTGAATTTATTTGAATAGTTGGAGAAGGATAGGTGTTAGTTCTTTGAATGTTTGGTAAAATTTACCTGGGAAACCATCTGGTCAAGACTTGTTTGAGGGAATTTTTTATTATTGCTTCAATTTCATTAGCGGTATGTGGTCTATTCATGATAGCTGATTCAGTTTTGGAAGATGGTATTTTTTTAGGAATTTGTCTATTTCATCCAGATTGTCCAATTTGTTGGTATATAGTTATTCATAATATTTGCTGACAATCCCTTGTATTCATGTAGGGTCAGTTGTTACTTCTCTTTTATTTTGATTTTATGTATTTGGATCCACTTTTTTGTTTTTTTTCTTGATAAGCCTGGTTAAAGATTTGTCTAGCTTGTTTATCTTTTCAGAGAACCAGCTCTTGGTTTCATTTATCTTTTTTTTTTTTTTTTGTCAAACTCTACTTCATTTACTTCTGCTCTGATCTTTATCATTTCCTTCTACTCACTTCGGGTTTTCTTTGTTGTTATTTTTCTAGTAAGTTTAAGTGTAAAGTTAGATTATTCATTTGAGATTTTTCTTGTTTCTTGAGGTAGGCCTGTAATGCTATAAATTTCCCTCTTAAGACTGCTTTCACTGTATCCCATGGATTTTAGGTTGTTGTGCTCTCATTTTCATTTGTTTCAAGGTATCTTTTGATTTCTTGCTTGATCTCATTGTTAACTCATTCAGTGTTTACTAATGTGTTATTTAACCTCCATGTCTTTGTGATTTTCAATTTCTTTCTTGTGATTGATTTCTAGTTTCATATCATTATGGTCAGAGAAGATGTTGTATATGATTTCAATCTTCTTAAATTCATTGAGACCTATTTTGTATAGTAACCTGTGGTCTATCCTAGAAAATGTTTCATATGCATTGAAAAGGTTGTATATTCTGCTGCTTTTGAGTGAGATGCTCAAAAGATATCAATTAAATGCATCTGATCTAGTGTGTCATTTAGGGTAACTGTTTCCTTGTTGCTTTTCTGTCTGGAAGATCTATCCATTGATGTAATGGGGTGTTAAAATCCCCTACTATGACTGTATTTCTGACAATTTCTCCCTTTATGTCCATCAAAATTTGCTTTATATATTTAGGAGCTGCTCTGTTGGGTGCATAAATATTTAAAAGATGTGTATCCTCTTGTTGTATTGCTTTCTTAATTGTTATTTTCTCTTACTATAGCCTTTGTTTTAAAATACATATCACCTGAAATAAATATTACTACCCCAGCTTTTTTATTTATTTCCATTTCCTTGAAATAGTTTTTTCCATCCTCTTTACTTAGTCTGTGTGTATCTTTCATTCTGAAGTGGATCTTATAGATAGCATATACGTATATGGGTCTTTTTATTTATTCAATCAGCTACCCTAAGTTTTTCAATTAGTGCATTTAAGCTATTTACATTTAAAGTGCTTATTGATAGATATTTATTTATTGCCATTTTATTCTTTATAACTATGTTCATCTGTTTTTTCTTTTTCTGCCTAAAGAAGTCCCATTAACATTTCTTGTAATACTGATTTGATGGTAATGAAGTCCTTTAGTTTTTCTTGTCTTAGAAGCTCTTCAATATTAAATAATGGCCTTGCTGGGTACAGTTGTCTTGGTTATAGGTTCTTGCTTTTTCTCACTGAATATTTCATGCCAATCCCTTCAGGCCTGAAATTTTTCTGTTGAGAATTCCGTGACAGTCTTATGGGAGCTCCTTTATAGATAACTGTCTTTCTCTCACTGCTCTTAAGATTCTCTCTTTTCCTTTAACCTTTGACATTTTAATTATGATGTGTCTAGTTGTGCTCCTCTTTGAGATCATCTTGTTTGGGACTCTCTGCACTTCCTGGACCTGTGTCTTTTTTCTTCACCAGGTTAGGTAACATTTCTGCTGTTATTTCTTCACATAGATTCTCTATCCCTTGCTCTCTCTCTTCTCCTATGATATGGTACCCCTATGATGCAGATGTTGTTATTCTTCATGGTGTCCTAAACGTCCCTACAACTATGCTCATTTTTTAAAATTCTGTTTTCCTTTTACTGCTCTGATTGAGTGTTTTCAGCTACCTTTTCTTTCAAATCACTAATTCATTCCTCTGCTTCATCGAACCTGTTTATTCCTTCTAGTGTATTATTCATTTCTGATATAGTATTCTTCATTTCTGACTGGTTCCTTTTATGGTTTCTATGTCCTTCTTCGTGCTGTTTCAGTTCTCATTAAGTTCCTTGAGCAACCTTATAACCATTTCTTAAAACTCTATATCTGGTAAATTGCTTGACTTCATTTCATTTAGCTCTTTTTTCTGGGGATTTTTCCTATTCTTTCATTTGGGACAAGTTTCCTTGTCTCCCCATTTTGGCTGTCTCTTTGTGTTTGTTTCTATGTATTAGGTAGATCTGCTATGTCTCCCATTCTTGGTACGGTAGACTTATGTAGTAGGTGTTCTGTGGAACCCAGTGGTGCAGTCTCTTTGATCATCTGAGCTGGGTGGTCCAAGAATGTCCCTTGTGCCGGTTATGTGAACCCTTCTGTTGTAATAGAGTCTTGGATAACTAATGACCCATTCATGTGTGGTGTTGACCCTCAGGCTGGCTGACTGTGAGGATTAACCCCAGCCACAGTGTATGAAATACTGTGCAGGTGCTGATAACACAAAGCTGAATTCACCTCAGCTGTGTCTAGTCCATTTTGAGATCTCCATTTGCATATGTCACTTGTGAAACTAATTGAATCTTGCTCTGATGTCATCTAAAGCTGGCCACTTGGCGTGTCTGTTCTGGGACCTCTTGGGAGGGACTCTAGTGCAGGCTAATATTAGACACTGCCTGTGACTGGCCCAGGGAAACCAGTTTTTAGCTACAAAGTGATCCACAGTTTGTGTCTGCCTTGCTTGGCCTTGGTTTGTGTGGGAAGAACTAAGCTGTACACCAAGGCTGGCTTCCACAAGCACCAGGCCTTGAGATCTGCCTTTGTCTGTCTCCACCTGCTGCCTGCTTGTTAGGCTTAGTAACTGAAAGAGCCTCTGGTGGTATTTGAGTTGCATTTTGTAGGTTCTTAGTGAGTCACAAGGTAGGGTTGAGTAGGGTTCATCACATTGATAAGGGTTCAGACTCAATGCCAGTTCTAGATATGAGGCCACTACGCAAAGTCCCAGGGTATACTAAGTCTAGCTACCCCTGCCAGGTGCCCACAGACCTTTGTGGTGGGATGGAGTCTCAGGGAGTTACCATGATGATGACAGCAGAGTTTAATAGGCCCAAACAGACCAATATTTGGCCATATGAATTAAATGCTCTGTACAGGTCAGGCTTGCAAGGGAAAAATAGCCTCCTGTCTGAGAGCCACACAGCTCAATCTGTTCATTATTCTGCCAGGCCCCTAAGCTCATCAGAGAAGGACCATCAGGAGTCTGGAATGTGTGGCTACCCGGGAGCCTAGAGGGGGAGGATGACTCTGTCTAGAGCCACAAAATTCAGTACATCCCCGGAGTCTGCTCAGACATCTACACCCTATCTCAGGCAGCTGACTCCGCAGCAGAGTGGGAGCTTCTCAAGGTCGGCCTACAGGGAGTCCTGAGGGTGGGGCAATTGCCTTCCCCCAGGCTAATGCCATAAGGAGTGGAATACTCCACCCAAGAAAATGGTATTTGTGATGTGGGAGAGGGATTCAGCACATGGACCCTGGGGGTCCCTTCAGCTCTCTCCCAGAGTCAGAAACCCTACTCTCTTCTCACACAACTCTAGTCCGCTCTGCCTTCCCTCCACCAGGGCCTAGGGCAGGGATGGGGAACATCCCGCTCAAGAAATCATTTAGTCTGGCCCTGCCAAGGCATTAGGGGTGAGTTAATTAAATGTTTGACCAAATATAGCAAGCTAATTTTTAAGTTGATAATTTTGTATGGCCCGTGAATGATGTTATAAATACCCAAATGACCTTTGGCAGAAAAGAATGGTTTCCCACCCCTGGCCTAGGGTAAGTGGCTGTGATTGAGATTCTGTGAGCTGGCCCTTTAAGAGGGCACCTGTGTCTCTAGCATATTCATGTCTCTCTCTGGCAGACAGAATCACATTGATTTTTACAGCTGATGCTATGTGGACATCTCTTCTGGGCTCTGGTGCTCTGGGCTGTGGAGGCCATTGTGGAGTTGAGACCTCACGCTCCTCTGGGGGAACCTTTGCAGCTGAGATATCCCACTAGATTCTCAGCTGCTACATATTAGATTAGGGCCAGTTCCTTTTGTGTCTCTGACCTTCAAACCAATCACAATGTGACTTCTTCTGTAAATCCTTAGTTTAAGACTTCTGTTCAGCTAGTCTTCAGATCGTCATTCAGGTTGATTGTTCTATATTTTTGGTTCTAATTCCAGTTTGGTCCTGGGAGAAGGTGTGTGTAGCTTCCACCTACTCTGCCGCCATCTTGGATCTCTTGATGATGCAATAATTTTTAAAATGTTCAAGAAGTTCAATTTGTCTGTGTTCTTTTTTTTTTAAACCATATCCAATAAATCATTGCCAAATCCAACATGGTGAAGTCTTTGCCCCATATTTTCTTCTAAGAGTTTTATTGTTTATAGTCTTACCTTTAGGTCTTTGATACACTTTGTGTTGCAAGTTCTCAGTATACTGGTATTCCAGAGTTCTAAAGAGATACATTATGCAGATTCTGCCACAAAACAGCACATGTTTATTGTTTCACAGACTTTGTGGTCAGGAGTCTGGACAACTTAGCTGAGTAGTTAGTTTATGGCTTCACAAGGCTGTGATCAAGATATAGGCCAGGGCTATAGTCTGAGGCTTAACTGGGGATGGACCTATTTTTGTTGGTAGAATTTAGTTCCTTACTGTTATAGATATAAGGATTTCAGGTTTTTTCTATCACCAGAGATCACCCTCATTTACCTACCTAACATTGGAAACTCACCACATGGCAACTTGGCTCTTCAAAGACAGGAATAGAATGATAGAAACCCTAGCAAAGTACGCACTAAAATCTTGTATAACATAATCACATAATTAAAACCACACACATCCTGTTAACATTGCCATAGTTTATTGATTACAAACAAATCACAGGAACTCAGACTCAGACTGCACTCAGCTCAGGAAATCAAGCAGACTACACCACTCGATCCCATAGGACACCTACTACACAAGACCACTGCACAAAAACTGGGAGTCATCTAACACATAGAAACAAACACAAAGAGACTGCCAAAATGGAAAGACAAAAAATAGGCCCCAAATGAAAGAACAGGAGGAATCTTCAGAAAAAGAATTAAGTGAAATGGAGGCAAACAATTACTCAGATCGAGAGTTCAAAGTAATGGTTATAAGGATGCTCAAGAAACTTAGTGAAAATAACAACAGCATGAAAAAGGACATAGAAACCATGAAAATAAAGTCAGAAATGAATAGTATCATATCTGAAATACAGAATAAATTAGAAGTAATAACCAGCAGGATAGGTGAAGCAGAGGATTGAATCTGTGAATTAGAAGACACATAGAGAAAATCACTCAATCAGAACAGCAAAAGACAAAAGAATTACAAAGCAGGAAGATACTTTGGGAAAACATGAAATGTAACATCCACATCACAGGTGTAACAGAAGGAAAGAAAGGGATAGAGAACATGTTTGAAGAAATAATGACAGAAAATTTCCCAAGCCTGATGAAAGAAAATGCCATACAAGTTCAGGAAGTACAGAGTTTCAATCAAGATGAACCAAAAGAGACCCACACCAAGATACATCATAATTATTATTATTATTTGTTAATCCTCACCCAAGGATATTTTTCCCATTGATTTTTTGAGAGTGTGAAAAGGGTAGAGAGAGAGAGAGACATCAATGTGAGAGAGACACATTGATTGGTTGCCTCCTACAGCTGCTCCTACCAGGGCTAGGGATCAAACCTACAACACAGGTACATGCCCTTGACTGGGAATTGAACCCATGACATTTTGGTGCACGGGCCAACACTCTAACCACTGAGCAATAATGGCTAGGGAAGGACACATCATAATTAAAATGGCCAAGGTTAATGACAAAGAGAGAATCTTAAAGGCAGCAAGAAAGAAAGTCAGTTACCTACAAGAGAGCTCCCATAAGGCTGTCAGATAATTTCTCAACAGAACCACTTCAAGCCAGAAGGGATTGGCATGAAGTATTCAAAATAATGCAAAACAAGAACCTGAAACCAAGACTGTTCTTACCAGCAAGACTATCCTTTAAAATTGAAGGCAAAGTAAAGACCTTCACAGACAAAAGTAGTTTATTACCACCAAACCAGCATTGCAAGAAATGCTAAAGGGACTGCTTTAAGAAGAAGAAATATATACAAAGAGGAACATAGGCATAAAGAAAAATGGCAATAAATAAGTACCTATTATTGATAATCTTAAATGTAAATGGATTAAATGCTCTGATCAAAAAATATAGCATAGCCAATGGATAAGAAAACACAACCCATATATATATATGCTGTGTACAAGAGACCCATCAAAGAACAAAAGATATATGCAGGCTTAAAGTGAAGTGATGAAAAAAAATATTCAATGCAAATGGAAACAACAACAACAACAACAAAAAGTGGGGCTAGCAATACTTATATCTGACAAAATAGACTTCAAAACAAGAGACAAAAAAGTCATTACACAATATTAAAGGGATCAGTCCAACAAGAGGATATAACACAGATGCTAAAATCCTCAACAAAATATTAGCAAATCAGATTCAGCAATATACCAAAAAGATCATACAGCATGATCAAGTAGAATTTATTCTGGGGATGCAAGACTGGTACAATATTCTCAAATCAATAAATGTGACACATCACATGAACAAATTGAAAGATAATGCCCTAGCTGGTTTGGCTCAGTGGATAGAGCTTCAGCCTGTGGACTAAAGGGTCCCAGGTTTGATTTCAGTCAAGGGCACGCATGTTGGTTGCAGGCTCCTCCCTGGCCCAGGCCCTGGTTGGGGCACATGCAGGAGGTAACCAATCGATGTGAGATCGAGGTTTCCCTCTGTCTTTCCCTCTCTCTTCCACTCTCCCTAAAAATCAATGGGAAAAAATATCCTCAAGTGAGGATTAACAAAACACACACACACACACACACACACAAATTGAAAGATAAAAATCACAGTCATATCAATAGGTGCTGAAAAAAACATTCGACAAAATTCAGCATCCTTTTTTGATAGAAACTCTCAGCAAAGTGAGAATAGAGGGATCATACCTCAACATAATAAAGGCCATATAGGACAAACCTACAGCCAACATAATACTCAATGGGCAAAAAGTAAAAGTATTTCCCTTAAGAACAGGAACAAGACAAGGATGTCTGCTTTCACCACTCTTATTCAACACTAGTGGCCCAGTGCATGAATTCATACACCTTGAAAGAAACTGTGGGTTGTGCACCTGGCCCCTCCCTCCATGGCCCCAGGTCCCCTGTCTCCTGTCTGCCAGCAGCCCTGCTCCCGCCACCACTGCTCCATGTGCTGATGGTGCCAGTCCTGCTCGCACCTGCTGATGTCACGGAGCGATTGGGACCAGCGCCAGCAGCGTGTGCAAGCGGTGACTGCTACCCTGATCACCCCTCAGGAGCAGGGTGAGGTGGAGAAGCCCTCAGGGGCGATCAGGGCCAGCAGCCGCTGCTCGCAGCCTCTGACAGCGCTGAGCAATCAGGACCGGTGCTGGGCACTGGCAGCGGGTGCGAATGGTGGCTCCAGCGCTGGTGCCGGCTGTGGGTGCAAGCAGGGCTGGCACTGGCAATGGGTGCAAACAGGGCATGCACCAGCAACAGGTGTGAGTGCCAGGTGGGACCGTGGTACACAGAAGCAAAGAATTTTCAGTAAACACCAGAGGCTTACCCCGATGACCGCAACCAGAGCCCCACCTTGGTCTGACGCCCCTGCTCACCTGTTCCACCATCCCACCATGGCTGATGCACATCATGTTCCGCGCACACCCCCTGGTGGTCAGCACACCTCATAGCAACCAGGTGTTTGGTTGTTCCAGTTGTTCTGCCATTCGGTTTATTTGCATATTAGCCTTTTGTTATGTAGGATAGTACTGGAAATCCTAGCCACAGCAATGAGACAAGAAGAAGAGGCAAAAGTCATCCAAATTGGAAAGGAGGAAGTAAAACTTTCATTATTTACAGATGACATGATATTGTACATATAAAACCCTAAAGACTCCACTAGGAAACTACTAGACTTAATAAATGAATTTGTTAAGGTAGCAGGATACAGAATCAATATCCAGAAATCTATGGCATTTTTATACACCAATAATGAACTCTCCAAAAGAGAAACTAAACAAACAATCCCGTTTACCATTGCAACAACCAAAAAATAAGATACCTAGGAATAAACTTAACCAAGGAGGCAAAAGACCTATACTTGGAAAACTATAGAACATTGAAAAAAGAAATAGAGTCCCTGACTGGTTTGGCTCAGTGGATAGACCGTCGGCCTGCAGACTGAAGGGTCCCGGGTTTGATTCCAGTCAAGGGCATGTACCTTGGTTGAAGGCACATCCCCAGTAGGGGGTGTGCAGGAGGCAGCTGATTGATGTTTCTCTCTCATCGATGTTTCTAACTCTCTATCCCTCTCCCTTCCTCTCTGTAAAAAATCAATAAAATACATTAAAAAAAAAGAAATAGAGAAATATACAAACAAATGGAAGTGTATACCATGTTCATGGATTGGAAGAATTAAACCATTAACATGTCTATATTACCTAAAGCAATCTATAGATTCAATGCAATCCCTACTAAAATACCAATGACATACTTTACAGACCTAGAACAAATACTCCAAAAGTTTATATGGAACCATAAAACAAACCCAAATAGCTGCAGCAATTCTGAGAAAGAATGAAGTTGGAGTGATCACAATACTAGATATCAAACTATACTACAAAGCCATTATAACAAAAATAGCCTGGTATTGGAACAAGAACAGGCATATAGACCAATGGATCAGAACAGAGACCCCAGAAATTGACCCACACCATTAAGGTAAATTAATAATTGACAAAGGACGCAAGAACATACAGTGGAATAAAGACAGTCTCTTCTACCATTTGCAACAGCATAGATGGACCTGGAGAGCATTATGCTAAATGAAATAAGCAAGTGGGAGAAAGATAAATATCAAATGATTTCACTCATTTGTGGAATATAACGAACAACATAAACTGATGAACCAAAATAGAGCCAGAGAAAAAAAGTATTTTAGAATATAATAGAAGTAATCAGGTTATTTGCAGATTTTTAATATTTCCTAAACTTTTGTGATATTATACTATGTTAGTACAGTTTGGGTAATATTATTACATTTAAAATATTTTTTCTTGAAATATTAATTTTATTGCATGTAATAACAGTTTTTTTTTTTTTTTTTAATTAAATCTTTTTTGTTCAGGTTACATTTGTTCCTCTTTTTTTCCCCCCCCTGACTCCCCTCCTCCCAGTTCCCGCCCCACCCTCCGCCCTCACTCCCCACCCACTGTCCTCATCCATAGGTGCACGATTTTTGTCCAGTTTCTTCCCGCATCTCCCATTCCCCTTTCCCCCCCAAGAATAGTCAGTCCATTCCCTTTCTATGTCCCTGATTCATTATAATCACCAGTTCATTCTGTACATCAGATTATTTATTCACTTGGTTCTTAGATTCACTTGTTGATAGATGCATGTTTGTTGTTCACAATTTGTATCTTTACCTTTTTCTTCTTCCTCTTCTTAAAGGATACCTTTCAGCATTTCGTATAATACTGGTTTAGTGGTGATGAACTCCTTTAGCTTTTCCTTATCTGTGAAGCTCTTTATCTGACCTTCAATTCTGAATGATAGCTTTGCTGGATAAAGTAATCTTGGTTGTAGGTTCTTGGTATTCATCACTTTGAATATTTCTTGCCATTCCCTTCTGGCCTGCCAAGTTTCTGTTGAGAAATCAGCTGACAGTCGTATGGGTATTCCCTTGTAGGTAACTGAGTTTCTTTCTCTTGCTGCTTTTAAGATTCTCTCTTTGTCTTTTGCTCTTGGCATTTTAATTATGATGTGTCTTGGTGTGGTCCTCTTTGGATTCCTTTTGTTTGGGGTTCTCTGCGCTTCTTGGACCTGTAAGTCCATTTCTTTCACCAGGTGGGGGAAGTTTTCTGCCATTATTTCTTCAAATAGGTTTTCAATATCTTGCTGTCTCTCATCTTCTGGCACCCCAATTATTCTGATGTTTGTACGCTTGAAGCTGTCCCAGAGGCTCCTTACACTATCTTCGTATTTTCGGATTCTTTTTTCATTTTGCTTTTCCGGTTGGGTGTTTTTTGCTTCTTCGCATTTCAAATCTTTGGCTTGATTCTTGCGCTCCTCTGGTCTGCTATTGGGTGTAATATTCTTTATTTCAGAGCGTGTATGCTTAATTTCTAGTTTCTTTATCATAGCATCGAGGGTCTCATTAGTTTTCGTGAAGCTCTCCAAAAGTTTATTGCAAGCCCTCAAAATTGCGTTTTTTAGCTCTATATCCTCCATTTCTGTCATGTTTTTTTGTCTCCGCATTTTTTATGCTTTCTTGGTGCACCCCCTAGTGGTCTTTGTGCGCAGTCTTGTTCTAGTTGAGCCTTGATTGTTGTAGTTAATACTAGAGGGATTTGACCACCAGGCCGACTGGCTGTGTGAATCAGCTGTGTCTGCCGCGGAAAACTTCTGTCCTCTGGGGAGGTGCTAATCTAGCCTTTGCCTGCGGCGATCTGGCAAATGGCTCTGCGCAGGGCTTGGGCGGGGCGGGCTCAACAGGGCGGGCGGAGGGAGTGGTTATGGCCCCTCTCAGTCCCGTTCCCAGAGGCTCTGCTTCTCAGAACCCCCGGAACCGCTGCAAACCTCGGAGGGAAAGCTGCCTTCCAACTGATGCCAGACACTCCCGCTTCTCCCGTTTGGGTCCGAGTCCCCAGCGATTCGCCCGTATCTGGAGCTCAGAGTCTGAGACTCCCCCCTGACCGAAAACGACAACCGCGCTCTCAGCCACCAGCCCGCTTTGCGCGCGCACCTCCGCACCTGAGTATTTTCCACACTGCGCCTCCTCTGAGCCTCGGTGTGCTGTTATTTTTCCTTCTAGTTGAAGAGTCTCTCCTCAGCCAGCCTTCCTGTGGTTCTGGGTGATGTCCGTTCCGTCTTTTAGTTGTATTTTTGAAGTGGTTGTTTGTGGCAGCAGTCTGCGGTGTTTACCTATGCCGCCATCTTGGTCTCTCTTCAAGACAGTCTTTTTAACAAATGGTGCTGGAAAAACTGGAAAGACACATGCAAAAAGATGAAATTAGACCACCAACTTACACCATACACAAGAATAAACTCAAGGTGGATAAAAGACTTAAATGTAAGGCATGAAACCATATAAATCTAAGAAGAAAACTTAGGCAGTAAAATCTCAGACATCTCACAGAGCAATATGTTTACAGGTACATCTGCTAGGGAAAAGGAAACTAAGGAGAAAAATGGGACTACATCAAAATCAAAAGCTTCTGCACAGCAAAAGAAACCACCATCACACTGAAAAGGGAACCCACTGAATGGAAACATATTTGACAATGATACAACTGATAAGGGTTAATATCCAAAATATATAAAGGACTCATACAACTCAACAAAAAGAAGACAAATAATCCAATTAAAAATAGGCAGAAGACCTAAAGAGACATTTCTCCAAAGAGGACATAAAAATGGCCAAGAGACACATGAAAAAATGCTCAAACTCACTAATCCTCAGAGAAATGTAAATTAAAACCACAATAAGATATCACCTCACACCTCTCAGAATGGCTATCATCAAAAAATCAACAAACAACAAGTGCTGGTAAGGAAAAGGGAACACTAGTTCACTAGTGGTGGGCATGCGGATTGGTACAACCACTATGGAAAACAGTATGAAGTTTCATCAAAAAATTAAAAATGGATGTTCCATTTGACCCATCAATCCCACTTCTGGGAATATATCCTAAAAATCCAGAAACACCAATCAGAAAGCATATATACACCCCTATATTCATAGCAGCATTATTTACAATAGCTAAGATTTGGAAACAGCCTGAGTGTCCATCAGTAGATGAATGGATAAAAGAGCTGTGGGAGCCCTAACCGGTTTGGCTCAGTGGATAGAGGGTCGGCCTGTGGACTGAAGGGTCCCAGGTTCGATTCTGGTCAAGGGCATGTACCTGGGTTGCGGGCACATCCCCAGTAGAGAGTGTGCAGGAGGCAGCTGAATCGATGTTACTCTCCCATCGATGTTTCTAACTCTCTATTTCTCTCCCTTCCTCTCTGTAAAAAAATCAATCAAATATATATTTTTTTAAAAAAGCTGTGGGACATTTATACAATGGAATACTATGCAGCTATGAAAAAGATGGATCTCTTACCCTTGCAGACAGCATGGATGGACCTAGAGAATATTATGCTAAGTGAAATAAGCCAATCTGAGAAAGACAAATATCACATAATCTCACTTACTTGTAGAATCTAATGAACAAAATGAATTAACCAATAAAATAAGACCCAAAGCATAGAGGCATGGAACAGACTGACATACCTTGATGTGGATTTGGAGGGACAAGAAGAGATAAACTAAAGAACTTATATATTTACTAGTGGCCCGATGCATGAAATTTGTGCACTTGGTGGGGGAGGTGGGGAGGTCCCTCAGCCAGGATTGCGAGAAGGCACAGGTCAGGCCGAGGGACCCCACTGGTGCACAATTGGGGATAGAGAGGGATGCGGGAGGTTGACCAGCCAGGAGGGACCACGGGAGGGCTCCAGGGTGTGTCCAGCCCGTCTCTCTCAGTCTACATCAGCCAGACCCCAGCAGCAAGCTAACCTACCAGTTGGAGCATCTGTCCCCTGGTGGTCAGTGCAACATAGCGAGCGGTTGAGTGGCCTTAGCATATCATTAGCATATTATGCTTTGATTGGTTGAATGGCCAACCAGATGACCAGATACTTTGCATATTAGGCTTTATTATATAGGATATGCATAGCCCATGGACTCAGGCAATAGGGTGGTGAATACCTGGGGGTAAGAGATGGAAGGAAGGGAGTAAAGGGGGGGTAAACAGGAGATATCTGTAATACTATCAACTATAAAAAATATACATTAAAAATAAATAAAAACAACAACTAGCAAGATGATCAATTAAATCTAATAAAATAATAGTAAAATGCTCTTACTATTTGCAACAGTATGGATAGACCTGGAGAGTATTATGCTAAGCAAAATAAGCCAGTCAGAGAAAGATAAGTATCGCATGATCTCACTCATACATGGAATCTAATGAAAATAAACTGGCCAGTCAGAGAAAGATTAGTATCACATGATCTCACTCATATGTGGAATCTAAGGAAGAAAATAAACTGATGAACAAAATAGATCCAGAGACATAGAAGCATGGAACAGATTGATGAATCTCAGAGCAAAGGCGTGGGTGGTGGTGGATGGGAGTGATTAACCTGGGAACTTATATGCATAACCCATTGATACAAACAATAAAGTGGTGAAGGTCTGGGAGGGGTGGGTACAGGGTGAAGGGGGTCAATGGGAAAACAAACAAACAAAAAGGGGACACCTGTAATACTTTCAACAATAAAGATAAATTAAAAAAATAAATGGAAGTTATTTAAACCTGTGCTAATATTGCAGCCACTCCCTACATGTGGTTATTGAGCATTTTATATATGGCTTGTCTGAGTTACTAGATTTCATGAATTTGGTACCAAAACTGTTAAATATCTAATTAATACATTTTATATTAAATAAAATGTATTGAAATAATATTTTGTATATGTTGGGCTAATTAAAAAACACACTTAAAATTAATTTTATCTCCTGTTTACTTTTTTAATGTTAATGCTAAAAAATTTAAAAGTACATATGTGGCTCACATTGCATTTCTTTCTGATAGCTTTAGTATAAACATTTCATTTAAAAAGCAAGGATTGTCAGATGGAATAAAAAGCAAACCTAACTGTATGCTGTTTGGAAGTATGGTAGAGGAGGCAGGTCTATATCCCAGATGTGAAACCAAAAATTATATAGTTTTCACTATACCCTGCTCTTTCCAGCTTTCTTTGGAAACTTTGTAGTTTTAGGTATTTGAGATACAAAGTGGCTTATAAGTATAAACATTCCGTAAGTGTCAGTAAATACAATACAATGCATTAAGAGCTAAGAAAGTTTAGTAGTCGGCAAAGTTTATTCTTTGGTATCTTCCCAATTTCCTGTTAGTGTCTTTATGGGAATAGCACTATTGATATCTTTCATTTCATGAACTACCTAGGTTTCCTTCCGCTCCTGCTCTGATCCAGTTGTGAACTAATTCTGAATAAAGTTTAAAAAATTTAAGGAACTATCTAGAGCAAAGTGACTTATATTTTACTAGAGAACTCTAGAAATGTCTTGAAGAAAAAACATTAAAATTTCAACATAAAAGTCTTTATTGATTGAGGGAATAAGTAAAATATTTACTGATTGCAATATAGGCCCCTCAAAAGGCCTTGTGTGGGGCTAAGGAGCTTATCCCATGCCATCAAATAAGACCATATACTGTGATATGACTGATGAAAAAATAAATGTCTTGTTCCTTTCATCAACAAATGTGGAGAGCAGCTACAGCGTTTGGACAGGTTCAAGCCTGGGACTAATGAGAGGGCACGATCCTCTCGTGGCAAAGCCACGTGCAAAGTCCCAGCACAATTATAGCCAAAGGCTATAGTTGTAAACTTGACCTTATGGTCCAAACCTGTGGTCCACCGCTCTAAGTGATATAGGCTGCGGGAGGTGCAGCAAGTAAACAAAGCTTGATCGGGTACATGTAATTGAGTAGATTCAAAACCCGCGAGAATGTTGTAACCACGCCCTTACTTTGCCTCCTGGAATCTGGCTATAAAATAAAGACTTGGCTTACAGGTTGGGGCACTGTCTCTCCATCAGAGAGGGCAGCGTCCCACCTAGCACCAGCTTTATTCTCTTGTCTGTCTTTTCTAAATCCTTCACCGCCCCCTCTCAGGTTTACCCATTGCCGTGCAGGCTTGGCACAAACAAACACATAATATCCAGTTCATAAAGGTTACTTACTGGACTCTGTTTCTGGACTGGTCACAACACATTTGCAACAGTTTTTTGACAAACATTTAAAACGAGAAGTGTGTCCACAGGAAAGTCATCAAGATAGTAAAGAGACAGGAAACCATTTCAATCAAGGAATACTGAAACATTTGGAAATATTTAGCTTTAGCCTGCAAAAGCCTCTGAAGAAACATGATACTCCTAAATATTTAACAGAAGTGAGAAGAGATTTATGCTTTGTTAGTTCAGAGAAGGTCTTTGAGAATAAGAAAGACATTTAAGGACAGTTTAGAGCTGCCCATCAACGGACTGATGGAATAAAATTGGATATGCCTCATTGAAAGCATTCAGATAGAGGTGAATGAAGGGTAATCAGTCAGAGATGATAACATATGCCTTTGGGAGATATTTAACTTAATGTCCTCTAAGATTTCTTTCAACAGTTATGATTTTGTAAGTCCAATATTTGTATATTAATCTTTCTCCTAGAAGTATCCACATTTTAATGAGAAAAATCAATTTCTGACATTCATACAAAATAACTTTATTTCCAAATATTACATTAATATATAGATTGCATTTCTCTTTCCCATGTTTAACATACTGATAATCCCTCTTTATAGAGAAATCAACTGGACCCCTGCATAGTAGTAAGGGATGTTATAATCCTATATAATAAGAGAGGGATATGCTAATTAGCCCGGGTGCCTTAGCAGTCACAAGGAGTCAGGCGCTTAATAGTCATGAACAGTCAGGCGCTGCCCAGGAGCGGCCTGGCGGAAGTGGCTCAGGCGCTGTCCAGCCCCAAGGCCTCCCCGCCGAGGGTCACAAGCAAGCCAGCTGAACTGCCTGGCTGGGAGGCTGCCCGCCAGAAAGTCACTGGAGACTTGGTTAAATTCAATATTTAAAATCACTATGCTCTGTGAGAGCTCACATACTCAAACACTCAGGACCCTCAATCGTACAAATTAATAGGAGACAATTGCATAATGCTTTGACCTAATTGTACACACTTTAGTATTGTTTAAAAATTATTCTACATCCTTCAAGTACATTCAGCAGCTGACTGAGCAGAGCCGGTGCTGAGAAGCATGAGGACTGGCTCTGTTATCTTGAGTTTGTGGTTTCCAAGGAAACAGCCAGAATGGGATGATAAACCCTCTGCAAATGGCTCAGCCAGCGCCTATCTAAGCGGCGGCAAGCGCAGTTTGGTTTAAATTGAGCCTTTCCAGCAGTGAATGACCCCAACCCTCCCTGGATCAGGCAGTTTCCTGTGGAGTGCAATCTCCACCCAATACAACCGGCCCCAGTTTGGTCCCTGGCCATCTCCTGTGCCTTAGCTCGGTGCAGCAGGGAAGGAAGGAAAAAGGCATCACGCGGGGCAGCTCTGGCCAGCAAGCAGAAGGAAACCATGTCTGGCAGACACTGCCCTGCCACCCCCTTCAACGTGTAAGAAGAATCAAATAAACCAGTACAAACACCCCTGCCCCGCCTGGAGAGATCAGGGACTGTGAGGCATCCTGCCCAGGCATTGCACCTGCTTCCCACCCACTTTATCCGAATGGACAGGTTAGGGGTTTAAGGGGAGGAGGAGGAGCCTCACAGGAAGAGGATTCCCTGGAACCGCACCCCTGCCCTCCCTCCAGACCTGACCTCTCCAGCGGAGCACAGGGCCTGACCCCGCCCCCAGCAGATTTGCATATCCCAAACCCTTAGGTACTTCCAGGCACTGGGCATTCCCACATCTTCCCTGCCTCCCAGCCACTGACACTCACTGTCTCCTACCCCAGAAGCACTCTGTCCTCCTCAACTTTCAGTCTTTATAGCCTAAATGCATGGTGGGCTTAGTTGCTTCTCCATGGATTTTATTTGATTAGAACTCAGTGAAGTCGCTTTGCAACTGAGCTTCTGAGACTTCATGAGGGACAACGAATGACACACCCTTACTTGGCATTGATAGCAAAGCAATCTTATTCTTTTATTTTTTTAAAATAGATTTTTATTGATTTCAGAGAGGAAGGGAGAGGGAGAGAGATATAAACATCAATGATGAGAGAATTATTGACTGGCTGCCTCTTGCACATGCCCTACTGGGGATCAAGCTCACAATCCTTGACCAGAATCGAACCTGGGACCCTCAGTCCTCAGGCTGAAGCTCTAGCCACTGAGCCAAACCAGCTAGGGCAAACAATCCTATTCTTAAAGACTTGATTTTTGTCATAAACAAGTGGATTTGAATCATATCAAACCAATATACATTTTTCAATGAAATGTCTCTTAATTTCTACTAATGCAATTCTACCTTAAAGCTTATGTTGCATAATCTTCTATACTAATAAAAGGGCAATATGCTAATTAGATTGGACGTCTTCTGGACATCCATCCAGATGTCCTTTCGCACAAAGCCACGGTGGTGGGGGCCAAGGCAGTGGTGGTTAGGGGCAACCAGGCCTTCAGGGGAGGGCAGTTAGGGCAATCAGTTTGGCAGGCAGGTGTGCAGTTAGGAGCCAGCGGTCCCAGCTTGCGAGAGGGATGTCCCACAGGGATTGGGCCTAAACTGGCAGTCAAACATCCCCCAAGGGGTTCCGGATTGGCGAGGGTGCAAGCCGCTCTGAGGGACACCTCCCCCCCATTTCCCGGGTGCACGAATTTCATGCACCCGACCTCTAGTAAGTAATAAGACTTGTAGTTGAGTTTGTGATCTTCATTTTATGCAAATATTATTGTACAAACATTCTCAAATAGAAGCAAATATTTTCATTCTATTGTTTAATAATCACTTTTACTAAAAAGAAATAGTTCCCTTATTCTTCTATTAACCAATATGCAATCAATTGTAGTATCAACTCCACATCTGGATAGTAATATAGTGGACAATAGAGAAATTAAACCCACAGAAAATTTTGACAACTTGTATCTTATAATACATTTAGTATCATACCTGGTAATGAACTGCTGTGTACCTAGTTTATAAGATAGACAAGATGAGGTTGAGTTATTGATTGCTGATTTGACATGAATGGAGAAAATGCTAGTTATCACCATAGATGGTGGCTTCCCTTACTAATACTATCAATCATTGTACATTTGACTGAAAAGCATTAGGACAGAAAGACTCACCCCTGGTTTTTCATATAGTATTGTTCCATCTAAAAATGTTTTCCTTGATTTGTCTAGAGTTTGGGTTAAAAGTCTCCAAGGAGACCTAAGTGATTAAATACATTATATTCATGTTGTTTGAGTATAGATTTTCTAAGTGTTAAGCAAATTGTTCTACTTTAATTGTCTATATTTTTCCCCACCTGGAAGAATTAATGAACATTTTCCTACCTGGAAAAAAAAATAGTTGTGCTGAAATAATATGCAAATCCAGAGTTCTGATTTCATCAGAGCATTTGACCTCATTATGTGGGTGTAAATACATATTTACCAATATGTCAATCTCACAATCTCTAGAAGCTTGGACTAAAACCTGCTATCTTGACTATGGGCTACATCTTTCTTGACCTTTTAGCTGAGAGATAAGGCATGTTTACAAACATCTGTGAATATGTGCTGTTTATAAAAGACTGCTGTTCCCCCAAATTTGCTCTTCCTTTTTCTCCATGCTAATTCAGTTTAAGCTGGGCCCATAGTCACCTACCTAGAGTCTAAATTTCTCAGCTTCCCTTACTGCCAGATGTAGCAAGTGAATAGGTTCTATAGGGCTGCTTTCTCACTGATGAATTCTTTAAGCAGGTGATTTTCTCATCCTTGGTAATAGAAAGTATAAATAGTGAACAAGACTTGATGCAAATGGCATTTCTGTGTCCTTTTATTTGATAAATCCCAGAGCATGTGGGTAATTGCTTTTACTCTAGTGTTGTGAGATCAGACTATGTTTAATTCCCCTAGAGAAAATTCTAAACTGTAGAATACAAGGGAAAGTGATATATACTTCTTCCATGTCAGCTGATGAAAAAGAAAAATCACTCGCCTTTCACATTTCAGGGGCTGAGACAGAAACAAGGCAGTGACCCAACTCTTCCAGACAAGAGAGGTCAGTGCCCTTTAGGATAGTGGAACAATGAGAAGGAAATGTTAGTGTAGGTAGATAAATATTACCAGTAATAAAAGAGGAGGGAGCAAAGCTGGCTAAGCATAAGTAGGTCAGAAGCTACAGCTTCACACACTGTGGTGTAGGAGGCGGCTGCACTGCCCTGGAGACCTGATCCCCCAAGCAGGCAGGATGGGTCCTTACTGGCCATTAGCCTGGATTAGTGAGGGAGGAATAAAAACAGCAGGAGAAAGTCCTCTGCTGGGGGCATGCATGCCGGAGCCACAATGATGACCAGGAAGGGAGGTGTCTAATCTGGGGGTGGGGGGGGCTGGATTTGTTAGGGGGAGGATCCAGCACAAGCCCACGACAAATTGGGAAAGAGATTGGTCAGTTTGAAAATCCAAGATAATATAATAAAAATTTAACAAAGTCCTCTCACTAGATAACACGTTTGCCCATTTGGTCATGTGCTCATGTATCCGCTCCTCCTTCTGTAGCAGCCACGTGGGCCTAGCAGCCCCGCCATCACAAGTGAAGGCTCTAAGCATGGGCTCCAAGCACAACCCTGGGGCAGCAATGCAGCCCTGCCAGAGCCCAGCTGGGAACAGAGACTAAGCTAGCTGGCTGAACTGGACTAAGCTTTGGCATGGACTGAACTAATGGCACAGAATTTCTGGACCCTGGACCTTTGTGGGGCTTAATGACTCACCCCTGGTTTTTAATATAATATTGTTCCATCTAAAAATGTTTTCCTTGATTTGTGTAGAGTTTGGGTTAAAAGTCTCCAAGAAAACCTAAGTGATTGAATACAGTATATTCATGTTGTTTAAATAAAGATTTTCCAAGTGTTAAGCAAGTTGCTCTACTTTAACTGTTTATATTTTTTCTCTACCCAGAAGAATTAATGAACATTTCCCTATCTGGAAAAAAGAAATAGTTGTGCTGAAGTAAAAATGCAAATCCAGAGCTCTGATTTCATCAGAGCATCAGAAGACAAGGCTGGACTTCTTCCACAGGGGGACGGATGGAGATGAGACACTGGAAACCTGGGGGCAGTCTTATTTCTACCCCAATAGATCTTACAACTACACCTTATCCCCCCATGTGTGGGTCCCCTGAAATGCTTTTCTCACAACTTTGTGGAAGGACCCCACTTCTACCTGCAACAGAAACATTAATCTGGGTCTCTGAATGACCATATGGAACAGACTCACTCCAATGGCAAGGATCTTTGATGGATGATGGATGATATTTGCATATCCATTGGTCTTCACCAATGGAGCAGGCAGGAGCTAGAGACTGTCACAGAAGACATCAAAAGTGTTCTCTTGTTTGGCCAACTATGACTCACTATAACCATCACAGTTTGCCTCGGTGTGGCTACATCTGATATCAGGGCTATTTGTGTGAATTGTTCAAAATGTTAAGTACAACATTCTTCATCAGGCTACCTGCAAAATCTAAATATTTGGGGGGAAAAGTGACTTCTAAAACAATTTTACCCTAAATATATTATCCTAGAAACTGTAACAATGTATTTCAGCAGCGTACACAGGAAAAGTGGGGTGGGGTGGGAAGAGTGGTTGGCCCATAAGGGAACTGTATTTTATTACTGACATTGTTTAGAATTGCCAGTGCATTGTGATAAAAGTAGACAGACTTTTAATCAGTTTTATTGTGCCACACTGGCACGGTCAAGGGTGATCCCGAGTAGGGGTGATGAAAGGATTAAGAAAAGACAGACATGAGAACGAAAGCTGGGTCTCAGTGGGACGCTGCTCCTCTGATGGAGAGAGACGGCGACCACACCCAAAAGCCGTGTCTTTATTTTATAGCAGATGCCCCGAGGCAAAGTAGGGGCGTGATCAAGTTGTTTACAACATTCTCATTAGTTTCAATCCCACTCCACTACATGCACCTGAACTCTATCACTCAGGCACGTGGGGCCACGTGTTCGGACCACAGGTTCAAGCTTACAGCTATAGCTGTTGGCTATAATTGTGCTGGGAGGGCTCTGCCCTCCAGCTGGGGACTTGCACGTGGCAATGAGAGGACTGTGCCCTCTCATTAGTCTGAGGCTTGAACCTGTCCAAAACACTGTAGCCGCGCCCCATACATCCCCTTTTACTTTTGTTTTTAAACATGCCTATTTACATTATCCAAAAAACTCTAAACAAATTATTCAGCATAATCAAAACATCAAAACAAACTTCTGACTATTAACAAAATCATAAACACAGCAATGTTAATAAGAGAACAAAACTCTGGCTAATAAAGCAATACCAATGCAAAACCAAACTACAAACATATTAACGTTTTCAGGATATCTTACTCAGAGTCCTTAGATTTAGCTCCACAAAATCTTACAGAAAACTGGCAGTTCACCAACGCTAGCATAGCTTCCACTTGCTTTTCTAACATTTGCTTGGCCTCAGTCGCCATCTTCTTCAGCTGACTCCATGTTGATATCTCGGTCACTTGTGTAGTAAGATGCCGCCAATGCGAAGATGTCCTAGATGCAAAACTAGTCCCCTGGATCAGGCTGTTTGGACGGTTGGTCTTGACACTGAGTTGGCACCAGTCCCAGTCAAATCAGCCCCGTCCGTGCTGGTGGAGGTCCCGTCCCTTCACAACTTCTTTCTTTAGCCGCTGCTGCATGGAAACGAGCAGCCCTCGGTCCTGCAGAGCTGGAGACCTCCAACTCTGAGTCTGGTGTCTCACACAGACCCAAAGTCCCAGGGAGCTATCCGGTCGCACAAGCAAAGATACCCAAAGCCCAGAAACAATGCAACTGCCGCAAGAGCTTACAATCTAGGTGAGAAATAAAAGTTAATTCCTCAAACAACATCAACCACAGCCATCTTTTGCTTTATAGTGGCTTAAACAAAACCTAGGAGATTTCTACCTTATTTTGTACCTCCTAATTACTTCTTATTTTCTACCGCCTATTTCCTAATGCTTGCTTCCTGCCGCTTATTTCTCTATTTCTACCGCTTACTTTCTCCCGCTTATTTCTTACCACTTATTCCCTGCTGCTTATTTCCTGCCGCTTACTTTTTACTTATTCTCTCAAGAAATTTAAAAATGCTTCAATTAAGCATTGTCCCATGTTTTACACTGAGCTAATATTACCACACTTTGGCTCCCTACCTTACTTTTGCTTTTAGCCTTACTTTCTGCACGCGCCTTGGAGCCTCCTTTCACCTGACCACTTTTAATCTGCCCCGCCCCCCACCCGAACTCAGGCCTGTTCGGGTGCCACTTGTGCCACGCCGGCTCGGCCAAGGGTGATCCTGAGTGGGGGTGATGAAAGGATTAAGAAAAGACAGACATGAGAACGAAAGCTGGGTCTCAGTGGGACGCTGCTCCTCTGATGGAGAGAGACAGCGACCACGCCCACAAGCCGTGTCTTTATTTTATAGCAGATGCCCCGAGGCAAAGTAGGGGCGTGATCAAGTTGTTCACAGCATTCTCTGAGTTTCAACCCTACTCAACTACTTGCACCTGAACTCTATCACACAGGCTTGTGGGGCCACGTGTTCGGACCACAGGTTCAAGCTTACAGCTATAGCTGTTGGCTATAATTGTGCTGGGAGGGCTCTGCCCTCCAGCTGGAACTTGCACGTGGCAATGAGAGGACTGTGCCCTCTCATTAGTCCAAGGCTTGAACCTGTCCAAAACACTCTGGCCGCGCCCCACATTTTATTATTGTTTTTAACTTGTCTATAATCAACTATCTCCTTGCTGTCTCTACTGGGGAGCTCCACACCAGGAGCTCACCCTTTGTGTGCCACTGACTTACCTGAATATCACTGGATTCTGAACAACTGTTTTCCAGAATAGCTCAAGCCACTAGAAAGATAAGGTTCACTTGTAGTGACATTTGATAAAACAAACAAAAAGAAACTAGTAAATAAATTGTTCTCTGTAAATACCTTTAGCAGACATTTGCCAGTGCCATATCAATATACCCTTAGCCATTGTTTTAGTCAGCGTGGGCTGCCAGAACAAACTACCATAGAATGGGTCACTTAAACAACATAAATTTATTTTCTCACAGTCCTGGAGGCCAGAGGTCCCAGATCAGAGAGCCAACATGGTCAGATGCTGGTGAGAGCTGTCTTCATGGCTTAAAGACAGCTACCTTCTTGCCATGTCCTCACATGGCAGAGAGAAGGAGAGCTTTTTGTGTCTCTTCTTATAGAGAACCTAGTCTCATGACTTCATCTAACCCTAATTACCTCCCCATCCCCAAGTACCATCACATTGGGGGTTAGGGCTTCAACATATAAATTGGGAAGGGGAACACAATTTGGTCCATAGAAGCCATTTACCATTCCCATGCATACCAACCCAATTTCCAACTTTTCTTCATTACCACAGCCCCAGGAATGGTAGTTCCTTCCTGCAGTTACTATTTCAGTATTACATTTTTGTTCTTCAATCCCCTGTATTAAATTGTCTTTGTTAAGTTAACTCATACATTTCAGCTTTTCTGAGTAGACTTTGATAGAGCATTAAAATTGTAAATAAATAAAAATGTCTTTCAAAAGACATACCTTTCATCTTAATGGTTAAAAGAAGTTAGAAAAGATATATCATCTCCCACAAACATATATTTTTTAAAATTTTGTCATGAAGAAAGTTATAATGAAAAGAATGTTTAACTCAGAGAGCAGAAACTCTAAATAGAAGATCCCATTTTTATATGTTGGTTAACTTCAGACATATCAACCAGCTCTGAAGCTGTCATGGGAATATAATCACCCCTGCCTCCACAGTCTTGAGATGCAGCTCACATAAGAGAATAAGTATTAATTGATTTATAAATTATAATTCATTTTGACATGAGTTATTTATTTGTTAATAATTATAATTTTATGTAAGTAATTGATTTTTGCAGGCTTGTCAGCATAACCAAGTACTTATTTACTTATGTCAGCATTTTCTTTCTTACCTGCAGAGATGACCCATGATTCTGTTAACTCACTGTCAATAAGCTTTGTGCTCTGTATGTTTATTAGTGGTAGGTAGGTAGTTGTGGTGAACCACTGAAACATAGCAAATCAATTCTGATTAAACACTTGACTAGAAAAATAAAGGATGTTAAAACAAAGTTTTTGGCTGATTTGTTTTTTCGCATCAATTATATTATCAGTGATTTTTCTACCATGTCTGAACACATAATGCTAGATTGTTAAATCCTATAAATAACCACTTTAATGTTCTCCATGTATAAAAACAAGGACTTCTGTGAGTCACACCTATGATTGCAGAAGAAAATCAATGATCCTGGAATTAAAAATAGAAAAAATAATCCATACACAGCATCACATGAATGCCTTGCCAGCTCAGATTCAGTATGTTTCAAAAAATACCTTGTTATTTCTCCCCCTGAGAAAGATAATAGCCAACATAATGCTATTTCTGTCTTCAATCATTCACATTGTAAATTCAGAATCAGCTCTTTTCTGGGAACTCTAGCTGCATTTACTTGTCAAATTCAGTTAATTCTCATTTTTTAACATCTGCCACATACTTATCCTTCCTTCCTTTGCATTTTCACGGCCCAAATCTTGCCCTAGTCTAATACCTGGACTGACACAGTCAACTCTTATAACACTTAATTTGCCTTCATGCTTCTTGTCTTTCCCATTTTCCAATACAATCCATTCTCTGCTACAATAAGTGGATTTCCTAAGCGGTCCTTAAGAAAAAGCTGTATGACCCTTTGGCTAAGATGTCAGAGAGAAAATTCAAATAGTAGATTTCTTCCAAAACTGATATTCTATTATCCTATGGTTTTAACTACACATCCTTTTGCATTTCCATATGTCTCTCTTGATTTTTCTAGTTTCTGACTTTTTTCAAGTTCATTACTCCAAGAGCTGTCATATGGTATTTTGGGCTAGGAAATAATCTTTCAAAGTTAAAAGGGCTTCTGAGTTGAATTTAAACTTACACTGATTTCTTCTTAAAAAACTTTAGGTCATGAATCTTAAAGTCTTATTAAGAAGAAGATATTTAAGTTTATCTTTTCTCAATTGTATTATATGTTAAAACTGAGTTTAGATGAATTTTTTAATTAAGAATAAGACTTTTCTTAGATTTTTCTATAGTTAAGGGGGTTCACATGTTGAAGACTTTCTGATTAATATATTTATTCCATTATATTATTATTTAATTTTATATAAAACTCTGGAATAAATTAAATAATTAAATTAAACACCACTTACAATAGGAACTTTGGAATTTCCAAAGTCTTTAGGTAATCATTTAGTTCCAGAGTTTTTGAAAAATTTGTTGAAAATCCAAATGTTTTTGAGACACAATTTTTTGTGTGTAAAGTATAACTACAAATAAAACCTTGGTAATTTTACATTGTTTTTCTTTTTGTCTAACTGAAGAAAATTGAAGTAACACCCTTGTGAAAACACACAATTTAAAAATTTTACAAATATTTTGGTGACCTTATAATTCTTCTCTGCCCTCTCACTGAGTAGACATTTGGCCCTCTTTTATATGATTATAGCTGATGGGCTGTTGGAAGGTGTAGACATCTGACCCAAAGTGAGCATGTTCATAGGCTGGCCATCCCCTAGGACAGTGATGGCGAACCTTTTGAGCTCGGCGTGTCAGCATTTTGAAAAACCCTAACTTAACTCTGGTGCCGTGTCACATATAGAAATTCTTTTACATTTGCCATCACTGACCTAGGACATGAGTAGCTTGAGTTCAAAAAGATCACAGGATCAACCATATTCTTCTTTAAGAGAATTGAACTAAGGCACAAGGAGGGAGCTGAAGTATATCAACAACAGCATTGCATTCTATAAGCCTATTAACTTCTGATATTGAGTTAACATGAAATGTCCCTTACCACTGTTTACATTAAACTCCTTTGGAAACTAGTGTGAGGAGTCTTTGGAAAACATAAGTAAAGACAAAAAATAGCAGGCAAATATATGCATATCTTCATTCATAATTTGAGTTTTAGAGTTTTAACTTTTAAACTTATGTTTGTGTGTGCACACAAAATATATAAGTTCAAGAAGTAAATTAAATAAATGTTTATTAGGATTCCTTTGAATGGTTTTATACTTAGTAACTTCCTTCTCTAATTTGGTATCTGATTAAAAAGTGATTAGTGTATTTTTATATGTATTTTTTAAGATGTATTCTTGTTATAGTTTTATATTTTATATGTATCCTTTTGATCTGGCTGGAACTTAATAGATGTTATATAAAGCTCTATTTTTACCCAAAGTAAATCATTCATAAATTCATCCCCACTGAGTGATTTATGATACATTGCTTATTATTATATCAGGTTACATAACCTAATATATGTAACAACATATGTTTCTGGATTTCACTTTTGCCCAATGGAGTTACATGCCTTTTCTGATATCAGCAGTAGATAATTTTTATTGTTGTAGTATATCAGTTTGGATTGTATTAGACTGTAATAAAAATCCCCACTACTAAGAAGGCATTATTTATTTTATTATTTTAATAAGATGTCAAGGTATTGGTAGCCCAGTGGTGACTCAACTGCTCAAGATACCATCAGGAACTCAGAATACTCTCTTCTTGCTTCCTCAGATTTAACAATATCTACTGCAACTCCAGCCACTACACACTCAACTGCATGAAGAAGGAAAAAAAAAAAAGAAGATGCAAATATCTATGCTATGGGTCTTTAGCTATAAGACAGTCTAGAAAATTACAAGAGGATTTTTTTTTTGTTGTTTTATTGGTTTACTTGTTTGTTCTGTAATTAAAGAAGACAAGACCAAAGGGATTGAAATTAGCATTGAGTGAGCCAACATATAGCATATGTCATGGATAGCTTTATACTATGTTTGAGATGGTTAAGCAAAAATGTCCTTGCTGAACTTGTTTGGCTCAGTGGATAGAGCGTCGGCCTGTGGACTGAAGGGTCCCAGGTTTGGTTCCGGTCAAGGGCATGTACCTTGGTTGCGGGCACACCCCAGTGGGGGTTGTGAAGGAGGCAGCTGATTGATCTCTCTCATTGATGTTTCTAGCTCTCTATCCCTCTCCCGTCCTCTCTGTAAAAAAATCAATAAAATACATATTTTTAAAAAATTTCCTGTTATTCTTTCAAAATTCCATAGCTTCTCTTTGTTTATTCTTCCTAATGGACTTTGGAATTAAGATGTCAAATTTGACTCAGTTTTGTGATTAGAATTGCTCACTCAAGAATATGGTATGTCTTGCCCACCCAGTGTGGATCAGTGGATGAGTGTTGACCCATGAACCAGGAGGTTACCAGTAAGATTCCCTGTCAGGGCACAGGCCTGGGTTTCCAGCTCCATCCCCAGTAGGGGTTGTGCAGAAGGCAGTTGACTGATGTTGATGTTTCTATCTCAGTGATGTTTCTCTCTCTTTCCCTTCCCCTTCCTCTCTTTCTAAAATTAATTTTTAAAATATTTTTAAAAGAATACTGTCTGTCTTTATTTATCTCCTGAACTATTTTTAAGTAAAATTAGGATTCATTCAGTTTTTAAATTATTCTCAGGAATTTGGTGTTTGGGAGTTGCTTTTTGAAAATTCTTTCTTAGACAAGTACCATATGATTTCACTCATATGTGAAATTTAATGCACAAACCAAACTACCAAGCAAAATAAAGACAGACTCATGTATGGAGAGCAAGAAGACAGTTTTTCATAATGGGGTTTGATGGTAGAGGGACTGAGCAAAAAAGAAAAATCTTGAACATGGACAACAGTATGGTAATTGCAGGGGTGGAGGGGGTAGGTGGAGGTAGAATAGGGCAAAGAGGGGATAAATGATGATGAAAACAATAAAATAAAATTTATAAAGAAAAAAAGAAAAGTTCTTTTTTATGTATATTTTAGTTGCTAGCTGATTATTGATTTGAGGTTACATATATTGTATGTAGATATACAATTCTACCTTTATTAGAGATATTTTAGTTGCTAGCTGATTATTGATTTGAGGTTACCTATATTGTATGTAGATATACAATTCTAATACTTTTTTTGGTTTAATATTGCTTTTTCATATTTCCTAATTAGAATGTTTTGCTTAACATTATTCCTGGCATACATTTGGAACATGGACATCTTGCTTTTTAGTCTATTAAGCATAAATCGTATCAAAATATGTACTCATGCCCAGCTGGCATGGCTCAGTGGTTAAGCATTGACCTGAGGACCAGGAGGTCACGGTTCAATTCCTGGTTAGGGCACATGCTCAGGTTTCGGGCTCAATCCCCAGTGTGGGGCATGCAGGAGGCAGCTGATCAATGATTCTCTCTCATCATTGATATTTCTATCTCTCTCTCACTCTCCCTTCCTCTCTGAAATCAATAAAAAATATGTATATATTTTTAAAAATACTCATATACTGACCTGCGTTATATTATAGTAAGAAAAAATATAACAGAAGGGTTTGTAGTGGTAAATCCAGAATCAGGTAGGAACTGAAACTTGATCAATAGTTCTTAAACTGGACTGTAGGAATTAAAATAACCATGTTAGAGAAATAACCTGGGAGAAGAGGGAAATAAGGAAAATAATGGTTTAAAACTTTAAAAATTACCATACCTCACTATAATCATGAGAATTATGGTACAGTAAATTAAGAATGGGGTTAAGAATCAACATTTTGAGAGACACACTCCAGGCAATTTTGAGGCATTTCTTTGGATGAGAATTTAGGTATCTGAATCAGAAGATCCCTTCTGAACTAAGGCCCTCTCTAAACTAAAGATACTGTATTTCTAATGAATGCCTTCTAATGTCTTTAAATTATGCTGGAGCCAGATGTTATTTTAGATATACCCAAAAGAATTTACAATGATGTGATAATACTTCTTTCAAAAGATAAGGGAATAACATAAAGGACACACTAAAGACAAAGAAGATTAGAGGAGATGCCTGGCTAGAGGAATTAAGACCAAGAAGGGATGATGACAAAATAATTCCCAGGAGTTTGGCTTCTATTTTTATAAATTCCAAACAGTTTTGGATACAGAAATTGTGAATGAATTTTCTGTCATTGTTTGGAAACAGGATAAGTCTATCTCTTGTGTTAAATGGGTGAAAATAAAGTATAGATTCCATGCCAGAGGTGTAAACTATAAAAATGTAATTGCTCCAAAATTGAAATACATTATCTATTCCCAGCTTAATAGGGAATAGACATCCTAATGACCTGATTAATAGGTCATTGATCAGCATATTTGGCATGGCAGAAGTATGGAGCAATAGTGATAGGTTTTTAAAAATAGAGAATTTAAACATTAGCTAACAATTTTTATTGTTATGTTTTTATTGATTTTAGAGAGAGAGGAAGGAAGAGAGGGAGAGAGAGAGAAACATCGATGTGAGAGAGAAATATCAATTGGTTGTCTCCCATAAGCGCCCTGACCAAGGATCAAACCCACAGCCTAGGTATATGCCCTGACCAGAAATTGAAGCTGGAAAGTGTTGTTGTATGGGTCAACACTCCAACCAACTAAGCCACTGGATTAGGGCTAACTAACATTTTTTAAATTACCCACTATGGTCTAGGTCTTGTGCTAGACACTTTACTTACCTTGTCTCTATTCTTCACAGTAGTCCTGCAAATAAAGGGTGGGATCTAGACTACCAGGAGACAGAACAATATAGTAGCAGGAAGTATGGAAACAGGATGTTAGTGTGAACTGTGCCACTAATTGGATGATCTCTGTCATGTATAACTACATAATTCACTAAATTTAAGGTCTTTGAAATGAAGAGTAACTTCCAGCTTTATAAGAGAATATTGATGAGGATCAGTTAGGGCAGTGGTCGGCAAACTCATTAGTCAACAGAGCCAAATATCAACAGTACAACGATTGAAATTTCTTTTGAGAGCCAAATTTTTTAAACTTAAACTATATAGGTAGGTACATTGTTATTAACTTAATTAGGGTACTCCTAAGCTGGCCTTTGCTAAAAACGTCCTCAATCTGATTGAGGTACGTTCGCTGAGGTCGACCCCTTCCAACTCTCCCATCCTCAACTCGTGCATGAATCGTGCGCACCTCCCTCTGCGCTGTGTATCCCTCGGCCCGCCTGCGCTGCGCCTCCGGTCACTGGACCGACTGACACCCCCCACTTCTTCTAACGCCACTTCTTCAAAATAGACTCGCTGCC
>NW_005369552.1:3851282-3871155 GCF_000412655.1 Myotis brandtii | reverse complement strand
TTTCAATCGCACTGTACGTGCACGCCCGCACGTGGTATTTTGTGGAAGAGCCACACTCAAGGGGCCAAAGAGCCGCATGTGGCTCGCGAGCTGCGGTTTGCCGACCACTGGCCTAGACTATGCAGCCCTAGCAAACAACTCATTATCTCAGTGCCTTACACAAGAAAAGTTTCTCACTCATACAGAGTCCACCATGGGTCTGGCTGACTCTTCAGATCTGCTGTTCTCCGTGTAGTGATTCAGTAATCCAAGCTGCTTAGACCCTCTGGTTTCATCTTTTTTTAAAAAAAATGTTTTAAAAATATTTCAATTAAAATTGACATTTAATGTTATATTAGTTTCAGATGCTGTTGGTGGAAAGCCCCAAAAGTCTGAATTCAGGATGGATTCTGAAGAATTGACACATGGCCTTATTCAAATTCATAAGAGCTTTAACAGGAGAAACTTACATACAAAAGTAAGGCAACTGCTCCCAGTGGTGGCAGGTGGGGAATTATCACACCCCTCCCAGAACAGGATCTTTTTTTTATAGGGACTTAATAGTAAAACTATATGGTGGATAGCCACATAGGCCAAGAAAAAACAATGCATTCCTAAGTTGACAGATAACATCAGGAAGTTAGTTATCCACAGTCTATACATTCATTCCCTACCTTCCTGGGAGCATGACGTTTATCTTTGGGTAGCATTCTGGTTTTCTGGGTAGTCAGCCAAGCCTGAGGCTACAGAGAGTTCAACAGTCACATAGGTTAAACAGAAAGTCCAATATTTTCCAGACATCTTTACTGTTGGAGCCATACTTCATCTCTGAGTTCCCCTAAACGTGGACAGAAGAGTGGTCAAAAACTTATGTAACTTACAAACTGATCACCCTAATGAGTAAGTACCCACATGGCACCACACAGTTATTACAATACTAGAGGCCCGGCGCACGAAATTCATGTGTGGGTACAGTCCCTAGGCCTGGCCTGTGATCAGGGCCATCTTCCCTGGCTGCTGGCAGCTGGCCCCGCCCCCTGCGGCCACCCACCCCTGGTTCCCTTTTCGCCATGGGAGATCAGAGTCTGCTGGCCAGGGGGAGGGGCTGGGAGGTGGTCAGTGCACCTCATAGTGACTGGTCGAGCAGTCGTTCTGGTCATTCCACCATTTGGGCAATTGCATATTACTCTTTTATATATATAGACTAGAGGCCCATTGCAGGAAGATTCCTGCAAGAATAGGGCTTCCTCGGGCCTATTCCTGCAAGAATTGGGCTTCCTGAGGTCAGAGCAAAGCAGAGAAGGGGGTGTCCCTTCTCCGCCGCCTGGCTCCCTCCCTTCCCTGCCACCTCGGCTCCCTCCCTCCTCCGCCACTTTGCTCCATACTGTGTCCACTGCCTCAGCTCCGCTCCCGTCTCTGCTACCTCCGATCTGTTCCTTTCTCTGCCGCTTGTCTCCCTTCTGCAGTGCTTGGCTTCCTTCTACACTGTCTTCAGTCTTTGCTGGGCGCCTGTGTATGCAAATTAACCGCCATCTTTGTTGGGTTAATTTGCATACTCTTCTGATTGGCTGGGGGGCATAGCGAAGGTACAGTCAATTAGCATCTTTGTCTTTTATTAGTGTAGATGTGCCCCAATCCTTCCACTTCCAGGGAAAAGGGCAAAGAAGGGTTGCTGAAAGTGATAAAGGAGGCAGCAGGGTGAACTTTTTTGGGGGGTGGGGTGGGGATTTTCCTCTTGATGAGGAGCTTCAAAGGATAGCAGCCTACCTCTGCTACCCTCTGTCTCCAGAGACACAATTTCTGATTGGTATCTGGCAGGATGGAGCAGTGGCAGGTACAGGACTGGGAGCGCCTTTCTGCATGCAGCTCCCTGGAGAGTCTCTTCTGGCCAAGGAAAGCTTTGTTTTAACCATATCTCCCAGAGCCAGGGTTGCTGAGTGGTCTGGGGCAGGAGGGCAGAATGGAGGTGGGGCAGGGCAGGAAGAAGTATGGGGTAGAAGACTGGGGGGTGGGGAGGGAGAGGGTGAAATATGTGTGTGTGGTGAGGGGGAGGGCTGATGCAGAAGGAGAGTTGGGGTCAGCATAGGAAAGTTTGGAGGTACTGGGGGAGTAAAAGGGACCAGCAGATGCCAGAACAGGGGAAAGGGTCTAGGGCAGCGGTTCTCAACCTGTGGGTCCCAACCCCTTTGGTGGTTGAATGACCCTTTCACAGGGGTCGCCTAAGACCATCCTGCATATCAGATATTTACATTACGATTCATAACAGTAGCAACATTACAGTTATGAAGTAGCAACGAAAATAATTTTATGATTGGGTCACAACATGAGGAACTATATTTAAAGGGCCAGAAGGTTGAGAACCACTGAAGAGTATACCTTGACTTTCTCTACCAATTGACCCCAAGCCAGCACACATGCAAACACTCTATGTCAATTGGTCCTCCGGGAAGGAGAGACCAAAATGAAACCAGAATAGATGTATTGAGTGAAAGATGGGCGATGAAGGAGGGAAAAGCATTCTCATACAGGTCTGAAACCTAGACGAGGAGCAGTGCCAGTGATGGTGAACCTATGACACGCGTGTCAGAGGTGACACACGAACATTTTTTTTTTGGTTGATTTTTCTTTGTTAAATGGCATTTAAATATATAAAATAAATATCAAAAATATAAATCTTTGTTTTACTGTTGCAAATATAAAATAAATATCAAAAATATAAATCTTTGTTTTACTATGGTTGCAAATATCCAAAAATTTCTATAAGTGACACGGCACCAGAGTTAAGTTAGGGTTTTTCAAAATGCTGACACTCCGAGCTCAAAAGGTTCGCCATCACTGTCCTAGGAAATCAGGTGGGGGTCCGTGAGGGTGAGTATAGACTAAGTCCCTTCCCC
Organism: Myotis brandtii; assembly: GCF_000412655.1. Classification (NCBI taxonomy): domain Eukaryota; kingdom Metazoa; phylum Chordata; class Mammalia; order Chiroptera; family Vespertilionidae; genus Myotis; species Myotis brandtii. The sequence continues at coordinate 3,868,282 of NW_005369552.1, read as the reverse complement.
AGACCTTGCCATCCCAGGTGGCTAGTGGGAGGGGTCCATAGCAAGGCGCTGAACCCCCTATACTTTGTGTCTGAAGCTCCAGAACATGTGGCCAACATGCCCCACCCCTGCCACCCCTGCCAAAGTGCTGCAATTTGGAACGCGTTTGCAGACACATGGATTGTTTTTAAGTTAATGCTTTTTAATTTGCTCTGTTTCCCACTTGTCATTTTTTATTGAAAAGGTGGATTCTGCTGGTGTGTGTTCCTTTGCGGGGGCAGCAGGGTATTCTTCATGGGCAGAGATCCGATGAGAGACAGAGACAAAAGACCCAGCAAGACATAGGGAATGAGCAAACAGGATCAGAGAGCAAGGAACAGGGAGAGAAATGCACAGGGCAAGACAGACACATGACACAGGGTGCTGTGGACGGGGATAGAGCTTTCTGGACCCATGAGAGGGCTCATTCCATGGAGCAGTGGCTCTGTGGGCACGTTCACCCCAGGTGCAGCTCCCAGGCCCAGAGTCCATGAACTGAAAGCCTGGGATAATTAGAGCTAATTACATGTGTGCAAACAGCCACAGTGGAGGCTGAGGGTCGGCCACCCCTCCCCTGGCCTGCCCCCTGCGATCCTGCCCCAGCAAAGAGGCTTTGCTGGCACAGCTGGGGTTAGGAATTGGACCACAACTTGGTCTGAGCTCCCCTTGGCCTTGTGCTGAGCGGGCCCTGGTGGCATGGGCCCCATAATTTGGGTCCTTAGGTTTCTATTATCTTGGCCTCCTGAGCATTCCCAATTCTGCGAAGATTTGAGACAGGGTTCTTATATCCTACCATGGGGAGTGCCTGTCTGGAGCTGAGGCCTCGGGATGAGGAAGGGACAGAGTTTGGTGCTTAGCTTTTGGCGATTAGTTTGTCTCTCTGCCTGGATGCACCACAGGACCCCAAAAGAGTGACTTTTCTGAGCTTTCATTTGTGCGTCCACACCGTGCATGCCTCCTCTGAGACGTGGAGTCCAAGGGGAAGGAGAAAGGTGTGAATTCCTCATATGTGAATGAGGCTTTACACTTTGAACTGCTAGCCTGAATCAGTGATCTAATTTTGTGGTTCCAGGAGACTTTGGCAGGTTGGGTTGGAGTGGTGCCAGGGTAGGGTTTCATCTATAACTAGTGGCCCAGTGCACAAAATTCATGTGGAGGGGGGGTGTCCCTCACCCCAGCCTGCACCTTCTCCAATCTGGGACATCCCTCTCGCAATCTGGGACCGCTGGCTCCTAACCGCTCACCTGCCTGCCTGCTTGATCGCCCCTAACCACTCTGCCTGCCAGCCTGCTCACCCCCAACTGCCCCCCTATCTCCCTGCCTGCCTTATCACCCCCAACTGCCCTCCCCTCCTGGCCTGATCGTCCCTAACGGCCTCTGCCTTGGTCCAGCCACCATGGCTTTGTCTGGAAGGACTTCTGGAAGATCTCCTGGTCTAATTAGCATATTACCCTTTTATTAGTATAAATAATAAAAATGTAGTATGCTAATTAGACCGGACAGCCAAATGACCTTCCTGACATCCTTCCAGACGACCGTCTGGACTAAGCTGGGGCTGCAAGAGCCGAGGCAAGCTGCAGCAGCTATGAGGGCTGAGCTCCTTGCATGAATTTTGTGCATTGGGCCTCTAGTATTTCTATAAAGGCCCAGTGCATGAGTGGGGGCCGGCAGTCTGCCCTGATGGGGGCCCCTGCTGGGGGGTGGGGCTGGCCGGGGTGAGGGGCTGTGGTCATTCTGGTCTCCAGTGGTTCTGGTCGTTCTGCCATTTTGGTCGCTGGGCTTTTATTATATAGGACTAGATGCCTGGTGCATGAAATTTGTGCACAGGAGCGGGGGTGGGTCCCTCAGCCCAGCCTGCACCCTCTCACAATCCAGGACTGCCGATTTAGGCTGGATTCCATAGACATCCCTCTCGCAATCTGGGGCTGCTGGCTCCTAACCTCTCACCTGCCTGACTGATTTTGCCCCTAAAACTCAAGCTTCTTATTTTTTTTTAATTTTTAATATTTATATTTACTTATTTTTTATTTTAAAATTCATGTTTCTTGAGAACATGAAGCATTTAACATTATTCTATATTCCTTACAGAGAGCTAAGCATGGTAAACATAGCAAATACTTAATACTTATGGGCTTCTATACAAACACTTTCCAACCAGGAATGTTTTAATAGGTAGTCTCCAAAAACTTGAACTGGAAAACCTAAAAGTAGAGTGCTCAGATTTCAGGCATCAGGTGCTATTAGCAGGATTTCTATCCCAATTAAACTCTAATTCTGAGCTCTCAACAGTCTGGACAAACTGCCCTTCACTATCTCCAAAGATTTTTGGGTGGTTTTTTTGTGTGATTCTAAAATAGAGATTTATTTATTAAGAATTATTTAGTGTTTGCATAAAAATCACCAATTGTTCCTCATTGGGTTTTTAACACACATGAATTCTTTGGGGTCCCTCTATTCACCCCAACACTTTCAAAATACAGCTCTTGTTAGTGCCAGGGGCGACAGTTAAGGCAGCAAGGTGTTTCCTTGGGTCTCGGCATCGGAAGGGCTCGTGGGTCTCCCCTCTGAGAGAACACACATGATAGGTAGTTTCTTAGGTGGGGTAGGCTGTCCCTGAAGAAAATACTTATGCAGAAGAATGCAAATTCAGTCATCTGTGGTCAGTTACTCATACCTGATAGCTTTAAAATAAAGTCCCCTTGGTCAAGGTCATCAAAGGCTTACTGGTTGTTTTCAACTATAAAAAACTGTCTGGAAAAAAGACAGTAGGAAAGAGCGGGGTCTATACTGACAGCGCTGTGACGCTGGGCTGTGCAACCACAGGAGAGCACATAGCAGTCTGCTTTAAAAACAAATCCTGTATAATTTCAAATCAGACTCCTCGTGGTCCTTACACGACCCGAAACATCACTGCACCAGATCCTCATTTTCAAAATGAGGTGTATGACAGAGCTCCCCAGGGTCACGCACCACATGGGGTGACGGGGACAGAAAACCCTAGGACTTGACTTATTAGCAATGTTAACTGATTTTGATCACACTGAAATGAAGGCAGTCGGTCTGTCCTGTCATGAAATTAAAGGTGATTCAGAAGTAGGGTGGTTATTTATTGTTCTGTTAGGAAAGACCCCAAAAATGACTTTTCAGAAACCAGGGCTGTCCCCCGCAACCCCAGCCAGACTCTGGGCCCCCTGTGGGGGACGCAGGCCAAAGCGGCCTGCCAGCTTGCTTACAGTGATTCTGGCTCGTCTGTTTCTGGGAGTGCCGGCTGCTGGGCACGCCTACACCTTGTAGTTGAGCTCAGCGTTCATCTTGGTGTACATCTCGTAGATGACGTCAATGGTGGCCACATAGTTGACCAGGAACAGGCGGACCTTCTCCATGCACTCCTCCTCCGTCACGTTCTGGCCCTTGGTGAGCGGTTTCAGAAAGTCACACTTGTAGGGCGCTGCCTGGAAGGTCTTCTGCACGATCCAGCCGTGGTACTTCTTGAGGGCCACCTCATAGGCCTTGGTGGCGTTGAGGCAGATGAACTTGTGGTGGCTCTCGTCCTGCTCCCCATCACACATGCACTGCAGGAAGACCTAGATGAAGCGGAGGCCCCTTTTCAGCCACATCAGCACTAGCATGGCTCCCACTTTGGGCCACTCCGCTCCATACATTTCATTCTCCGCCTCCAGGATGTTCTGCAGGGTCGGGAACTTGGCCGGGTCGGTGTTGTACATAAGTTTGATTTTCATGATGTTACCATTTATGTCTGCCTTGATGGGCGTAAACACTGGGAACCCAAGGCAATGGAAGAAGGGTGGCAGGTGGGACACCGCCTCCAGGAAGGGCCCGGTCTCGATCTTGTTTTTTGCGGGCAGCGGCTTCAGCAGGTGCTTGGCCAGCAGCGCCATTTTGGGGTCGAGGCTGGCGGAGATGCTCTGGAACTCGGCCGGGTCGGTGTTGTACACAGCTTTGATTTTCGTGATGTTACCACTTATGTCTGCCTTGATGGGCGTAAACACTGGGAACCCAAGGCAATGGAAGAAGGGTGGCAGGTGGGACACCGCCTCCAGGAAGGGCCCGGTCTCGATCTTGTTGTTTGCGGGCAGCGGCTTCAGCAGGTGCTTGGCCAGCAGCGCCATTTCGGGGTCGAGGCTGGCGGAGATGCCGTTTTCTAATCGGATTTTCTTCTTTCTTCCCCAGCACACTCCAGACCTACTCCAGATGGACCACCCCAGCCCCGCAGACCCTTAACACCTTCCCCTATTTCTTTGACTTTCCCCCATCAAACTCAGACCCTATTGTGTTGCCTAGGGGTGCCTCTAACCGCTCCTTGGAGGGTGGGGCCAACCCAGCGAGGGGCCGTGGTGATTCTGGTCTAATTGCTGGGCCTTGAGGAGCTGATGGAAGCTGTGGGGTGAGCCTGCGACCTACCCGCCCTGGCGTGAGCGCCGAGCAGCACGTTCCATCAGTAGCCGCCTGGCGCACACGCATGGAGGTGAAGTCCCTGGTGCCTGCTTTCCTGCAGGCCTGAGCCCAAGAGCAGCCAGGGATGAGCTGGTATCCCAACGGCCTGACAGCCAACCCAGTCCTCCTGCCACCCACCCCGATTCCCCTGTTCACCATCGGTGATCCATTGGAGCCTGCAGGCCGGGGGCAGGGACCAAGAGGTCAGCTGTTCAGCCCGCTTGCCAGTCCCCAGTACCTCCCAGCCCGCTGGCTGTTGTGGGGCGGGGGAGGGAACAAGAGGTGCTCAATGCACTTCATGGTAACCTGTCGTTTGGTCATCACAGTTGTCACAGACACTGGCGATATATATATATGTCCTTGCCCGAAGTGACATATATATATATACACCACACTGTATCCCCTGTGCTGTAATTTACATTCATGGTACTGTTTTGTAACTGCCAATTTGTATTTCTTAATCCCCCTGACCTTTTCCTGACCTTTTCACCCAACCCCACAACACCTCTCCTATTAGCAACCATCAGTTTGTACTCTGTATGTATGAATTGTTTTTGTTTTTTTGTTTTGTTTGTTTATTTATTTTATTTTTTAGATTCCACATACAAGTGAAATCATATGGTATTTGTCTTTCTCTGTCTGACTTATTTCACTTAGCATTATACCCTCTAGCTCCATACATAATTGTCACAAGTTATATTTCACTTTTTAAGACCAAGTAATATTCTACTGTATATATGTTCCACTAATTTTTTACCCACTCATGTATTGATGGGCACAGGGGTTACTTCCATATCTTGGCTGTTGTAAATAATACTGAAATGAACATAGGGGTGCATATATATTTTTTGAATTAGTGTTTTGGATTTCTTCAAATAAATACCCCAAAGTGGGATTGCTGGGTCAAATAGTAGTTCTATTTTTATTATTTAAAGAACCTCCATATTGTTTTACCTAGTGGCTACACAAATTTGCAATCCCACCAAAAATGCACGAGGGTTCCCTTTACATCCTCAACAACGATTGTTGATTTATTAATGATAGCCATTCTGACATGTATGAGGTGATATCTCATTGTGGTTTTAATTTGCATTTCTCTGAAGATTAGTGATGTTGAGCATCTTTTCATAGCTCTATTGGTCATCTTATGCCCTCTTTGGAAAAGTGTCTATTTAGGTCCTCTTCCCATTTTTTTTTTTGCCCATTATTTAATTGAATTGGGTTTGTTTTGTTTGTTTGTTTGTTGTTGTTTTTGTCTTAAGTTGTATAAGAGCTTTATAAATTTGAGTTATTAACCCCTTATCAGATGTATCATTGGTGAATATGTTCTCCCATTAGATGGGTTGTCTTCTCATTTGTTGATGGTTTCCTTTGCTATGCAAAAACTTTTTAGTTTGATGTAGTCCCATTTGTTTATTTTTTCTCTTGTTTTCCTTGCCCGAAGTGACATATCAGAAAAAATATTGCTATGCTTTAGTCTAGGATTTTTAGGGTTTTGAGTCTTACATTTAAATCTTTAATTCATTTTGAGTTTATTCTTGTGTATGGTGTAAGAAGGTGGTCTAGTTTCATTTTTTTTGCATGTATCTGTCCAATTTACCCAACACCATTTATTGAATAGACTATGTTTACCCCACTGTGCTGGTGGCAGAGTGCACTCTGTCTAGGAGGGGGTTGTAGCACTCACCGGGCTGTGGTTCTGTACTGGGATCAGGGATGGAGTGGGAAGTGTGGTATTGGTGGCTTGCACTCACAGTGCAGGGACCTGAAGTGTAGGATCCTGGGATGTTGGGTTTAGGCTCCGGCTGGGAGGCACAGCTCTGGAGGTCTGTCTGGTGCACACTCACTGCAGATGTCTGGGACCCACGTCGCAGTACCGCGCTGCTCACTGCTGGAGCATGGTGGTGATTTTCGCATGTTATGGCTGGCAAGCGGCTCCCTACACAGGTCCAGGGGTGCTGTTTGAGATCGGTCTGGGTGTGGTGTGGCAGCACTCCTGGCCTCTATTGCTCCCCTCTACAAGATGGCATAGGTTCCTCACCAAAGCCTACCTGGCCTGGGAGTGCCCACAGCGGTAGCAGGGGCTCCCCATCTAGGAGAGCCTGATCTACCAGTCCCTGGGACTCCTGAGATATCTATCTGTCCTTCACTCACCCACACACATACCACACATGCCCCTCTCACTTCTTTACTCTGTCACACTCTCTCCCTCCCTGCAGTCCTATTGGCCGCCATGGTGGATCTCCTCATGAGTCTTGTTAAAGGCTGTCAATCTTGTTTATCTTTTCAGAGAACCAGCTTTTGGTTTCATTGGTCTTTTGTACTGTGTGGCGTGTGTTTTCCAGATGCTAATTTTTTTTTTCTGCTCTGATTTTATTATTTCCTTTCTTCTACTCACTTTGGATTTTCTTTATTGTTCTTTTTCTAGTAACTTTAAGTGTAAAGTTAGATTGTTCATTTTTCTTGTTTCTTGAGATAGGCCTGTATTGCTATAAATTTCTTAGGACCACATTTGCTGTGTCCCATAGGTTTGGGTTGTGTGTTCATTTTCATTTGTCTCAAGGTATCTTTGGATTTCTGCTTTGATCTCATTGTTGACCCATTAATTTTCTGTTATTTAGACCCCAAGTGTTTGTGTGTTTTCAGGTTTTTTTCTTGTGATTGATTTCTCAGTTTCATACCATTGTGGTCAGATAAGATGCTTAACAGGATTTCTGTCTTCTAAATTTATTGAGACTTGTTTTGTGTCCTAACATGTGGTCTCTTCTAGAAAATGTTCCATGTGTACCTGAAAAGAATGTATATTCTGTTGTGTTGGGGTGAAATGCTCTGAAAATATCAATTAAATCTATCTGGACTAGTGTAGCATTTATGTCTGTTGTTCCCTTGTGGATATATTGTCTGGAAGATTTATCTATTGATATCAATGGGGTGTTAAAATTCCCTACTATGACTGTATTAGTATTGATCCCTCCCATTATATCCATCAAGATTTGTTTGATGTATTTTGGTGCTCCTATGTTGGGTGCATAAATGCTTACAAGCATTATATCCTCTTTTTGTATTTCTCCCTTTATCATTATGTAGTGTCCTCCTTTTTCTCATATTATAGTTGTATTAAGGTATATTTTATCTGATATAAATATTCCTACCCCAGCTTTTCTTCATTCCACATGCATAAAATATTTTTTTTACTTTTTGGTCTCTGTGTGTCTTTCATTCTGAGGTGTGTTTCTGGTAGACAGCATATGTATGGGTTTTGTTTTTTTATCCATTCTGCTACTCTAAGTCTTTTGATGATGTATTTAAGCCATTTACATTTAAAGTGATTATTGATAGGCACGTATTTTTTGCTATTTTATTTTTTAATATGTTCCTTTGTTGTTTCTTCTCCTCCTCCTCTTCCTCCTCTTCCTCATCATTATTATTATTCCTCTTCTTTTTTTCCTCTTTATTAAAGAAAACCCCCTAACATTTCTTGTAATACTGGTTTGGTGGTAAAAAACTTCTTCCGATTTTCTTATCTGGAAAGCTCTTTTTTTTCCAATTTTAAATGATAGCCTTGTTGGATAGAGTTATCCTTGTTTTTTATCACTTTGAATATTTCATGGCAATCCCTTCTGGCCTGAAAATTTTCTGTTGACAAATCAGCTGACAGTCTTATGGGAGCTCCCTTGTAGGCAACTGTCTTTCTCTTGCAGATTTTGAGATTCTCTGTTTGTCTTTAACCTTTGCCATTTAATTATATGTCTTGGGGTGGGCCTCTTTGGATTCTTCTTCTTTGCAACTCTTTGTGCTTCCTTGACTTGTGTGCCTTTTACTTTCGCCAGGTTAGGTAACATTTCTGCCATTATTTCCTCAAATAGGTTCTTGATCCCTTGCTCTGTCTCTTCTCCTATCATGTAGTACCCCTAAGATGCAGATATTGTTAGGCTTTATATAGTCCCAAAGGTCCCTTCAAGTATCCTCATTTTTTAAATTCTCTGCTGCTCTGATTGGGCACTTTCTACTAACTTGTCTTCCAAATTGCTGATTTGATCCTCTACTTCATCCATGCTGTTGCAGTTCTCACTAAGTTTCTTGAGCCTCCTTATAACCATTTTTTTAAACTCTATATCTGGTAAATTGTATGACTGTTTTATTTAGCTCTTTTTCTAGAGATTTCTTCTATTCTTTCATTTGGGGCACATTTTCCTGCCAACCCATTTTGGGTGTCTCTTAGTGCTTGCTTCTATGTGTTAGGTAGATCTGAAATGTCTTCTGGTCTTGTTAAATTGGCCTAATGTAGTAGGTGTTCTTTGGGATCCAGTGGTACAGTCTCCTTGATCACCTGATCTGGGTGGTCCAGGAATGACCCTTGGGGTGGCTTATGTGAGGCATCCTGTTGTAATTGAGTCTTGATTACTTTTGGCCCACTCATGCATGGAGTCAACTCTCAGGATGACTGACTGTGAGGATCAACCCCAAACAAAGTATATGAGCTTCCATGCAGGTGCTGACCACACAAAGCAGAATTTTCCTCAGCAGTGTTTAGTGCCTGCTGAGATCTCCCTTTGGATATGCTGCTTTTGAGGTCAATTGGACCCTTCTCTGAAGCTGACCACTTGGTGTATCTATTCTGGGGCCTCTTGGGAGGGACTCGGGTGCAGGTCAATGTCAGACACTGCCTGTGTCTGGCCCAGGACAACCTATTTGGAGCTCAAAGTGCTGCACAGTTTGTGTCTGCCTCTGCTTGGCCTTGGTGTGCATGGGAAGGACCAAGGATAGCTTCCATCAGCACTGAGCCCAGGTGATAGTAGGCAAAAGGCCCAAGTCACCCTGAGATCCACCACTACCTGTCTTCACCTGCCAGCTGCCTGTTAGGCTAAGTCACTGAAAGAGCCTCCAATGGACCTCAAGTTGCATTATGTAGGTTCTCAGTGAGTCATCAGGTAGGAGTGAGTGGTGTTTACCAGATTGATGCGGGTTCAAACTCTGCGCCAGTGCTGGATCTGAGGCCACTAAGCAAAAGTCTCAGAGTACAAAATTCAAAATTGGAATGTTTTATGACACAGCAATTATACTTTATGGAATATATTTGAAGAAATCTGAAACACTACTTTGAAAGAATATGTGCACCCCTATGTTCATTGCAGTGTTATTTACAATAGCCAAGATTTGGAAACAGACTAAGTGTTCATCAGTAGATGAGTGGATAAAAAAGCTGTGGTACATTTACACAATTGATTACTACTTGGCTGTAAAAAAGATGAAATCTTACCTTTTGTGACAGCATGGATATACCTAGAGAGAAGTATGCTAAGTGAAATAAGCCAGTCAGAGAAAGACAAATACCACATGTTTTCATTTATATGTGGACTCTAGTGAACAAAATAACAAAAAAAATAGAAACAGACTCATAGATACAGAGAACAGACCAACAGCTTTCAGAGAGGAGTGGGGTTAGGAGGCTGGGTGAAATAGGTGAAGGAATTAAGCAAACAACAATAACAATAACAACAACAACAAAACAAATAGACACAAACAACAGTATGGAGACTATTAGAGGGAAAATGGGATGGGAAGGTAAAGGAGGATAAATGGCGATGGAAGAAGACTTGACTTTGGGTGGTGAACACAACAATACAATATCAGATGATATATTATAGACTAATACACTTAAAAACTATATAAGTTTCTTAACCAATGTCATCCCAATAAATTCAATAAATTTTTTTTAAATGTTACTAAGAGCTATGTTTTCTTCTAGGAGTTTTGTGGTTTCAGTTCTTACATTTAAGTCTTTAATCCATTTTGTCTTTATTCTTGTATATTGGGTTAAAAAGTGGAATAGCTTCTTTTTTTTTTTACATGTATCTGTCCAGTTTTTCCAACACCATTTATTAAAGAGACTGTCTTTAACACTTTGCATATTCTTGCTTCCTTTTGCATAGTTTAATTGACCATATAAGCATGGATTTATTTCTGGCCTCCCAATTCTGTTTCATTGATCTATGCGTCTGTTATATGCAAGTACCATGCTCTTTTGATTACTATAGCCTTGTAGTATAGTTGGGATCAGGTAGCATGATACCTTCAACTTTGTTCTTCTTTCTCAAGACTGTTCTGGCAGTTCAGAGTCTTTTGTGGCTTTGTATAAATTTTAGGATTATTTGTTCTAGTTCTGTGAAAAATGCCATTGTTGTTTTGATAGGACTGCATTGAATCTGTAGATTACTTTGAGTAGTATAGACATTTTAACAAGTAAATGTTTTCCTATTCAGAAGCACATAAAAAATAAAGTCTTAAAGAAAAACTTAGCTTTGATTTTAAAATGCTTATCTTTGGGAACTGGAGTTAGGACTAGGGCTGAGGAAGGGCTTATAATTCTTTAATCCATGCATTCATTCAACAGAACCTTATTACTAACTATGTGCCACGCCTCATTTGTTATTTTGTTTTAATATTGTATATATATCACATTAAGAAACATTAAAAACTTGCCAATTGAAATAAAATAATAAAAAATGACAAATATAATTTAGCATTCACCATATGAAAACCTCTTATATGACTGGAAATGTTTTAAAAATTCGTGTTTATGTAGTTCCATAATGTATAGCTTTGATTCCAGCTGAGTCAAAAATTCTTAAATTGCCTTTGTCCCTAACTGAACCAGAAAGACTCAAATTAGAGCATCCTTTTTACCTACACTTCTCACAGTCATTGTTTACTTAGCACTTGCAGCTAATCAAATATTTCTGAAACTCAGAGGCTAACTAGAGAAAAAAAATATCTTATGGTATAGACTGAATTGGGTCTTTATAGATTATTTATACAGTAATTTTACTTGTAAAAATAATTTAAGGAATTTTGTAATTCTAAAATGAGATTGATAAAAGAGAGTGAAGGAAAGCAGAAATATTATCTAGAAGAGGCCATTTTTTAAATACCAATAGAATAGAACCCTGCTATGGTTTGCTTCTTGCAATGCAAGTTCTAAAAGGTCACAGGTCAAACTAAGCTTTTTGAACTATGACTACTTGCAGAAAGAACTGCAGCATGCTTTACACATACAGCTGGGTAAACATTTTCACTGGCATGCACTGAGAAGGAAGTCTGGGGAATCCTTCTATAGTGAAGATGGGTCAGATCCTCCCACAAGTTTCCTTGTGCCCTACCCTCCCCAGTTCCTTCCTTTTTCTTTAATCCTCACCTGAGGACATTTTCTCCATTGATTTTTTAGAGAGAGTGGAAGTGAGGGAGAGAGGGAGAAAGAGAGAGAGAAACATCGATGTGAGAGAGACACATCAATTGGTTGCCTCCTGCACACGCCCAAACTGGGGCCAGAGATCAAATCAGCAATCCAGGTACTTGTCATTGACAGGAAATTGAGCCAATGACCATTTAGTGTGCAGGCTGATGCTCTAATCACTAAGATACATCAACCAGGGCTCCTTCCATTTTTTTTTTTTATATAGAGAAGTTCCAAAGAAGGCAGAGATCCCATGACAATAAACAGTTCTTCACAACAGACTTCCTCCCCTGCAGCAGTTAATAAAATGAAATGTCTGTTTATGCAGCTTTTTGCAGCACTTCTCTTGGGAGAACTAGAATGCTGCTTAGCCTGTCATATTTTTTTTGCTCTGCCGTGAAAATTATCTCTCAACGACACTCCCCTGTACCTCTGCCTATAAACCAAACTAAGTTTGCCATTCACTAAAAAGCAAACTTCTTTCCCAAACCCATTCCATGACCCTCCTTCCAGTCTATTAAGAACTTAATGTTTATTTTTATCTTGGTCTTGGTGTAGCTAAAGAAAAAAAATGGGAAGTTCTATTTATAGGAAATTCACAATAATATGAAAATCAAACTCCAAGTAAGAAAGCTTTTTTTAGGGCTAGGGACCAGGCATTGCATAGGTAGGAAAAAGCAGGAAGAGTTCACTTTACCCAATATTATACCATTTATTTCTACAGTTTTGGAGAAAACACTCTACCCTGCTACAGATCCAGTGCAAGGGAATTACCATATGGAAAAGATAATCGAAATTAAGATCAGATGAGGGGGATATCTGAGCCATTAATATAAACCAATTAGTTTGCTCTCTTAATGAACAGAATTTTTCAAGAATGTTTCCTGCTGTAAGCCAAGGGTGGAAATGGAACATAACTTCACTGTGATAAATGTAACTAGCTAGTTTCATTGGTAGAATAGGTCAGTGCTAGGCTAATGGTAGATCACCAGGAAATTGGAGCGACTAACGTTCAGTGGTAAAGAGCCCTGGCTAATACCAGATGGCACAGGATGCATCTCACTCCCTTTACCTACTGTGCACTTAGGCTTTAATTTCCTTCCGTGTAATGTGGGGCATAATAATTACTCATATTGTGATTGTGAGGAATAGATGAATTACTATATATGAAATGCTTGGCACATCAAAAGCATTCATTAAACATTATCTCTATCTATAAAAGGCTAATATGCTGTGTCCCTCTGACCGTCCGACCAGTCACTATCATGTACACTGACCACCAGGGGGCAGACGCTCAATGCAGGAGCTGCCATGATGCACACTGGCCATTTACAAAGGAACAGCACCACAGCCCTAACCGGTTTGGCTCAGTGGATAGAGCGTTGGCCTGCAGACTGAAAGGTCCCAGGTTCAATTCTGGTCAAGGGCATGTACCTTGGTTGCGGGCACATCCCCAGTAGGAGGTGTGCAGGAGGCAGCTGATCGATGTTTCTCTCTCATCGATGTTTCTAACTCTCTATCCCTCTCACTTCCTCTCTTTAAAAATTCAATATAGTTTTTAAAAAAAAGAAAGAAACAGCCATAGAGTGTAGTGGGAAAGTGGGGAAGTGGCAAGTAAAGAGAGAATTCGCTACAGCGTAGCAAGTGCTTCGATGGAGTTATACATCCAGGTTGTGCACAGTTATGCACATGGGAGCACTAGCTAAGAAATAGCTAACCCAGATTTTTAGGTAAGAGATCAGAGTCTACCTATATCGGAGCTGAGTTTCAAAGATGGATTAGTAGTTAGGCTGGCGGAGGTAGGAAGTCTGATCAAGGCCACACATGAGTCACGTGCTGAGAGGGAGAGGTGAGGGCTCCGTGTCACAGAGGAGTTCCGGGTTTGGCGTGCCTCTAGTGGGAGTGACTGAGGGTGCCACTGAGAGCCCGTGAGTTGGACACTGGAGCTGAAACGGGTTCTCTCAGTTTAGAAGTAGTCAGCATGGTTATTTCCAAAGTTAGCCAGGGTTTGTAGGTTGTCACTCAGAGTGGTCTGCCTCATCTCATTTGATCCTCACAGAAGTCCTGGAGTAGGTAGATAGAAGACTCAGTAGAATCCTATTTTCTTTTCATTAGCAAGACAACGGAGATTTAGAAGGTTTAGAAATTTGACCTGACTGAAAAGAAGTAAGAAATAATGGAACTTGAAAATGACTTCAGGTTTTCTCACTGTGCAGAATATAGTCAAACACTGCTACAGTTAAATATTTTACCCTCTATTCTCCCTGCATGATCTACAATAATAATCTGCTTCATGTTGATATTTACTGCTGTGTTGCTGACAATTACCTGAAAGAGAAGTTGGGGTGCTTCACTGGGCTGGAAAAAGTTTAGCTACATCAGAAAGAAGGTCTAATTAAGCAAGTTTATTCTATATTTATAAAAGGCTAAGTTGACTCTCGCATGCATGATATGTATAAAGCTCTTGCTGGTGCCAGTCACATACATGTGTTTCGATCTGTCATTGCCGATCGTGAATTTGGTTGACACTTCTATTGTAGAGAAAGGGAGAATAGTGATATTAAAATGTTTCTTCTAATTAATTTCCTTTCAATGTGCATGAATCCATGCACTGGGCCACTAGTCTGTAATATTAATTATTATTACTTTTTTGCATTTAACTTAGGATGCAAAATAATTACCTGCTATAGCCATTGAGTTCTAACTGGGTGGCCATAGTAAATTTTATTTTGTTGCAAAATAGAAAGAAAAGCAAATATTTATAAAATTTAGTGTGTTGAGTTTTTTGCCATGTTTTCTCTGCACTCATGGTGTCCAAATCTAGAAGACCATATAAAGATGACAACTGAAGGACTTATGTAAGGGTTAGGAGTAATCTTTACTTTCCCACATTGAAATGGTTGATTTGGGGGGTTAGTGTGTCATTTTGCAATGACCTAATCTAATATGTGACCTAATATGCAGTCGTGGACTGAAGCCAATTGTGTCAAGAACCAATTGTAAATAGTCAAGAATTTTGTTAGCTTGTTGTTAAACTGTTGGCAGCTTGAAATCAACCATGTGGGAGTACTTACCACAGAAATCAGTAACCACTAAAAACTGGGATCTTTTTTTCTCTCCTGGGAGAACCAATTTACCAGCCTGCCCTGAGTATGTATGTCATACAACACATGAAAGGAAATAGGGACACTTCAAAGGTCATGATTTTTTCTTTCCAAAGTGAGTTTTAATCCTATCTAATTGATCTTTCCACCTATTCTATGACCATGGCAGAGTATTAGTGTTATTATTATTGTTGTTGCTTTTCTTATTATTTTACATATTTGGAATCTGAAACAATAATGCATAGTAATTAATAACCAAAGTAATGCTTATCAGGATAGAACCAGGACTAAAACCCAGGTTTCTGGACTTACCATACATTTGTTCTATCCTGGTTTTGAAATAATAGCATAAGATTTTATTTTTGGCAATTTTGGACTTCCAATGACTTTTAAGAGATGCTACGATATTTTCTAAATAAAAAATAAATCATCTGAATTCAATATTCTATATGTCACTTGATAGAAGGGATTGAAGGAGTGAGAGAAAGTTGAAGACAGGGTAAATATATCCCATAGATGTAAATATTTCATTTGTCAACATTAGGAAAATTTTATGCTGGTAGCCTTTGGGTGTGGAAAGAGGACATCTAAGAAAGGGATCATGTACATTTGTTCCTGAGGAAGACTTAAGTATAATTAGGAATCTTGAACTGACATATAAAATGCTTAAGAAGATTTACAAAGCAGTTTTGTTCAAAACTGGGAATTTACACTGCACTGAGGGGTTGATCAAAGAAGGCCTACTGAACGGAAGAATTTTGAGGTGTATTTTTCCGGAGGTATCAACCAAACTTCAATTGCTGCAGAGGACAGGAGAGGGTTCTGCACCCTCTGGTATGCTGGAATGATGAAGCCAGTACTCGCCCCACCACCACCTGGGCCAGAGTACCTCCAGCCCTCTGGACATTGCTCTAGAATGGTACTTCCTCTAGGAAGGGAAAGAGGAAACTCAAAGCAGATAACTTTATTATATTTTTTCCAGTCTTGTAAAGGAACTGAGGTTGACAATTTGTAACAAAATAGATTGATGCCTGGGGTTTTCATTTTCCTTTCTATCACTTACCTGAGTCATTTCTGACATTCTAGTGGATAAATCACTGTATTAGGCATGGGATATCTGAGAAAATGTTCCTATTGTTCTCTTTGAAGCTACAGGACATATTGTTGTACCACAATTAACAAAAATCCACCAGACAAATATCCAAACTCATAAACCAAATGAATCAGGGTATGTTATTTGCATCACAGAAAGAGCTCTTCATTTTATAAAAGGATCTGCCATTGTTTTATTCATTTTTTCAGCATTTGTTAAGTACAGACTATATTTCAGGCCCTAAAGACACAAGCTGTGTAAAAGAGATTCCACTGCCCTCACAGATCTTGGGGGACATTGGAGAAGACTAAGATACTCTGGCATAATTAATCACACTTAATTGTTATAATAGATGCTCAAATACTTTAGGAATACAGCCATCAGGACAGTTAACTGTTGCAGACATTGAGCAAGTACAAAAAGAAGGTGATACTTCAAGTGGAAATTAATGGGTTCACCAGACAAAAAGAAATAGCTATCCTAAAGAATGGCAAAGTATAAAAGTAAGCAAATATTAAAAGAAAATCAATGTGTTGCTATGGTTTCCATTGCATTCATGTTGTTCCGATCTAGAAGACCACTTACATATAATAACCAGACTCATGTGAGGTTAGGAGTAATCCTCACTTTATGTCTCAGGAGCGAAAAGATTGTTGTTGTTATAATTGGAGTGAGAACACTGAAGTTTCTACAGATAGAGAGATTAGGTGTAAGAAATAGGAAATCACTGAACACTTTTAGCAAGAGCAGGAGTGTCATGCTCTGATTTATAACTTTCAAAAGATGATTTTAGAGATAACATAGAGAATGGATTGAAAGGTAGAATTCTTTAAATAGAAGCTCCTTTATTGTATTTAAAATGTGATGTTATTTACAAACTAGTAGCCCGGTGCACGAAATTCATGCACATTGAAAGGGAATTAATTAGAGGAACATAATTTGGACTCACTATCTAATATCAATAATATGTGAGTGTGAGGCAGTCCGCGTTTCTGAAATTCAATGACATGAATTTTAGCTCTTACTTTGCCAAATAAATGGAATTTACAGATATCATGTAAAAGAGCATTCAGCTTAATATTAAAAACTCTGGCTA
>NW_005369552.1:3848571-3850308 GCF_000412655.1 Myotis brandtii | reverse complement strand
TGTAAAGTTCCAGTATGGTGATAAACTTGTCTGTGTATTCTAAAACAGTATGGCCCATATCCTGATGGCGATGCAATATTTGCACCCATGGAAGCAAAAACAAAAGAACTATTTATGGAATGAATATTTTCCATAAATTTTTTACTGTCAGAATCTTCGTTTGTCATTAATCTTTTTAAATATGCCGGGTAATCTGGAAAATGTATATCATTTGGACAGACTTTCCCTTTGCTACAACATTGAGTAAATTTCGCATCAGATTTTTTTCAATTTAGTGATTTAGTGATAGGCAAAATTCACATGGAACAGTCATTCCACCACAACTATGTTCGAGGATTGCATCGTCATGTTTCGCTGAGCATGTACTCCATTTTCGCTGAGAAGGCAGTTCCTACCGGTATTGGTAGTACTTTTTGATGACTGTTCTCTAGACATATTCTGTCGTTGCCACCACCTTCTTTCAACTTCAAAGGCACGTTGGTCGTCAGACATTTTCTGTCGATAACTCCGGTGTTTTATGCCATCAGAGCGATGTTTTTCCAGTAGCTGGTGTTCAGATACATCCTGTTGCAGGCACTGCCTTCTTTCAAGATCAGACCCATGCTGCTCTGCAGACACTTTCTGTTGATAATGCCGGCATCTTTCGGCTGCAGAGCTACATTGTAACAACAGTTGTTCTTTAGACATAGACCCACCTCTCTACTGTCACGGTCTGAGATGCAGGTGAATGAAAGTCCTGGCTATTAGGCCGCTGAGAGCTGTCTGAACAATGGCTGATTCTGGATGATTCTGTGGGGATGGGACTTCCTCCTCCCTGTTGTCAGTTTCCACAGCTGTGATGAGGAAGCTGGGGTGAGAGAGGGAGCCTCGACCCCCAAGCCGCTCTCTCTCTCTCGCTCTGCTCTATGTCCAGCAGTCTCCTGCTCTGCCAAGTCCTCCAAACCTCCCGCTCTCTGCCAGCAAGGTCCCAGGAGCCCACAGGTGTGGCTAGGCATGGATGGCCTTGCCTCCCCAGGCCAGCGAAGGTCCTGGGAGCCTGCGGGCTTGGCTTGGTGCAGCAGGCCTCACCTCCCGTGCCAGCAGTAGTCCCAGGAGCCCGTGGCCTCGGCCGCCGTCGCCTCCTGGGGTGCCTGACACCTGCGTATGCAAATTGACCACCATCTCTGTTGGGTTAATTTGCATAGTCACTCTGATTGGCTTGTGGGCATGGCTTGTGGGCATGGCTTGAGCGGAGTGGAGGGGCGGCTAATTTGCATGTTTCTCTTTTATTATATAGGATGTTCAGCTTGTGTGGGGCAGCAAATGCTTAACCCATCCCTGTAGCAAATAAGCATACTTGTGATTGATGGGTGAAATCCAGTTAAGCACAGAGTCTTCAGTGCTTTAATGCTGTGTGTCTCCATTTTTAAGCAGCACAGAGCAGTTCTGCTGAGAGAAACTTGAAAACTGATAAATTATGAATGTACCACCCACATCATAAATATTTTCAAAGTGTCAAAACAATAGCTACAAATAATTCAGATATAGGTTTCCTATCATTTATCTTTTATTACCCCACCAAAAATATCTACAAGTTCTTTGGAACCATAAGGTTACTTGCTTTTTCCTTTGCTTTGAGACGTTGTCATGAATTATTTTCTGGGCTACGTACAAAGCTTGGAAGGGATTCACTTCATCCTTAAAGTTTTTTTTAATTAAATCTTTATTGTTCAGATTATTACAGTTGTTCCTCATTTT
>NW_005369552.1:3846558-3846825 GCF_000412655.1 Myotis brandtii | reverse complement strand
TGTTAGGTAATTTTCAGATTGCAAAGGGCCAGGCCTTTCATATGCAAAAGCCTGTGCACAGCTTGGGCGGGGTGGGGGTCCCAGGGGATCAACAGGGCAGAGCAAGCAGCTATGGCTGCTCCCAGTCCTGCCCTCAGAGGCCCCGCTTCTCAGTGTCCTGGCAATTGTTGCAAGCTCCTCTGAGAGAATGCTGCCCTCGAGTTCTGACCGATGCCAGACAGTCCAGTTTCTCCCGTATGAGTCTGGGTCCCCAGAGAGCCTGGAACT
>NW_005369552.1:3840483-3846514 GCF_000412655.1 Myotis brandtii | reverse complement strand
TCGGTATGCTTTTCTCTTTCCTTCTAGTTGTAGAATTTCCACTCAGTCAGCCTTCCTGTGGTTCTGGATGATGTCCGTTCCGTCTTTTAGTTGTATTCTTGAAGTGGTTGTGCTAAGCAGCAATCTCCGGTGTTTACCTATGCCGCCATCTTGGTTTTTCTCATCCTTAAAGTTAACAAAAAAAGCTTAAAGGAATTCCTCAAAATGAGGGCAATAATACAGATGACTGACCCTAAATGTTTTTCCAAGTATTTTCTGAATTGAGTTTAGAATTTACTTCTTATGGCTGGCATCCTATTGAGCTAATGATGTTCAAATTTAGAAGATATAAAATAATTTTTAAAAATTGCTTCTGAAGATGCTGTGAAGGACTAAAGAGGGCCCTGATAGTTCAGGTTAGTGCTGTTGGGATGCTTGGTGATTTAGCCAGGGATCCTGGCAGGCAGTTGATTTTATCCTTGTGTTTTAAATAAACTTAACTTGGAAATCATCTTATTGGCACTTATCACCCCAATTCTACTGGGCTAACATAGCAGATTATTGTTCTCTTTTTCATTTTTAACTTTTAAAAAATATTTTTATTGATTGCAGAGAGGAAGGGAGAGGGAGAGAGAGATAGAAATATCAATGATGAGAGAGAATCATTGGTTGGCTGCCTCATACATGCCACCTACTGGGGATTGAGCCTGCAACTTGGACATGTGCCCTGACCAGGAATCGAACTGTGACCTCCTAGTTCATAGGTCAATGCTCAACCACTGAGGCACACCAGCCTGGCTTATTTTTAATTTTTAAAAGAGGTGAGAGACTTTAGAAAACTCAATCTCAAACTTCTTGAACCAAATAATCCAGGAAAATGACACTCCACCTGCCATTTACAGGTAACCAGGTAGATCATATTATAAGTCAGAGACTGAAAATCAATGAACTCTACTTTTTCTTTCTTCTTTTAACTGAGTCAACAGATCCTTGTATTTTATTAGCCAAGAAGGAAGAGAAAAGTGCTGACAATAGCAAATTACCTGGGATCAACTCAGACTGTAGATTGAAATTTTTTCAGCCATTGGCTTTTAAAAATATATACTTATCTGTAAGGCCATTTGAGTTCAAAATTTTATTTTAAACACAGCTTTATTTATCATAGTTCAATATATTTAGGTTATGATCACTTCCTTTAAGACCCAAAGGGTTTCAGGCCTTTGTTGCACAGGAACTCAGGAGGCTAGGTGGGTGGCTTTGATGATTATCAGTCAATGATGTTTAGGGTTAGGGGGTGGGAAAGTAGTAGCCTGGTTTACAAAATTGTCCAAATAATCTTCTTAAAGCATCACTTCAATCATTGTGATTGGATCAAGACTAAATCCTCTACCCTAGGATCTAATTCCTTCAACTTCCAGACCTCACTTGATCTGAGCTTTTTTTTTTTTTTTTTTTTGCTCTTCTCTGGTGCCACACCCATAAGTTGGTGCTCTATGATTTTCCTGTTCCTTTATTATTATGGCTTATATTTTGTATCTTTACCCTTATTGCTCATCTCCAACCTAGGACAGTCTCTTTAGTTCTCTCCATTAAAATAAATCCTCAAATTCCTTTAAGACCTAGAGTTTAAAATACCACCTTGCCAAACTTACCCATTCCTCAAGGATACCTTGGTGTCCATAAGGCATGTTATATGATATCTGCAACTGCTGTACACCCTTTGTCATGCATCCTTAGCCCTTTCATTCAAAGGTCCTAGGACTTTCAGGCTGAAGGGACCTTAATGATCATTTACAGGAGTGGATGATGAGGACCAGAGAGATTAAGGGACTTTTCCAATGACACGAAATAGTACAGTGAAGGCTGATCCCCCTGAAGACCCAGTGACATCATGAGATGACTTCAGAATCATAAAAGAATGGTTGACTCATGTTTATTCCAGGTTCAGAGTTGAATCCTAATCTCAGAAAACAAGTATCCCAGGTAATTCTTGTGTGACATTTCCTAGTTCTGTACTATAGGTATATTTCAGAGTATCACATTATCTACTCATTCCAAGGTCAGAGAGCATGTTATATTTGGGAAAGTTTCCTTAGCTGTTTTATGTAAATTACTATTTCCTCTTCCACTTTCCCACAGCAACCATTTACTTTGCATAGCAACTATTCATCAATTTTATAATGAGTTGAACTGTGATTATCATATAATTGTAATAATGCTGTTACAATTGAACTGTAAAGTCATGGGGCAGGCAATGGAATTTTTTTGAATAATTGTATCACAACATCCAGCACAATGCCTTGAACACAGCAAGTACTAAAGAAGTGTTGACTGAGTAAATGAATATGTGTGCCTTTTTCCAGCTTGAATGTAAAGTCTACAGGATGGTGACTTAGTTCCTGTTAGCTTAAAGCAAGCCAATTAAAGCCAAATCAGGGTTTTAAAATAAAATACACTAGAACAGGGTAGTGCCATTGGGACCATTGGTATAATAGGTCTTTGCAGCTTTTCTGTACTACTCGCACCCTGGGCACTGCGGAGTTGAAGGAGCCAAGCTCACAGGCCAGTCATCACGTCGCACTTCTGGTGATACGGAGAGAAACCAAGGGAACTGGTGCTGGCAAAGGAGAGTTATAAAGGGCTTTCAGTTATTATGGTCCCTTAAGAATTGTGTGGATTGCAAGAAATCCTCCAGGATTTGCCTATGTGGAATTTGATGACACTAGAGATGCAGAAGATGCAGTTTGAGGCCTGGATGGCAAGGTGACTTAAAGTTCCTGAGTGATGGTTGAACTATCAATAGGAATGCCTCAGAGATCTCATTTTGATAGACCACCTGCCTGATGTCCCTTTGATCCAAATGGTAGATGCTATGAGTGTGGTGAAAAAGGATATTATGGAGAAACCAAGATGGCGGCATAGGTAAACACCTGAAATTGCTGCCTCGCACAACCACTTCAAAAATACAACTAAACACAATACAGACATCACCCAGAACCACAGGAAGGCTGGCTTAGTGGAAATTCTACAACTAGAAGGAAAGAGAAAAGCACACTGAGACTCAGGAGGTGCGGAAGTAAAGTGCAGAGGTACGGAGGCACGCAGAAAGGGCTGGCAACAGAGGACGCCGGTGTCTTTTTCAATCGGGAGGGAGACACAAGCTCCCAACAGCCCTGACTCCAGTTCCGGGCAAGTCTCTGGGGACCCAGACTCATACGGGGAGAAACTGGACTGTCTAGCAGCGGGCGGAACTCAAGGGCAGCTTTCTCAGAGGTGCTTGCAGCGATTACCGCGGGACACTGAGACCCACCGGGGTCTATTAGGGCAGGGCTGAGGATCAGCCATAGCTGTTTGCTCCGCCCTGTTGATTCCCTGAGACGCCTGCCTCACCCAAGCTGCAAGCAGAGGCTTTTGAATATGAATGGGCTGGCCCTTTGAGATCTAAAATTACCTAACAAACTGCAGCTGGGTCAGAGAGAACCAGAACATCCAAAAGAAGGCTCAAGGCCCCACAGCAGCTTGCATTGCTTCACAGCTGGGCCTCATCTGAGCACCTCCAAACCCCAAACAAGGAAGAGGAAACTGCAGATATCTCTGTAGCTCCTACTGGGTAGCCTCAGGTAGAGGCTAATCTACTGGATATAGAGTTCAAAACCACGGTTATAAGGTTTTTCAAGAATTTTCTAGAAACCGCCGATAAATTTAGTGAGACCCTCGAGGATATGAAAAAGGACCAACTAGAAATTAAGCATACACTGACTGGAATAAAGAATAATATACAGAGATCCAACAGCAGACAAGAGGATCGCAAGAATCAAGTCAAAGATTTGAAATACGAAGAAGCAAAAAAACACCCAACCGGAAAAGCAAAAAGAAAAAAGAATCCAAAAATATCAAGAAAGAAAGGAAAAGAAAGAGAGAGAAGGAAAGAAGGAAGGAAGGAAGGAAGGAAGGAAGGAAGGAAGGAAGGAAGGAAGGAAGGAAGGAAGGAAGGAAGGAAGGAAGGAAGGAAGGAAGGAAGGAAGGAAGGAAGGAAGGAAGGAAGGAAGGAAGGAAGGAAGGAAGGAAGGAAGGAAGGAAGGAAGGAAGGAAGGAAGGAAGGAAGGAAGGAAGGAAGGAAGGAAGGAAGGAAGGAAGGAAGGAAGGAAGGAAGGAAGGAAGGAAGGAAGGAAGGAAGGAAGGAAGGAAGGAAGGAAGGAAGGAAGGAAGGAAGGAAGGAAGGAAGGAAGGAAGGAAGGAAGGAAGGAAGGAAGGAAGGAAGGAAGGAAGGAAGGAAGGAAGGAAGGAAGGAAGGAAGGAAGGAAGGAAGGAAGGAAGGAAGGAAGGAAGGAAGGAAGGAAGGAAGGAAGGAAGGAAGGAAGGAAGGAAGGAAGGAAGGAAGGAAGGAAGGAAGGAAGGAAGGAAGGAAGGAAGGAAGGAAGGAAGGAAGGAAGGAAGGAAGGAAGGAAGGAAGGAAGGAAGGAAGGAAGGAAGGAAGGAAGGAAGGAAGGAAGGAAGGAAGGAAGGAAGGAAGGAAGGAAGGAAGGAAGGAAGGAAGGAAGGAAGGAAGGAAGGAAGGAAGGAAGGAAGGAAGGAAGGAAGGAAGGAAGGAAGGAAGGAAGGAAGGAAGGAAGGAAGGAAGGAAGGAAGGAAGGAAGGAAGGAAGGAAGGAAGGAGCGGGTATATCTCTCATCTAAACAGGCTGTTTTTGTCAGATAGGAATGGAAACCCAGTGTCACTAGAAGTTCTGATATCTATAGAGAGGCTGAAATCCAGATTTTAATATAAAATAGCACAGTAGTAAAATATTGATAATTTGTTTTAAAAGAAAACACTGTGTGGACAAATCTTTCTGTGGGCAGCCCAGAGGCAGCCAATTCCCAGATTTCTGATCTAGAATGAAAGGCACTCTGCATGGGTTACTGAACCTGGTGTTTCTCACCTTCCTGTGCGGGACCTCCTCTGCAGGTAGATAGCATCATGTTCTGAACATTGTGCCCGCCTAAGAACCAGTTGGGCCACGTTGTGCCTACCGAGGCCAAGAAGAAAGAGCACAGATGGATCCTGATGGCAGGCTCTGCAGCTTCACGACCCGGTAATTGACTTGACATTTTTAAAACAGAAAAATCAACAAGGCTTATGCACTCTAAATTGACCTTGAAGTGCTCTCTAAGAAAAATTACCATCAAGCCTATCTGAAACATCTTTCCAGAGGACTGTCTGTAATCAATGTTTTCTTCGGACATACATCGCCCCCCTCTCCTGCTTCATGCTATGTGCTGGCTCCTGGAAAGGCCATTGTCCTGATCTGGTCAAGCGTGCAAATTCCCGTACCTGGTAGCATTCACATACTAGTACCCATGACTGTTCCTGCCATTACCTTATGTAATTCTCTGGCACCTTCAAAGTGGCATGAAGGGTATCCATTTCATCTTGCAGCTGCCCACGATGGACCCCATATGTAAGTTTCCCTTAATAAACTCTGTTAGTTGCTACACTGGAGTGGTAGCCTCTTTCTTCCATCACTACCTGCCCTCTGCTTACGGAGGTAGATTTCCAATGTTGGGCTTTTTTTTTTTTTTTCAATTTTCTCCTTTGTTTCCCTTCCCAATGTATCAGCAAATGTATTACTATTAGAGATGTCTGAGATTTTGCTACCTATGGTTCCTTCCAGAATTTTTATGGATTTGTGACTTATATTTAATGTCTTTTATTGATTTTGAGTTTATTCTTGTGTATGGTGTAAGTTGGCGGTCTACTTTCTTTTTATTTTTTTTTGCATGTACCTGTCCAATTTTCCCAACACCATTTTTTGAAAAGACTGTCTTAACTCCATTGTAGGCTCTTGCCTCCTTTATCAAATATCAATCGAGCATAAGGGCTTGGGTTGATTTCTGGGGTCTCTGTTCTGTTTCATTGATCTATATGCCTGTTCTTGTGCCAGTAAGAGGTTTCTTTGATTACAGTGGCTCATTCTATGAAGCCAGCATTATCCTAATACCAAAACCAGATAAATACAACACAATGAAAGAGAATTATAGGCCAATATCCCTCATGAACATAGATGCCAAAA
>NW_005369552.1:3835181-3839302 GCF_000412655.1 Myotis brandtii | reverse complement strand
TTGCAACAGCATGGATGGACCTGGAGAGCATTATGCTAAGAGAAATAAGCCATTCAGAGAAAGATAAATATCACATGATCTCACTCATTTGTGGAATATAATGAACAACATAAACTGATGAACAAAAATAGATCCAGAGACATAGAAGCATCAAACAGACTGTCAAACCTCAGAGGGAAGTCAGGGGTGGCTGGAGGTGGGCCGGTGGGGGAGGGGGGGAGGTGGGAAGAGATCAACCAAAGGACTTGTATTTATGCATATTGAGCATGACCAATGGACACGGACAGTAGGGGGCAGGGGCATGTTCTGGGGGGCAGGAGCAGACAGGGAGTGGTCAATTTGGGGAAAAAGGAGACATGGGGGGCAGGGGCATGTTCTGGGGGGCAGGAGCAGACAGCGAGTGGTCAGTTGGGGAAAAAGGAGACATGTGTAAAACTTTCAACAATAAGGAATTTTTAAAAATATAAAAAAAAACCCACATTTTTTCCTTAACTGAAAAATTTAAAAAATAAATGACAAGTATACTATTTAATATGTTGCTAATGCAGACGAAAATTCTACACAAAATATTACAATTATTTATCTGTCTGTGGGATAGCCCTAGTCAACAGTTTCCACATTTTAATAGTAGTGGAAACCATTTTTAAAAATTAAATCTTACTTGAAGTACCAACTTATAAAGTCAATAAAATTTGAGTGTTCTCATTGAAATGGGGCTGACAGGCCTAAATGTTTTCCCTTTGGTCTTTCCCTGACTCCTCTCCTTCACACATACACACCACACATACTGGCTTCACACATGAGAGAGACACATCACCAGACACTGAGGAGGTTTCTGACACACCTGTTGGAATGGAAGCCTCTGAGGGCCACAGTCCTAGAGCCACAATTCTTGATAGGCCTCATTCTTTCTATCCTGGCAATACCACCTTTCATAGGTGGCCATATTGCTTATCCTGGATACAATTATCTTTGTGGCATGTCCACTGCTTATTCATTTCCAAAGACTATCCAGGAAATTTGAAAGGCATCACATTTAACTCATTTTTAAAAATTTCTTCTTGCTCTTTTATGAAAACATAAATAAAAAAGGTCAGTTATTGTAATAATGTTGCTTTGAAAAATACCCTAGAGATTTCACCTGGATTGCTCTTAAGCTTATGGTTTTTTTGTTTTGTTTTATGTTTGTTAGTTAATATGTTAAACAAATATTTACCAAACTCCTCCTACATGCAAGACAGTTAATTGTCTAAACCAAGCAGGTTAAGGCAGCACGGTTAAATGGAAGACATGGCATTTTGAGTTATCCCAGTTCCACCAGTTACTGTGTATTCCACAGGGCCTCCGTTTCTTCCTCTGTATATTGAGTCACTGCCTAATTTGCAGTGTGGTTGTGAGGCTTAATGGGTTCATGGACATGCAAATACCTATCCTAGTACTTGACCCCAAACCTAATGAATTTCTCTTGAGGTGGGAGGTGGATGGGGGCAAGGGAGGGTGTGGCTAACAAGTTTTCTGTGCTTTGAATCTTCTATAGAGAGTAAAAACCTGACATCTAATGTCCAAGATAGTTTCACCTCATCTTGATGCAGGTGGAGTCTCAGAAGATCCTAACTTGGATGTTCCTAACCCCTCCTCCCTCCTCCCTCCTTCCCTCCCTCCACCCTCACCTGGAGGTTCCCTACTGCAGGTCCAGGCTAAGACAGAAAAGGTCTAGCTTTAAAGCTCCTCAAAATTATTCTTATCCACCTATCTGCCACAGGTAGTTTGAGGTCACAACCTGAGGATTTAGAGAGGAGAGGCTGGTAGGTGAGCAAGGTCTTTGTTTTAAGTTCTCATAAAAAGAAGTCTTGTGCCTGCAAGTGTGCAAAGGTAAGAAAGCACTTCATGAAAGAGTGGGCTTCCATGTGTGCAAAGTCACACAAACTTAATCCAAACTAAGAATGTCCCCATGGAGGGAAAGCAGTAGTTCCATATAAGATATATACAATTGAGGCAAACCTACAAAGAAGCACTACACTTCTCATCTCATCACAACTGATTCATGGAGAAACACAGAAAATCAATTATAGCATTTCTATACAATTGACAAGCATTCATCTGACAAATATTAATTAAGCACCAACTATGTTCCAGGAACCATGTTGGTCCTTGAGTATATAAGTTGAATAATATTGATTCCATATATTCTCCTGCAGATCCTATGGGCTGCTATGGAGATGAACAAGTCATCAGGTTATTAAAATAGATTCTGAAATATGGACCTTGAAAAAGAAGATACCTACTAAGAAGGGCTCCTGGTGGCCTAACTGGGCTTAAATTTAAAACAAAAGCAGAGCCTAGCAGCTATTTCTACACAGGGGCCTCTCACACAAACCACAATTCAGGAAGAAGCCTGAACTGAACTGCCAGCCTGCTGTGTTTCTGCCATTTGAGCCAGCCCTTGAGGAGTTCTTGGTATCCTGTTTCAACCAATAGGGCTGAGGCCTCCCTGTCCAATTGAATCTATGAGCTAAAACCCATCAACATCTTCACCGACCATTCAGAGCAGCTCCATTCTGACCAATCAGGACAGTACCTTTTGGAACAATAGAACTGCAGGGATTTGGAGTCTTAATTTGCATGAGGATGAACCAATCGGAAACCAGGGGTGGGGACTTCTGTCTGTTTGAGCTAGCTCCCCTCTGGTTCAGGAAGAGTACTTTCCCTTTCCACTGAAAACTGCATTTCCCCACCTGGATATTAAACACTGAAAACATCTCCTCAGAGCAGAGCAGACTAGTGTGAAGTAAACCAGAGCACAGCAGAGCTGCCTAGCTGAAGAGCAGCCTGGCTCCATGGATGCCTTATAGCTGTGCTGTATCACAATTGAACTGCCTCACAGCCACGCTGTTTTCACAGCTGTTCTGTATCACCATTGAGCTCTTTTGCACTGAATGAAGTTTCCTTCTTTCTCGTACCCAATATTAGGGATTCCTGTTGGCATTGAATTGGTACCACTGACCGACGGTTGACAGAAGAATGCTAAGACATGGAAAAGAGAGCAAGGCATGGAAGCACCTGGAAATTCACCTGTAATAGTTTTCTATTGCTACTGCAACAAATCACCGCATACTTGGTGGTTTAAAATAACACTAATGCAAGGATCACTAACAGCATTTGGGAGTCATGAACCTTTAATTTCTTTTCATTTAGAAGTTTTCCACCACTGTTTTTGTCTTTCATGACAATGATTTTTTGAAGAGATCAGCTCAATTGCCTTATAGAATGCCTCACATTTTTACTAATCTAAATGCTTTCTTATGATTAGATGCATGTTAAATATTGTTTTATAAGAATTCTATAAATATAATATGTACTTCTTATTACAGTATATCAGAAACAGGTAACTTCAATTTGTCCTATTATGGTTATGGTAGTTTGAAGACTGAATTAAGATGGTGTTTTCTAGTTCTCTTCATTGCAAAGTATTTTTATCCATTATTATTAAGCAAGTTGTGGCTTTCCACTGGGAGACCATGTTAATATCCTGCCCTCCTACAACATCCTATCTAATAAAAGACAAAAGGGTAATTGACCATACCTTCGCTACGCTTCCCATTGGCTAATCAGCACCATATGCAAATTAGCCGCCATCTTTGATGGAGGCTAATTTGCATACTGCAGGCAGGTCTGGTCAGCGCCAGACGCCATCCGGGCCCCGTGTGCAGCCCTGGGTGGCCGGACTTAGGCGGCACGATTGCGTCACCTAAGCCCCGCCCCCAGCCAGGACCCCCATGTGCCGCCTAAGCCCCGTGTGCCTAAGCCCCACCCCCAGCCGGGACCCCCGAGTGTGCCTAAGCCCCGCTGCCAGCTGGGACCCCATGGTGATGGGCAGGCGGCCCCCAGGTGGGCCTGCTCCTGGGATCGCCGTGGCGATCCCAGAGCAGGAAAGTTCCCCACAGGCAGCACCCAGCAGGGCCTGCCCCGGGTCTCTGCAGTGATCCGGTGATCCATGAGAAGGAAAGTGCAGCCTGCAGGCAGCACCCCACCTTGGTCACAGCTCAAGGGAGAGAAAAACACGCAGTGGAGGCCAAAAGCCTGAGAGATCAACACAGAGGGGCGCCTGCTCCAAGCCTCCA
>NW_005369552.1:3824103-3835145 GCF_000412655.1 Myotis brandtii | reverse complement strand
CTCCAATGTGGCTGGGGGCAGGCCCCCAGCGGACACACACACACACACACACACACACGGGACGCCTGCTCCGAGCTTCTGCTGCCAGACTGTGGCCATCAGTAGGACATCCACTGAGGGCTCCCGGACTGTGAGAGGGGCAGGTTGGGCTGAGGGAACCCCATCCCCCAGTGCACAAATTTCGTGCACCGGGCCTCTAGTTTCACATAATGGTGGTAACATCTGTTAATGATTCTTGCCTAAATCAATAATTGTATTAGTGGTTGCAAAGGTCATTGGTGATTTTCTAATTGTATTGTTACATGTATGTAAATGCATTAGCTAGTGCTTTCCTGCATTTTTAAATTTTTGAGTATTACTATGAACTCAGTGATTTTTCTATATTCAATATAAATAGGCCATTACCATTATTATTCTTTGTGATGTTCAAATTGTTTCAATTTGACCAGTTGGAGCCCTATCAAGGAAACTCTTGTTTTTTGTGATGTGACCTAATGGAGTATTTTAAATGTTAATGTAAAACTTTATTTCTTAATTCATAAAAATGTATAATTTCATTTAAAAAATAAAATAACACAAATGTATTATCTTACAGTTCTGGAGCTTTGAAGTCTGAAATGGGCCTTCCAGGGCTAAATTATGATGTCCACAAAGCCATGTTCCCTCACAGGCTTTAGGGAAGAATATGCTTCCTTGCTTAGTCCAGCTTCTGGAGGACTCCTTCTCATGGCTTCATCACTCAACCTTGGCTTCCCTTGTCACAGCTTCTTCTCTGGTTCTTACTGTCCTGATACCGACTTATTATAAGGACCCTTGTGATTAAGATGGGCTCATCTGATTAATCCAAGCTTTTCTTCTCACCTCATCTCCTTAACTTAGTCACATCTGCAAAGTCCCTTTTGTTGTGTAAGGTAACATATTCATGGGTTTGGGCATTAAAACATGGATACCTTTGGGGAGCCATTATTCTGCTTAACATAGCATCTTACCCAGAGAGGAGAATTAGAGAGGCTTCCTAGAAGAGATATTTGAACTAAAACTTCACTGATAAAATATTATATTTCCAGGGGGGAGGGAGGGGGTAGACTGTGATAAGTGAAGGAGGCAGAACAGTCATAGAGAGAGATTTTCCAAATAGAGAAAACATGTGAGAAGACCCAGAGTAAAAAGAAAACATGTTTGTGGAACTTAAAAAATGTATTTCAGGGCTGTGAGGTAGGTTGGGGAGGAAAGGCTCTAAATAGTACTCAGAGGGCAGATCATAGAAAACAATGTCTAAAGCTGTATTATGAACTTCAGGGTTTAACCTTAGGGTAACAGGGAGCAACTAAAGAACTTTAAGCAGAAAGATTATTTCACTTGATATGAAGTGAAGCTTGGAAAGGGGCATGATTAAAAGTTATAAAAATCTGGAGAGATGATAGAGCTTCCTAAACTGACGGTTTGGATGTTAATGACGCTGGTTCATATACTACAAGGCCCTTTCAGCTATTGTCTGTGTGACCCCTGCAAATTGCTTACCCTATTTATACCTCATTTTCCTTATCGGTGAAAATGAGAATAACACTTGAGCTCACTGGAGTTTACCCAATAGTATTGTTCTGCGGAATAAATGAGGAAATACATTTAAAGCAGTTAGTACGGAACCTGGTTCATGATAAAAGTTAACAGTTGTTATTTAAAGGTCATTTCTATAGGAATAGAAACAACTGAGGATAATCAAAAGATATTTGGGAGAAAGACTGAATAGGACCAGTGAGGTGGACCAGAAAGCCAAAGCTAAGGGGGCTCTGGTGTCTAGGTGGGCAGTTGACTCAATGGTGCAGATGATGGTGGCCCAGGGCACAGACAAAGCACTAGGGCAGTGATTCCCAAAGTGGGCGCTACCGCCCCCCGGTGGGCGCTGCAGCGATCCAGGGGGGCGGTGATGGCCACAGGTGCATTTGGGGGCGATGAGTAACTGCTATTAAAATTTTTAAAAAATTAATTTCCAGGGGCTGAGTAATATTTTTTCTGGAAAGGGGGCGGTAGGCCAAATAAGTTTGGGAACTACTGCACTAGGGTATAGGTGTGGGTGTAGCGGGGGATGAAGAGGTGTTTAGTTCTATTTTTTTAAAATATATTTTTATTGATTTCAGAGAGGAAGGGAGAGGGAGAGAGATAGAAACATTAATGATGAGAGAGAATCATTAATCAGCTGCCTCCTGCATGCCCCACACTGGGGCCCGGACATGTGCCCTTGATCAGAATAGAACCTGGGACCCTTCAGTCCCCAGGCCGACGCTCTATCCACTGAGCCAAACCAGCTAGAGCTAGTTCTATTTTTGACATGTTGAGCTGAAAGGTGATTATGAGACTATCAAGAGACAAGATCCAATAGACGTTGGTTGTATATATTTAGAAAGAATTGAATTAGATATCTTAGGGGGGTGGGGGTGAATGAGAGGCCAGTAAGCCAGGACAAGTAGAATAGGGAAACTGAGACAGATAAGCAGACAAGCAGTTACAGCTATCTAGTAAATAACAAAAGTTTACCTTCCCTAACCAAGAACACTTAAGAGTACGTAAATGGTTTACACTTCTCCAAAACCACAGGGTAGATAGCTTAAATCACCCTACTCAGGGAAATAGATAGCAGAAATTCAATTAATGCTGTTTGCCAACCACTCACAAGTACATGGAGGGGGTCAATGTCTCCACCAGAGGAGGAGGCTGAGAACAAGGTGATTTTCCTGCTGAACACCTTCTTACCTACCCAGACCTGCCACCTCCTTCCTCTGGGCACGCCTTCATAAAGCAGCTGTGGATTGCGGCCACTAGAGGGCAGACATGGCCTGAAAGTCACCCACACAATGAGAAACTTCCTCTGGCCCATTTCCTCTTGGTCTCCAGACTACAACTATTTACATTTCCACAGCCCTTCACAGTTTACAAATCCCTTCCAAATCACAATTCATTTCATCCTTGCCACAGCCTCCTAAAGCACTTTTATCATCTTCATTTTACAGAAACACTTATGAAGTAATGAGACAGGTGTGTATAATTTTACAATCAGGATTTTTCTAGAACTGAGGAAAGCAATGATTCCTTAAGACAAATTGGTATCAGCAGCCCAAAGCATGGAGTATTGGCACTTAGAGGGACAGTCATGTCTTGTTCACTCCTGGGCCCTCACAAACAAGGGCTCAAGAAATATAAATTAATTAATCAATTAAAGAAAGGAACCTCGGGAACCTATGGCTTCCTGAAATTCAGGAAAGGAATAAATGAACTGGCCTTTTCAAGGGTTCAATGTGTTCTGACTCACCAAGATTGAGCAATGTTTAAACCATAACATTTCCACAGGGTGAGCTTGTGCTGAATGGAGCTCCTTGATCATTAACATTTGCCTGGAACATGTATTCTTGTCCACCACCACAGCTTGTTAAGCTCTTTCCTTCTGTTCCAACATCTCAAAATTCCCACCTCTTCTTCCAAACCTTGACTCACTTCCTAGAAGAGAGGTAATTATCTCACTTCTAACAAGTAAATATATCATCCCAGGCTCTCTCTCCGGGCTCACCTCCACCTCTCCTCAAAGCTTCCAGACTTCCCATCTTCCACCCCATCAGACATTTTGCTCATTCTTTGTGTTAAACTGAAATTGTTAAAATTAGTTTTGCCATTTCCATGCCCACAGTGCTGCCTGTCTCAGATAGTGAGGTCTGAACATTGAAAAAAAAATTTTTTTTTTTTAATATCCAGCAGGAATCCCTGCCATTGTGTGGCTGGGAATGGAGTTTGGGAGTAACTCCCATGTTCAGTCTGGTCATTTGTTAAGTGCCTGATAGATACTTCTTATAGTTAAAACCTAACCTACTGACAGAATTCTAAATCTCAGTTCACAAACTCTTCCGAGTGATCTGGGATGTGGTGCCAGTGATAAATTCAGCCACTGGTGATCTGTTGTTAATTCCCTGGCTCTTGTCAAGTGGAAAGCCTGGGCAATGTGAGAATTTGCTTAGATATCTTTTCTACAAAGACTGAGGATAACTCAGGAGGACACTTACAAAATGGCTTCACCACGCTGGTGATGCATCCAACATTCCAGAGCAAGGACCAGAATGCTAAGAGGCATGGCCCTCCCATCTGTGCTCATTTCCACAGGACGTGTTTGAAGTTGTCTATGATAGCCAGGAAACCTTATTGATTAAAGCTCAACTGATTTTCAAACAAATCTCCGTTTTTTTAAAAAAAAATTTTTCAAAAAAAAGCTAAGATGTACTTTTATTTTGTCTGTAGGGGGAGAAAAGACTACGTAAGCAACTTTGATCGTGTACTTACCCACTTTTCCATCTCTACAAATTATTTTCCCCAATTTTACACATATATTTTTTCCCATCTAATTTACTGATCTGATTATTGGCTGTGTCAGAATGAATTAAAATATACATTGACTTCGGTGCTAAAAGTAATAGAAGAACAAAGAGATGATCTAAACGTTCTAATAATATATAGAAGTAAGGGTGGGATTTTAAGACTTTTGCTCTAGATGAATATTTTTCACCATTTTTTAGACTTCAACATACTAAGAAGGTCATGACCAAAACATGGATATAGAAATATGGTGATAACGTAAAATATTTTAGGAAATTTAAGAAGTACAGAGGAGGGTTTATGTACATTCTTTTTCCTATAATTAACCTTTTTTAAAATATACTTTTATTGATTTCAAGAGGAAGGGAGATGGAGAGAGACAGAAACATCAATGATGATAGAGAATTAGCCATTGGCTGTCTCCAGCATGCCCCCTACTGGGGATTGAGCCTGCAGCCCGGGTTTGAGCCCTAACTGGGAAACAAATCGCGATTTCCTGGTTCATAGGCCGATGCTCAACCATGAGCCACACCAGCTGGGCTGTAATTAACCTTTAACATTAAGCTGTCCATGCCTTAAGTGGACTTTTTATTTATTTATACCAAACTTTCCTTTGTGTGTCAAGTGGTTTGCCTTTATTTGTGCAGTCCATGATGAGGTCCAGTGTTAGTTATTACTGCATAGATGTTTTTAACACACATGTGTACACATAACAATTCCTTATCTCCATAGCCATGTGTTCATAAATGCAAATTGGATGCATGAGAGGAAAGATTTCATCAGACCCAAGTTGGGGTAACGTATTTGTATGGTCTCATAATGAACTTGAAGCCAGACGCACTAGGCCTGCCTGTCCAAGCCATGAGAACTGGTAAAGACCAGATCTGTGAAACCTAAACAATCTACCCCCATTCAGCATTCAACATGTGCCCTGTCCAGGTTCTTCTTATGGATCACTGCAGCCCAAGCTTCACAAAGTGCTCTTTCTCCTGTGAGGTCTATTCCAAAACCACATGGTAAAAATACTTAAACACATCTAAGTTAGGCATTCCTTTGATTATGTTTTTTAAATCCTTGCACCTCAACCTGCAAAACAACAGCAATTGCCAAGAACGACCAAACTCTCACCTTAAAAAGCAGAGTGTCTGTTCCTGAGTCAAAGACTCTTATTGAATGTTTCTGAGCATCCTGGAGTGAATCATATAGAATTGTTTTATAGAACCATTCTCTCAGGAGAAATCAACTTACAGAGAGTGAAGACTCTCAGCCTCCTGGCTTCTCAATGTCAAAGGACAAGCCCTGCCTTTTTGGCTCTTCATCCTGACATTCTAAGGCCTCCTCACTCTGGTCCTGCTGCCTGCCTCTCGTGTCCCTTTCCACAGCCACTCTGACATGAGCCCTCTGCTGCCTGGTCTCTAACTTGGCAGATGTCTTATTCAGGCCTGGAATGCACTTTCCTCTTGTTTTGTCTAAATGCTATCCCAACCCCTGTGCAAGCTACTCATCCCTCTAAAACCTTTCCATACCACTCTAGTCTACTCTCTTCTCTGAACTCAGACACCTGTTATCCATACTGTTTATTTCCCAAATATCATGTGCTTAATTATGACTTCATTGTATCTTATTATTAACTTCTCATACTTTTGACTTGTCATGGCCTTTCTTCTTAATTAGACCCTAAGTTTCTTGATGGCATGGACCCTGTTTTTTACATTTTTCTACATGGCATCTAACATAGCACACAGTAGAGACTCAATACACATTTGTTGATGACATCCTATATAATAAAAAGGGTAATATGCAAATTGACCCTAACAGCAGAACAGCTGGGAATGACTGGTCACTATGACACACACTGACCACCAGGGGGCAGACGCTCAATGCAGGACCTGCCTCCTGGTGGTCAGTGCGCTCCCACAGCAGGAGCTCTGCTCAGCCACAAGCCAGGCTGACGGCTGCCAGTACAACAGTGGTGGCGGGAGCCTCTCTCGCCTCCTCAGCAGCACTAAGGATGTCTGACTGCAGCTTAGGCCTGCTCCCCTCTGGCAAGTGGACATCCCCCGAGGGCTGCCAGGCTGCCAGAGGGATGTCTGACTGCCAGATTAGGCCCAATCCAGCAGGTGGACATCCCCCGAGGGGTCCCAGACTGCGAGAGAGCACAGGCCGGGCTGAGGGACCCCGTGCACCAGGCCTCTAGTATAAAGATAAAATAGCTCAAAAACTTCTAGAAGCCTATTCCTCCTGAGAGACCAAAAATATATATCAGTGATGCCAACTCTCTAGAGAAATAGAAAGAAAGCCAGCTGTTCTCATGGCCTGGATGTCATTTTCAGGCTCCAGCCCCTACTCTTTGTTCTGCCTCTGATGGTACCTGAAAGGTGAGAGTTTCTCTAGGCAGCATTGCTCTGCCTTTTGCCCTCTTTCCATCCCTGCATCTAGAATTCTTATCTGGGTCAACAATCTAGGACTTGATTTTTCATTGTCTTGTTTTTATCTAACAAGGATCCAGTATAACTCCTTGCCCACAAATTTGTTTTTCTTCCACTGCACAGTATATATGATTGGTCAAACCCTAACACTCTACCCTCATGTACTTTCCATTATCTACAAACTTCGCTATGTCTCCAGACCTTTCTTGGAACATCCTCCCCCGGTCCTCACCTTAATTGTCACTAGCTCTCCCCTAAAGGCACCAGTTCTCCTACAGTTCCAAGAAACTGCTCATTTTCTCATGCCTTTGATAAATGACACAGGATATACAAAATATTCAGCTCACAGCTGATAGTAAGGCCTCCATAAATGGTAGCTATTAAAATTCCAACATTATAATTATCATTGTTTTATTCCCCAAGTCAGGACATGAGGTCACTGTCCTCCCCACTCCCCTAAAGCATTTCTAGACCATTTCCCTTCACTTTCTGGAAAAGACTCCTGCCCTATGAAGTGCATCCCACCTGGTCACATCACTCTTGACTCCACTCTGGCGCTGTCAACACAGCCTCTGGCTCATAGATGCTTTGCTTTCTCCCTGTCCACTGGCCCTGCCACTTTCTACTTTCCTCTCTCTGCAATTTAGACTTCATGATATAGCAGTTCCATCTCACTCTTAGAGAAGCCTTAAACTCTCTTATCCATCTTCCATTTTCTCTGACCTACCCAGACAAATCTCATCCCAATTCTGTTTTTCCTGTACTAGCACCTGAGCATGTAAGCCCTGAACTCAAGTTGCTAATATTTATCCAAGAAGTTTTTTTCATGAATTTTATAAGATAGATCATTCTGAAGTTTTCTTTCTGCAATATATTGTTCACAGCAGTATTTACAGAGAGTTTGATTTGCTCCCAACCCTAATGATAGCAGTGAAGACAGGGACATGGCCATGGGTTTCTTGAAGTCTAAAGCTGTGGCTGCAGGTTTGTAAAATAAATTTGGAAGATTTCCATCTTTTTATGCTATTGAAGTTTTTTTTTTCTTTGTAAGAGAAGGTTTATTTAGAAAGTCACAGAAGTAGAAGAAGAGTCTTAGAGCTTAGGAGAAAAAGGCAAGGAAAATGCACCTAGGGGGAGGCGATGGGGAAAGGCACAGGGTGCTCCATAGAGAGAGCAGCCTGCTGTTGAAGACTTTTAACAGGACAAGAATTAACCTATTCCTTAAAAGGTTGGTAATGATTCATGTTGATTAATTTTAATGTGGAGTTTTGGCCTTTGAAAATGAGACTCATTGAAAAATGGAATTATTTGAATTGACTTAGATTCAGTAATAGAACTAAGAAGAACACTTGACTTTGAGCACTTCTCTGAGTTCTTGGTTGTTCTTAAACTATTTACTAATGGCCAAGAAAACATCTTCTGAGCCTTTGGTCTTGTATTGTCTGCTTATAGACTATCCATTTTCTCACCTTAAGACTATAACATACAAACTCAGCCTGCTTTCAGCCTGCAAATTGAAAGAAGGTAAAGGGATTAGCCAAAGAACACATATGCATAGATCATAGACACAGACAATAGTGGTGATGGCCAGCAGGAAGGGGAAGCGAGGGCAGGGGGAGGTTGGCAGAGGGGAGGATGGGGACATCTATAATAATGTCAACAATAAAAGTAAAGTTTTAAGAAAAGATTTGCCCACCTCCACAATTACATAACCCAATTTCTTTTTTTAATTAATTAATTTATTTTTTATTTTAAATTTTGTTTTATTGCTTAAAGTATTACAAAGAGTATTACATATGTCTCCTTTTTCTTTCCCCCTTGATATTCCCCCGGCCTCCCCTACCCCGCAGCAACCCCCAGCCCTCCCCAGCCTTCCCGCTGTAGTTTGACAGTCTGTTCGATGCTGCTCTGCCTCTGTATCTATTTTTGTTCATCAGTTTGTAATGGTCTTTATTATCCATAAATGAGTGAGATCATGTTTTTTATTTACTTTTCTATTGGTTCTGTTCTGGAGAACCCTGACCAAAACACATATTCCAAAGGTTGTTGTGCTCACTTCAGCAGCACATATACAAAAGGTTGCTACATGTTCCCTTCACTTTTCAAGGACCAAGGTCTGCTATTATTTTCTTTCCTTTGAAATTATAGGCAACAAAAGCCATCATTCCATGGCTAAAGTTTTATGAGCACTTGGGAATACTAAACCCTCAGATGCTTTTAAACAATAAACCCATGCAATTTTGGAGAATTTTTTTTAATGAAGAAATAAGACCTGGGAAAATGTTCACAAGATTATACAAAAATGTTTTACAACAATAGAAATCTATAATCCTTGGTGTGTCGTGCCCAGTGCACTGGTATTTTTGGTTCTGATTGTTTTTAAACTTCATTCCAGGTAGATATGATTGTAACTTTTATTTTTCTTTAAAGTAAAAAAATAAAACTGGAAAAAAGGCATTGTTAATTTCCTTGAGATGGAATTACATATGGAATATTTAACCATTCTTTTTACAATGAGCATATATTGTTCTTATAATAGAAAAAAAAGATTCTGAAAAATATAAATACTTGTTTTTAAAGCAGATTTGGAAATTTAGAATAATGTGGATAAATTAAAGATGAAAGAACATTAAGGAGCTGAGAATGCAGGAACTTAACACCATAACAAATACAGGTACAGGGCAGACAGAGGGACAGGAGTACAGATAAAAGAATTAACCATCACCCAGTGGGAGGAAGCAAGAGATTCAACTGATTGGGAGAACAAAACCCAGAGGTCTAAACACTGGGTAGTGAAAAATGACACTCTATACGAAGTAAGGCTGGTAATTGGGGCGCAGAGCCTGAGAGCCAGCACTGTCAGTCATCAGCCTCAGCTGGGAAAACCCCAAGTGAAATGGAACAATGAGGTTAGGAGTGGCTGAACCAGAAGTAAGGACTCAGGGACCAAATGCGATCCAGAGAGACTGAACAACAAAGAAACTGAGAGACTCAGCTTTCACACAAATATTTTTAAAGGAATATAGTTGTCCATAATAAGTTAAATGGAAATGTGTTTAACTGGAAAACACAACAACAAAAGATGAGAAAGATATTTAGAAATATATTTAAACTTTGAGAAACTTTATCGATCAAATGTCACCCAAGAAAAGAAGCAACCCAGAATAATAATTCTTTCACTAAATCATTTAAAGGTTTTATAAGTTTTTCAGTTATTTTTTATCACTTTTATTGAAAAGGCCATTTCTCTGCTCTAAGGGCGAATTCTCTGATAAAGGTTGAGTAGCTTTGAGGTGAATGTGAACTCAGTTTTCAAAGCAGCAAGAAAAGTCATGCAGTGTTAAGATGCCAAGTTTCCTCCCAGAAATCTTCTGAAAATAACTGATAAAGATGTTTAGGGCTCCTCTGAATTCTTGTGAGGCACAGTATGCAAAGAAGCTGGTAGTTTAGAACACTTTCCTGTAACTACAGACTGTTGAATTCTAAAATGCTACATAGCAACATAAGAGCAAAATAAATTCACTTTCCCTTTATTGTGGGCAAAATGCATAGATACAGTCTCCAACTTGGGGCTAAGGAGGTAGACCTGGATGTACCAGTCAAATTATCTTATTGATTGATCTTAATGATCATTACCAATGCCATGGCTAACAGTTATTAGGGACGGAATGATTATACAGCCACTTCATATAGTTGGCAAAATAGTTAAATACCAGAAGGGAAAATGGAGAAGAGTAGGAACAATTACAACAAAGATCCTCATGAAACCAAGAGTTCTTAGCTGGCCTCTGACCTACATAACAGTGCACACGAAGCAATACCACACCGTCCTAATACAAGGAAAAGAAATGTATCCTTTCTGGAGTTTGGACATTTTGTTGATTTTTAGAATTTTATTGTTGCTTTTTAACAGACTTTAAAGCTTCTTCTTTATACTAAAAATCATTTGTTTAATAATTGTAGTAGTCAACACACACCATGCTTTTTATATAGCCAGCATCAGAATTTACAAGTATAAATCTCATCCATCCCCATTTTGCAGAAGAGAAAACTGAGTCACAGAGAGGTTAATTTGCCAAAGGTAACAATTATTCAGTGACAGAACTAGAATTCAAACCCAGTTAATCCAGCTGAAAAGTCAAGGCATTTAGACTACTGTCCCACACACTGCAGCTTATTATTATTATTATTATTATTATTATTATTAGCACCTATTAAGGACATGGCACTCTAGATGATGTAAAGTATAAAAGACAA